>NC_143587.1:103184298-103504931 GCF_048544385.1 Mastigoproctus giganteus | reverse complement strand
ATGTGGAAAAGCTGTTGGGTAAATTGAGCACCTCATCTTCCTCTCCCTTTTTTAAAATGTCCAAGACCCTCTGGATACCCCCAGAGGGTCTTGGACAAATATATTCATAGGGCTGAGTCCAATCGTAGGGAGTCGCCTGCCCCTGTGGCTACTGCATACATTCCTTACTATCCGGGCCTTTCAGAACGTATTGTACGGGCATTGCGGGAGTGCCAGACTTGCTGTGTGCAACTTCCGGGTCGGAGGTTGCACACAGTGATATCCCAAGTTAAAGATCCCGTAGCCCAGGACCATACTAGCAATGTGGTCTACAAGATTAAGTGCCCGGATTGTAAGGAGTGTTATGTTTTTTTTATTATTATTATTATTATTATTAGCCATATGGTGCAAGGAAGCCTGAGGGTTATGCTGCACCAGCCAAAAAAAATTCCCCAGTTACCCTGAAAAAGAGAAAGAGAGAGAGAGAGAGACAGAAGTAGAGAGGAATCACCAAAAAAGAGAAGAATGATGATATCCAGCTCAGGACCCTGGGTGTGCCAAGCCCATACTCACCAGATGTGAGCCCCTGGGGGTAAAAAAAATATTTCTTAATAGGTATGAAACTTTTAGTAGCATCCACGATTATTTCCTGGAATGCTTCCCACTTAGAATTTACTGTTGGTAACATTGTCAGTTGATCCCACTGTACAGAATTTAAAAACTGTCCGAGACCACTGTACTCACCTTTACGGATGTGGGGGAAACAGGGCGACGTTTAAAGGACCGTCTGGGGGAACACACGACTGCTATCAAGACTGCTAACTATGCGAGGTCTGCTGTGGCAGAGCATTTCTGGGAAAAGCAGCATCGGATCTCCCCTGAAGACGCGGCCATTACTGACCGTGCCCATGGATTTTGGGAACACAAGTGGCTCGAGAGCTTGTGAATCGGTTCATCCGGTCACAATACTATTAATAGGGACAGGGGGATCCGTTTACACCCCCTGTTTGAGGCAGTTGTCCGCAGAAGGGATGACCGTTTCTGTTTGACACGCTCCCGAGCCACTTCCGTTTCCGATACGCGCATGGAGAATGTAGATCATGTGTCTGATGATCACGTGCATGAGTGCCATGGACCTGCTACTTAAGGATGTGTCTTAGCATTAGTAGTATGCTGTTGAAGGAGACGGCAGTCTCCGAAAGCTCCAGGTTTCATTGTTTTATCGCTTTTAACCCAGTTTATTTTAGATAATTTTACTGCTTTTAACTATATTTTAAATTATATTGTAACTATAATTTAATCAGTGTTTTTATTTTCATCACATTTCACTGTATATTATTTTATTTATTTTATAGTAAATTTTCAGTTCAATTTCTTGGCAGGTGTTTATCATTAATTATTATAGTATTTCCTAGCACTGCCAGCTTGCACTTTCCATTGGTCGCTTTCCCTTCATCATTGTAATATATAAATAGGAATGAAGAGAAGATTCTGGAAATTTATTTGTTTCTTATATGATTGAAGATTTCAGTGAAGGGGAACACATTTCACCATAATAACCTAAAAACCCACAGAATTCCAGTTATCGGGAATATTGCAAATGCAATAAGATCGCGTTTACTACCTGCATTAACAGAAAAGCCCAATAAACCGGAAAGTGCAAATTGTTTTTATTATTTTATGGTCATGATTTCCAGAAATGTGCTTTAGAAAAATATCACAAAGGCATTCAAAATTGATTCTTTTAACGGAACATATGATGACTATGATAGGATAGTGCAATTTCTATTATAAAAATGACCTTTTAAGAGAGTTAAATAGCTTAGTAATATAGCAAAATTTTCAACTTCGCAGGTCTTGGAACAAATTACAAAAAAAAAACAAAAAAACCCAATACGTTATTGGGTTCACATTACGATATTTTCACAATACCTCCATTTACCCTTACAGATGCAAAATACATTTCCATATGTTTTTTCAGTTTGCACCGGCCAGCAAAAACTTACATAAAGTGGAATTTGCGTAAGTCGAGTATTACATAAACCAGGGAGTTCCTATAATTGCTGCATGCCACATTCTTATCTTGAACAGCCTTAGCACATTTATTAGAAAAGCAAGGTTAGATAAAGAATGAGATTTTAGGGTGAAATGCTGAATAAAGGCTTTCAGCCCTTCAAGAATAACTGATCCTTGACATGACCTAAAGAAACATTAGGATTGGAGATTCAAAGCAATAATCCAAATAAGGAAAGGAGGAACAGAAATCTTGGAAATGATGGTTTCTGTTCCTCTTTTCTGGGTTGTTGGTTAGGAAAAGATGAAGAATGTTGGTTGTTGTGATTCTAGCAGGTAAATGAACAAGATGTGTGGTCATTAGTAATTACAATAGCCTTAGCATCTTAATCAGCTGTGTCCATGTAACTAAAAAAACTGAGGTTTTTTTAGTTATATTTGTGAATATTAATATCACCAAAGAAAATTCTCACTGTTGGGGTAGACTGAAGAAAATGAAGATTCAAAGAAAGGAAGTCAGAGTCATGAGTGATAGAGTTGAGAGAATGATAGAGACAACAGATGAATTTGGGAGAATGGGGTAGAGATTTTAAGCAAGATAGGATTAAAAAGATGGAATTCCAAATTAAGCAATCTCTGACACGGAATATCAGAGCAGACACATGTACAAGTACCACATTAGAAGTGAAAAGAATCATAGAGTGAATAATTAGGGAAACTGATAATTGAGATTCTGTCAGAATAAGTAAGTGGGGCTTGGCAGATTGCAGATGAAAATCGACATCACTGAGGCTACCTATATTGAAATGAATAAGGAAGCTTTTGGAAGGTTTAGTTCTTTTCACAGAAAAGTTTGTTCATTTGTTTGACTATTCAATACATTCAGTATATAAGTAAAAGTAGATGAAGGAACGTGTTTTGTAAATTAATGAAATTTTTGGATACGGCATGCACACAGTAAAAACATATTCAGCTCTTAAATGTAATGTGGTATTAACGACGGGTCCGACATAAGCACTACTAGGATTTTGTTTATTTGTTTGTTTTAATTTTTTATGGTATATGGGTAATCTAAACAATAATGTGCTAATTCCACTTCATCCAGTCACTAGTGGCAGAGTAAAAGCAGTGAGGTTATGCACTAGCTGATTTAGGTGTCTCCTAGAGAGTTACCAATAAGTTTGGTTCAGTGGGTTATCTTGATGCCAGACTATGAAACTGTTTTAGAGCCACATTCTTGAAATGTAAGGGATATTTGATCTCATCATGTTGTCCATAATAACCTTAAAAGACATCACTCATGTTGCATGACAGAAGAGTTGGGGATTTCTGGTGCTTTGCTCTGGAGATTAAACATGGGTTTCACCACTTCAAGTCCTGAATAAGAAAGTGGTGGTACTGCATTGAATGGTGGTGACTACCACCTAGTACTGCCTGGTGACAGAGGGTTTGCATTCTTCTGTGTGATGAGAACACTACACCTTGACTCTATTTATATTGGTTCAGACCTTTGTGGTCACCTCTAGCGTACTTGGTGCACAGTTTGAGACTTTACACATGGAGTATACCTAGGGTTACTAACATTGTCATCACTGTGAAGGTGCAAGCAGTGGATTTGGTTGCCGCAGAGTGAGCAGACTTCGTGGAAATTTGGTCCACTTGACTCACAAGTAGAACAAGTATCAGTTCCATCAGCATTTTAGACTCACAGGTAGCAAAGCTCTAGTTGTCCTACCTGGAAGAATGTGACACTGCAACATGAATCACACTCCAGGTATCCTCCACATCAAACCATTGATCAAAATGAAACACTGTTGAAGAATCATCACCATGGAGAAACAGCAATCACTGCACTGTGTGCAGTGATTACATCAGTAGCTTTGCCAATATCTTTTAAAAAACTGACAAGTAACAACATTTGAAGAAGTACACTGCCTGCTAGATATATCCAACTTACGCAAATGTTACAAACTGTGTCAATGAAAGCACTAGTTTGTAAACAAACTAACAGGAATAATTGTGACTTTTTCCTCTAATATGTCCTCTCCATCAATCTGATATCACAAAACGTATGAGAGTATTGCAGCTTGACCACAATCTGACCTTCTCTGCATAGTAATGTTAATAATAAATGTTTTGGTCATTAATGTTCCATACATACACCCATATATATATATATATATAGACTATTTTCATGCCTGGGTTCTGTGGAGTACACATGCTTGAAGGTAATTTTAAATAATGTGTGCATTTATGTAATGCTGCCATATCTTATTTTATCTATGTTTTCAAGCAACTGTATGCACAATTTATTTCAAAGCCAGTTTATAACAGGCTTTGAAAGTTTGAAGAAAAGCTTGCACCTATTAGCATCAGTTTTCTGATTTTGGTTTACAAAAACCAAAACTAAACACATTCTCTGGAGTTCTGAACTAGAAGTCGATTAAATCGAATCAAGTGATAACTAGATAGATGTAGAGGATATTATTACAGTAACAAAAAACAGTAACAGTGAGCTTTTTATTTTTCACAATTTTGTGCCACTTCTTTTTTTAAGTTCTGATTTGATATTTTACAATAATTTACTATAATATTAGGAAATCATGTTAAAGTACACTGCCCTACCATTAATATCTGGACACCTGCATATCTACAAATAACCTTTATTTTCAGTTGTTGTTATTTGGTTTTTTAGGAGCATTAGCAACTAAGGCCATAGTTGCTCCAGGGATATGCGGTGGTCATTCCCTGACCTTTCCGCATCCTCTGTATTTGGTGGTCACAGGCTCGAACCCCGGTCTAATCAAGAAGCATGTGCTACGCACTGCTGCTCCTGCCCACCTGGCTACGGAGGTGCCTTTTATTTACAGGAAAACTAATAATGTATGCCGAAACCTTTAGCTATTATGACAACCTCTAGTAGCCTCATTGGAATACCCTCCACTAGATTGTTTAAATGTCCTCCAAACAGTTCAGCTGTTTTTGGGCAGTCTAAACAGCCTCAGCAGACCATCATACACCTCCACCAAACTTCATTGTTAGGACAATGCAGTCTCGCAAGAAGCATTCTTTAGGCATCTGCCATACCCAGGCATGATTGTCAGACCACGTGTTGTAACTCATCACTCCAAAGCACAGCTTTCAATCAGCTTACAGTCCAAGAACGGCAGGCCTTACACCACGCTAGATGGCACCTGGCATTAGTCAGGTTAATTAGTGGCTTGTGGACGGTTGCATAACCATGCAGCCTCCTGCACACTGTACTAGTGCTGACATAGGTCCCAATCATCTCACTGAGGACCTGAGAGTGTGTGTGTGTCTGTGCTGTGACAACACTGACCTGTGTTCCGAGTGGATGATTTCTTTGCAGAGCTTGCCCATCGCATTCTGTCAGTTTTGGAGACTTCCCAGGTTTTTTTGTGACTCTTTCAGCACCAGTCCACTTCCATTTGTAGACACATTACTAAGGGATCTAGGTTGACCTAGGGATCTTCAGTGCTATTGAAATGTCATGTACAGGCCAAATGCTTATGTGGCACTGTTATCTCGTGCAGCATCTTGCATTCATAATTATAATACTATCTCTCCTCGAAAGCCTATGAGCATATTTATAGTTGTGCCTGATCCATGATGCTTGGGGTAGGATGTGACCAATTATCAACAGGAGTGTCTGGATATTAATGGTAGAGCAGTGTATGAGGGTCACTGAAAATAAAGCTTCCTGCAAATTTTTTTCTCACTTGTATTTTTCATTTTATATGCAACTTCAAGAGTGACAATGCATATAAAATGTAAGTATGGTGAAAATTTAAATTTCACCAAAAATATCCTGCAAGTTTCACCACTGCGTGCAAGTAGTAGAGCTGTAGTAGTAAAGTAACATTAGTATTAATATTAGCAATGGTCACATGGTGCAAGGAAGCCTATGGTTTATGCACCAGCCAAAAAAAAAAAAAAATAATAAAAATAAAATAATAAGAATAATACATAATTAATAAAAGAAAAGGAAATAGACAACCCATGCATTTCCCTCCTCTAATAGGTAATTATCCAGCTGACCTTTGAATTTCCCCAAACTGTCAGCCTCTGCCACCCATGTAAGTAACTTATTCCAGTAATTTATAACTCACTGGCTAAAATAAAACTTCCTGCAATCCAGTCTAAAAATCTTCCCCATAACTTGAAATTATGGCCCCTAGTTCTAGAACCATTTATAACTGAAAATTTCGTCCTCATTCATTTTACTTATGCCTCTTATAGCCTTAAACATCTCAATCAAGTCTCCTCTAAGATGCCCAGTTTCCAAGCTCTACAACCCACATATTCGAAGTCTTTCCTCATATGGACACCTTTTGCTGATCTTACCAAGCGAATTACCAGTCTTTAGACCATTTCAAGAAGCCCAATGTCTTTCTTTAGGTTCTACCACAAAATGACGACTGTAGCCAACAAAAGGATCCTGAACTCAATATTGTTGAAAATAACGCGAGCTTGTAATACAGTCAGCACAGAGGCACTCCAGGTTCTGGCGGGAGTCTTGCTGCTGGATCTGGAAATCATTAGATGTGGCCTGACATATTACATAATGAAAGGGATTACCATTACTTTCTTGGGGCATATAATAGAACCAGAAAATGGAGAAAAACAAGAGAAAGCACGATTGTAGGCACACCTGAAACAAACGTGGCAGACCAGATGGTCCACCTTGCACAAGGGCGAGGTAACAAGGAAATTCATCCCCCTTGTAGAAAAAAACTACCCAAATTCACCTGTGTGGCTCCACCCAGGCCACTACACAACCTTCATGCTGACTGGCTACGGGCCCTTTAATGACAAACTCGCCACGCTATGTATACTCCAATATCCAAACTGTCCTTGCGGAGAAAGAGAAAGCTGGGAGCATCTGATGTATCAGTGCCCCATATACGAGGACCTGCGGGGAACCTTCATAACAAGACTAAGATTCAAACCCCAATGGCAAGAACATCACCTATTGGATTCAAGGGATGAATACCAAATCCTGTCCAGATTTTCCTGGGACCTCTTCACAAGAAGAACTTGAAATGCGATCAGGAACTGACGAGAAGATCCACCGAAGAGAATGTCATAAGCAAAACAGTACAAGGACAAGACATCCCAAGAGACATTGAGTATGACTCTCAACTACAATGATCAATCCTCCTGAGCACTCAAAGACAAATTAGGATAACCTGACCCAGCCAAACAACGATTGTGGACGCAGCGCCTGGCTGACAGTGATTCGCCATCAGCTGAGACAAATAAGGAACCAATCTCTCCAAAGAAAACACCTAAAGCAGGAATAAGAAAACACAAGGACGGGGCTTGCCCCATAAATGATTCGACTAGAAATGACAAAACAACGTGCAGCTTAATTGCCAAATGCCATATGGCGACCTGAAGAGGGCACCCTAGCCCCCTTCATCTTTGAATTACACTTCCCTGGGGGGGATGGAATGGGTTTTTCCCCTTGTCTCCTCGCCACCCCCACCCTCTAGTGGTGCATGGGCCTGCCCCACTGAAACCTGGGGCCACCTTCTCTATTGGCCCCATACTTCTGCCTTTCTCCCGCCTCATTCTTCACTCTCCGTCCCCTCTCCATCTGTACGCTAGCAAAAACCCCACACCTAAATTTAAGCATGTCAAATCACCTTTCGCCCATATTTTGGCCTTCAAGCCACACCACCATCGTGCAATCAATTAGTTAAAAAAAAATTTTTTTTTTTTTTATAGGTCCTAGCCGCCGAAATCTCAGAAAACTACATGGCAGGACCTGCCACAGTAAATGAGTCTACTGGGTTCCTGGTCTGGCTCCACGGGGCGAAAGTGGGGCAATGTTGGGCCTCAGCAGGGGTCCAGTGGCTAAACGACTAGATGAACAACGGTACACGACATCACACAGATACAAAGCCCACACACTTTTAAATCTCTGTCATTTCCCAGTGAACTGGTGCGCCCACAATGAAAGCAACGTGGAGATGGGGGAAACCCCTGGTGCTGTTAGATATCAATACACTATGCAACACTCTATAAGGCAGTCTTCTTACCAGCAATAACAAATGCATCAGGAGTCTGGTTCCACAAGGTGGTAACAGCAGTAAACAAAAGGAAGCTAGAGACCATTCAACATTCAGTCCTACTGACAATCTCGAGAGCCTGCTGTAAGCACCCACGCCCTCCAGGTCCTCTTGGGCACTCTACCCCTTCTGCTGTGGGTTGCTTTATCAACTATCCAAAGGCAGAGCAATCACCTGCCTTTAGACTCACAACTGATCCTGCGAATGATCGTAAACTCAAGAAAAAAAACACCTTCTCACCCCCCTACCTACAGCAGGCCTGGCAAACCTGCTGGACGACTTCGACAAAAGGAAAAATCACCCGAAGATTCATACCGGATAATCAACTAGTGTTTCCCAAAAGCCCAAACTGGTTTTCACCGAGCCTGCTGACATCTTACTCACTGGACACGGTGCAATAAGAGCAAAACTCTCCAGTTTAGGTTTGAGTGACACCTCTCTCTGCCACTGTGGACAGCCAGAGACGTGGGAGTACCTCATGCACCTGCCAACTATACAAAGACCTCTGCTGCCTCTTAATAACCAGAATACGTTTCTCGCCAATAAACCAAGAACAATATCTCCTGAAGAGCGAGGACAATTATAAAGCCTTAACACAGTTTGCGCAGGATATTTTTACTAGAAGAACATAACCACAACCTTAGCAGGAATTTTCCTACTCGTCATCCAGAATAAAGATCCTTAGATGTGTCAACCAAACCAAAACCTAACAGCTACAATCTGAAGAACAACTAATCATTAACTTAACCTAGATCAGACCACTGGCTTAAACTGGAGTCATTATCTGGACTTGACTACTCACACGGACGGGACATGTCCCAGGAATGGCATACGAAGACCCGACAAAGACATTGTGCAGTTTGCTGCCGAAACATCATTAGGCGATCTGAACCGGGTACCCTCACTCTGTTCACTTTCCATCCCTTCCCTTGACAGGGGGATGGTTACTCTGTACCCTCCTCTATCTTCACCTGGTGAGGCATGGGCCTGCTCCACCGACTTTTGGGGTTATCTTCACTATTGACCCCATATTTCTGTCTTTCATCCCCCAGTCTTCAGTCTCCCTTCCCTCTCTCTAGCTATCTTGTGACTAGCGTTTCACCCTTGTCAAAACTACAGAAGCCCGACAAAAAAAATTAACTCTACCCGGCATAACTTATATCTCTTTCGGCCTGACCCAATTTCTAGCGTTTCTCTTCCATCATCAGAACCTGGATCATCAAGTACCATCAGGACCTGGATCTTTCTTAGCATCAAAATTCGTCAAAATCCTTCCGACATCCTTTTGATGGAAGACCACAGGAGGCATTGAATGGAGCGTGTTGGGAATGGTGGGAGGTGTTTTACCAAAATCATTAATACAGGTGTTGGAAGAAAAATGAGATGCTGGCAGGTCAGCTTTATCCTTGGTTGAAGTGATAACAGAAACAACTGGTTTTGAAACAGAGGCGGGAGCAGAGATGGGCAAAGGTTGTGGCCAATAGCTTTAGCAAGAGACAGAATGCTCAGCTACCATTAGGGCAAGAAGTACGTTTTCTACTCTTAGCCTGTTCAAAATCTAGTTTGGACTGATTAATAACTGCTTTACAATTGTTGCAAGCTTTGATGTAAGTAGAAAATGAAACTGAAGATTTGGAAACAAGCCAATTACGATGATATGCAACGTTCTTCTCTTGAACAGCTTTAGCACATTTATTGGAAAACCAAGGTTTAGATAAAGGATGAGATTTAAAAGTGGAGTGTGAAATAAAGGATTCCATTCCTACAAGAATAATTTCACTGACACGATCTGAGCAAACGTTGACATCAGAAGTTTTGAAACAGTAATCTGACCAATGAAAAGAAATCTCGCAGGTCATCCCATTTTGCATTCTTGAAATGCCAAACAATACGAGGTTGGGAATAGCCATGAGATAAAGGCTCCATTGGAGAAGAGACAATCACCAATTTGTGATCTGAAGTGCCACTCACTTCGACTGTGTACTTAGAAGGGTTGTTTGTGGTTTGATTTGATTTGATTTGGTTTTTTATGGCGCATTGGCAGCTAAGGCCATAATGCGCCAAGTCAAATTTTAAAACGCTACTAAACATTTTGGTAGCCAAAGCTACCACGTCAAGTAATAAATCATTGTCAAAAGATGTATAGTAAAAGTATAAAAAGTGTAAACCTTAGATTCTTTTATAAAAATTAATAGACTGTAAAAAGTTAAAAACGTCAGACATATTGTCTCTGTCACCTATAATGTGACTGAGTGTAAATGGCTCAGTCACATTAGTAAAAACGGTAAAATACAAACGTCGCGCTTCTATAAAATCAGGACATTCTATTAAAATATGACTAACGGTTAAAATAACATTACATATCTCGCACATAGGTGGGTCATCCGCCCTCAGCAAGTAGGAATGGGTTAGATGACTATGACCTATGCGGAGCCGAGCAAGAACAACTTCCTCTCTTCGGACCCTGCGTAGACTGGACTGCCATTGCGCAATTACAGGCTTAATGCGATGTAATTTATTTGTGGCCTGTCCGTGCCAAGAATCTTGCCATTGGGAGAGTAATTTAGAACGTATTATTTGCCTGTAGTCTGTATAGGGGACTGACAGGCAATGATTATCCAGGGAAATGGCTGATTTAGCAGCGGCATCCGCCGATTCATTTCCCCGGATCCCAATGTGGCTTGGGATCCAGCAAAAGCGAATATCATATTCCAATTCTATGAGAGAAAAAAGAATCTGCCGGATCCTGGACAGGATCGGATGAGGATTAAAACTCACCGATACCAGAGCCTGTAACGCGCTTGATGAATCGCAATAAATCATATACCTCTGGTAGTCGCAATTTTTAATGTGATCTAGGGCTGTTTGTATTGCATGCAACTCTGCAGTATAAATGCTAGTTTCTTATGGGATCTTATAGGATATTGTTTTGTGAGGGAACACAACAGCAGATCCCACATGACATTCTAACTTTGAGCCATCTGTATAGATTGGCAGAAAGTCAGAATACTGCTGTCGATGTACTGCAAAGAGTTGCTGGTAGACAGATGGCGGTGTAGTAGCCTTCTCCCAGATCTTAAGGGAGAAGTCGCAAGTTGGAAAATGAGCATGCCAGGGTGGAAAGAATTGCCTTGGTGACTGGGCAACATTGTCTACCGTCAAGTTCAGCTCATTCAGCAGCCCTTGAATGCGAATACCAAAAGGTTTGTTGGCAGTCCGACGGGTGTTGTAGAGATTTTCCCAACGCGGCTCAAAAACGGATGGCCACGTGGGATGATCGGGCAGGGATTTTAATTTGAATGCATACTGTAAGGACAACTGCTTTCGTCGAAGAGACAGAGATGGTTCATTTGCTTCGACGTAAAGGCTTTGGACAGGAGATGTGCGAAATGCTCCAGTGGCTGTCCGGATGGCTTGATGGTGGATTGGATCTAACCACCGAAGTGCACTATCTCTAGCAGAACCATAAACCTGAGACCCATAGTCGAGTTTGGAACGGACAAGTGCTCGGTAAAGGCGAAGAAGGGTAGAACGATCTGCGCCCCATGAGGTTGATGAAAGGGCACGAAGGATGTTAAGCCCTTTGACACATCTTGTCCTCAGCTGACGAATGTGTTGTAAAAATGTCAGCTTTTTGTCGAAAATAAGTCCAAGGAATTTGAATTCTGCTACAACTGGGATGTTATTTTGCCCAAGCCTTAATTCTGGGTCAGGATGAAGGTTACGTTTGCGACAGTAGTGTACACAAACGGTCTTCTGTGATGAAAATCTGAACCCATTAGCCAAAGACCAAGCTGTGAGACGATCAATGGTTTTCTGCAGTTGCCTTTCAATGACCCTCATATTGCATGAATTGCAAAATATGGCAAAGTCGTCTACATAGAGGGCATTGTTTACAGTGGGTGGAAGTTGTTCTGTGATAGAGTTTATTTTGATTGCGAAAAGCGTAACACTTAGAACGGATCCTTGTGGGACTCCCTCTTCCTGAGAGAAAACTCGAGAGAGGGTGGATCCTAAACGGACTTGAAACTGGCGATTCGAAAGAAAGTTTTTAATAAAAACAGGAAGGTTACCTCTAAGACCAAAGTTATAGAGGTCTTTTAAAATTCCAAATCGCCAGGCTGTGTCGTACGCTTTTTCAATATCAAAGAAAACTGCTACCAAATGCTCGGATTTAATAAAAGCGTCACGAATGGACGTTTCCAATCGGATTAAATGATCCAGAGTGGATCGATTTCTTCGGAAGCCGCACTGTGTCCTGGAAAGCAGACCATTTGTTTCTAAATACCATACAAGGCGTGCATTAACCATTCTTTCCAGGACTTTGCACAAACAGCTTGTCAGAGCAATAGGACGATAATTACTTGGATTTCTAGGATCCTTTCCTGGTTTTGGGAAGGCAAGGACGATTGCTTTCCGCCAGGAGTCCGGAAATTGTTTATTAAGAAAAATTCTGTTAAACAGAATTAAAAGGTGATCCTTACATTGTGGTGTGAGGTGTTTTACCATTTCGTAGTGGATGTCATCGGGCCCCACAGCACTTGCGTGCGTGAGAAAGAGTGCAGCATTTAACTCCTCCTGTGAAAAGGGCTTGTTATACGATTCAAGCCCTTTTGAATAGAAGTTCAGGGGGTTTTTCTCATTTTTCTCTTTCAGGGCCAAAAACTCTGCGGGAAAAGATGTTATTGCAGATATTTTTGCAAATGTTTCCCCTAGAGTATTTGCTACTGCAGTTCGATCTGCAATTGGACATCCGTTAAGCTCGAGGATCACAGAAGGGCATGGTGGATATTTTCCCTTCATTTTCCGGATCTTATCCCAGACTACTTTTGAGCTAGCAGCCTGAGTTATGGAAGATGTAAAACGAATCCAAGATTTCCTTTGGCTCTGACGTCGTACATAACGTGCTTTTGCACGTGCACGTTTGAAGGATATTAAATTTTCAGTGGTGGGATATCGGCGGAATATCCCCCACGCTTTGTTTTGTGCTTTTTTTGCTGCTGTGCATTCTGAATTCCACCAAGGTTTGGGGAATAGTGGGAACCGGCTGGATGATTTTGGGATTGCAATTGCAGCTGCTTGGACAATCGTTTCTGTGACATACATGACTGCTTCATTGATTGGCTCCTGACTGACTGTACTGATGTCAAAGTTTGCCAGATATTGAAAGGCATTCCAGTCAGCCTGATCGATCTTCCACCGCGGTAAACTAAATGGCAGACAGGGTCTACCATTAGTTAGGGTTGTTATCACGGGGAAGTGATCGCTTCCATATGGATTTTCTTCTACCTCCCAAGTAAGTGAAGGAAGGAGAGAAGGGGAGCAGATAGAAAGATCAATGGCAGAGAATGTACGGGTAGGCATGTGGAAGAAGGTGTTTGTTCCCACATTTAGGAGGGAGAGATCATTGTCAGTGAGCATATGCTCTATGACTCGTCCCCTTCCATTGATGTCAGCACTACCCCACAGAGTGTTATGTCCATTGAAATCCCCAAGAATTAAACAAGGGGAGGGCAATTGCATGATAAGATCATCAAGGTCTTTCTGGGGGATGTCAATCCCAGGTGGCAAATAAACAGAGCAGACAGTTAATAAGAACCCCACTGTAAGGCGAATTGCTACAGCTTCAATGCTAGTTGTAAGCTGCAAAGCCTGAAATGGGATCTGGTTGCCGACGAGGATTGCGACTCCTCCGTGGGCAGACCCATCCACAATTCTATCCTTACGAATGATGGTAATGTTATGCATGGTGGGGTCATCATTTGCCTTTAAATAAGTCTCCTGTACGCAAAAGCAAACTGGTTTGTGCTTTTGCAGGAGTGCCTTGATGTCGTCAGTATTTTGCCGGAATCCACGACAATTCCACTGTAGGAATTTAGCCATTATTTGGACTTGGTGGGTCCATCAGGCGGCTTCCGAGGTGCTGAGGGCTTAATTTTGTCAGTCTTGGATTTATCTTTCCTGGGGAAGTATGGACGCTGTCCTGTGTCCATTTCTTCCTCAGCAAAGAGTTCCAAAACTGACTCATCATGTACCTCCTTCTGCTCGACATCCATGTTTTCCTGGGTACTAGGTGTTACTTCCCCTTTCTTATTCTTTTCTTTTGCTTTTGTTACTTGTGGAGCATTAGGAGGTATCGATATAGGAGTGGCAGCTGATTGGTCCTTTTGTGCAGGTTTTTGGGAGCTTAAAAGATAACGTGCAATGGGAGTAAATGATTCTTTTGGAGGGACAGACATGTCCGTCTGAGTCCCAATCGAACAGCTCCCTGCTACCTTCTGGGCGTAGGTAGGTTTTTTGATGTTAAGAGGTTTCACTGCTTTTCTTGCCTCCTGGTACGATATGTTTAGCTCTGCCTTCAGCCGTTGAATTTCTTTTTCTTCTTTCCACCTCTGGCATGCCCTTGAATAGGCCGGATGTTCTCCCTCACAGTTAATGCAGGTGGGTTTAGTGGCTGAACATGCTGTTGTTTCGTGGTCCTTTGCACCGCACCGGGCGCATGCAAGGACTCCACGGCAGGCCATTTGAGAATGTCCATACTTCTGACATTTAAAACACCGTAAAGGGTTCGGAATGTATGGACGTACTGGACAGTTGATGTATCCAGCTTTAATCTCATCAGGAGGTTTGGGAGAGTTAAAAGTCAGGATAACACTCCTGGTTTTAACAATTTTCCCATCCCTTCGCGCAGTGATTCTCTTGACGGCAGTAATTCCCTGTGGTTGTAATTCGGAGCAGATTTCCTCCTCGGTGACGTCGAGAAGGTCCCACTCCGAAATGACACCTCTCGATGAATTTAGTGTTCTGTGTGGTGTCACTGTTATGGGTATACCTCCGATTGATGTTACTCGGAGTAGATGTTCAGACTGCCCATCATTTTTTGTTTCAATCAAGAGGTCCCCAGAATGGAGCCTCTTAACTGACTTGGGTGTACCTGCTAACCCATCCAACCCTTTTTGTATAAAAAAGGGCGACATTTTACCAATCGGTGTTTCATTGGTGGAAGTTGTTTGTGGAAAAAGATCAAGTGAGCTGGCTGTATGATTGGGATAGTCCGGTATAATTGTAGGTAAATGAACAATCTGTGCAAGGTGATTAGTAATTGCCAAAGCCTCAGCATCTCGACCAGCTGGGTCGGTGTGACTAGAAGCAAGCTGGAGTTGTGAACATTAAAATCACCAAGGAAAATTACCTCACTGTTAGGAAAGTTTGACTGGAGAAAAAAAATCAAGCTGCAAAGAGAGAAAGTCAAAGAGTTCCAAGTGAATAGTGGAGTTGGGAGAACGGTAGATACAACAGATGAATTTGAAACAATGAGGTAGAGATTTTAAGCCAAAGAAGATTGAAAAGAGGAGATTCCAAAGTCTCTGAGAGGGAATATCAGAATGGACATATGCACAAGTACCACCTTTTAGGTGAAAGGAATCATGCAACAAATAATTTGGGCAGCTGAGATGAGCAGTAGTTGAATTAACTGATAACTGAGATTCTGTCAGAAAAAGTACATGGGGTTTGGCAGACTGCAAGTGGAAATGGACATCACTGAGATTAGAATTGAGACCACATATAATTGTGAAATAAACTAGGAAGTGTTTGGGAGGTTTAGATTTTTTCGCAGATAAGCTTACTCTATTAGTTGGGTAATTCACGGAGTATTCAATAGTAAGAAAAAGTGGGGGGGGGGGGCATGCTGTATGAAGTAATGAAATTTTTGGATATGGCGTACACATGGTAAGAATAAACTGAGATCCTTGACATAACGTTGCCTCGACAATGCTCCCTGCATACACACTACTCGGACACCCTCGTCA
Organism: Mastigoproctus giganteus; assembly: GCF_048544385.1. Classification (NCBI taxonomy): domain Eukaryota; kingdom Metazoa; phylum Arthropoda; class Arachnida; order Uropygi; family Thelyphonidae; genus Mastigoproctus; species Mastigoproctus giganteus. Next base: position 103,489,033 of record NC_143587.1, on the reverse strand, counting down.
CTATCTGGCAGAGTAGAGGTAGCAAGATTATACACTAGCTGATCCGGAAGCCTCCGAAAGAGTTACCAATAGGTTCGGTCTGGTATACTAACTAGCGGCCGGCCTGCAAATACCGTTTTAGAGCTGTACCTTTGAAATGTAAGGAAGATTGGGTCTCACCATGATGTTCATCATAACCTCAAAAGTCATCAGTCATACTGCACGATGGAAGAGATGGGGAAGTGTTGATTGGAACTTAGCTCTGGAGACTAAACGTGGATTCCACCACTTCAAGCCTCCAATGCACAACACAAAAAATCAGTTCAACTAAAGGATGCAAAAACAAAACACGTGGTCAACACATTTACAAATGCTGCTATTGGCTGAAAGGAATGACCACATGGTCCAGTCGGAGGCAATTGTAAGCCCATCCCATCGTAAAGTGAAACAAGTAGGCACCGGTTAACACAATCACTGATTAGTGGAATCAGCCGCTTTAATTACAAAAAAAAAAAATTCAAATCATTAAAATGCACTAAACTTTCATCATTATCATATGTTCGGTTAGAAGAATCAATTTTGAACGCCTTTGTGATATTTTTCTAAAGGACATTTCTGGAGGTCACTACCATAAAACAATAAAAACAATTTGCAGTTTCTAGTTTATTGGGCTTTTCTGTTAGTGCAATCTATTATAAATGGGTAGTAAACTCAGTCTTATTCCACTTGCACATATTGTGTTTGTTGCAACTGGTGTGAGCCGTGTTCTTTATTATTGATTGCTTATCTTTTTTACTGTTTTAAATTTTACAATCCCTCTTCCCAAAAAAAAAAAAAAACCATCAGTGAACAGAAATATCAACTATTTAGTAGGTACACATTAGAGTAAGTATTAATTAAGCAATGTACATAAGTGCAAATTTATTGTTATTTTGCTAACTGTGGAAAATATTCTTCCGATTTTCAAGTATCATTTAATTTGTTAATTGGTAAAGTGTAAATTTATGATCTTTACTTTTATAGCCTGTGGATAATATTCCTCCTATTTTTGCTTATTAGAATCACCATTTAATAGAATTAAAATTCAATTTGCGAATGTGATCACAATGACTGGTACTTACCAAATATCGTATAGTGAATGGTATTTTATTATGGAGACTCCACTGTAAAGTGATTTGATCATATAGTGAACCAATCATAAAGCAGGGGTGCACTGTACTGTATTTATAGACTGTATGTAATAGTTTAAATACAGTGGACCACAGCAGGGGCCCAGTATATATGTTGAATTGTGGATGTAAAGAGTACCAGTACTGGAACATTTTTCAAAACTTTTTTATGAAATTACAGAAGCACCAAACAATAATTTCCTTAGAAATATGGAAGTCTTGGATTATGTGGATCACTACTCTTCATCTGCCTACAGAATTCCTTTTTCCGATAATAAAGATTCTGGAAACAGATAATTATACTAGCAGATATCTCTTCAAAGGCTTATTTAAGTGAGATAAACTTTGACTCATCTTATCTCCACCTCACTAAATATGGATTGGGACTGAATACAGATTATCTTCAACATAAGGTCTGCAAATTAAATGTCCCCATATCAGCCAGGTTCAGACACCAGAAATACAGCACCCTTTCAAACTATTACTTCAAAATTCAATCAACAATACTTTATCTGAGATCTTTCTGCTTTCCTGTGGAACCAACATCACCGAATGCTCTAACTGAAAGAAAAGATCTAGCTGCTAATCAGCCTTCACACAGAATGTTGTCTCCAGTCAAAAGCTATAAATTTCCTAACCAGAACTCTTTCAGTCAGTATCACAAAGCATCCAGCGTTGAACACAGATACCATACCTCAGGTGTCCATTCTCACGATGAGCATTAAATTTGCTCTTACGAAGAGTAAATGGTTGCTCTTATGAAGGCTTAAGTTTTGCAAATTAGATTTTCTGGAGACTAGGCACCTGCGAGGTATATAAGGCATTGAATGATTTGAGCATGGTCAATGTCGATGGGATTCTTCCTCTTGCTCAGAATAATTGCCTGGGAGGGCATAAATTCAAATTGACGAAAGACGGTTGTAGGATAGATGTGCGGAAGTTTGCCTTTATCCAGCGGGCGGTTGATTGCTGGAACAAACTTCCACCTGTTGTTGTTGTTGTTATTTGGTTTTTAGGAGCATTAGCAACTAAGGCCATATTGCTCCGGGGATATGCGGTGGTCATTCCCTCACCTTTCTGCATCCTCCGTATTTGGTGGGCACGGGCTCAAATCCAGGTCTACTCAAGAAGCATGTGCTACGCCCTGCTGCTCCTGCCCACCTGGCTACGAAGGTGCCATCTGGCATTGTAAAAGTTGATAGCTTAAATAGATTCAAGGCAGAACTAGACAAACATCTGAAGCAAGTGGATGGGTTTTCGAAATGAGAAGGTTTTTTTTTTTTTTTTTGGTTGATGCTGTATAAGCTTGCTTTCTTGCATCATCTATGCCTTTACTTTACTAATTCTAATGCTAAATCTAAGGAAATGGGCAAAATATGCAATTAGATTTCCAATGACATGACCTTTGATTACAAACAACTGTGATCTTGCTTCTTTGACAGTATCTGTATCACTCCGTTCATTTCAACAGTGCAGTCTGTAATATACATCTAAGTTTTTCTAATTATTTTATTACAGTATTATTAATTATCAATTCTCACTGAAGAGAATATCAGCAACAATACCAAAACTTATGAATCATTAATAATTATATAATTTACACTTAAAATTACTGATAAACAATTATCAGTGCCTTATAGTCTGAATTATTCTATTACTATGAGAAATAGCTATATAGGGTTTTCTTACATTTCAGAGTAAAAACCTAGGGCCTACAAGTCACTAATGTTTATATTTACTTCTTATTTCACTGCTCAACTGGGTGATATATGATTCAATATAGGCTTGTATGTATTGTCTTTAGATGTGGCTCATGGATTAAATACTTATAATTTTATATGATAAAAAATAATCTATACCTGTAATGAGCTCATAACACCATTTGCCAAGCTAGACAGCCTCCCAGCTACTTTAGTAACCCCATCTTTCACACCTTCTTTAATGTCATAAAGATTAGGACCATTATAATTAGCAGCAGCTGTGCGTCTTGATGATGATTCTCCAAAATAGTCTTCACTTGAAATGCTACTGGAACCTTCAAATCTTGATAAATTTGTTTGTCTCTCAAACTAAATTTATATATATAAAAAAAAGCTCTGTTTAGCAAGTATTAAAAGGAAAAACATATTCTTCATCAATAGTAAGAATTATATTCATAAAAACTGTATTTTCCAACTACCTCAGAATCTCTACTGGATCCAAAGAACTGATCAGAAGAAATTGCTTTTGCATTTCCAAACTTTTTTTGGGCTTCATCATTGGTAACAACACCTATACTTAAAATCCCTCTTCTCATCTGACTGCCACTACAAAGAAGGTTAAAAAAAAAATAAATCCATTAATTAATCTGTTTAATTCATATAATTCTATTATTAGAATTATTATTATTAGAATTATTGTAGTAATATCTTGATAAAAATGTTCACAGTTTTCATCACAAGCACTTCTAAGGTCACCTGGGAAATAGTATAAATGGGAATGGCAAAAAGTGTATTTTTAGAAATACACTGCAACTGAATAGTAGTAGTAATGGCAAATGATGCAAGAAAACAAGCTCATATAGCAACAGCCAAAAAAAAAAAAAAAAAAAAACTTCATCTATCCGTACCCTCCATGAATTTGTCTAGTTCTCCCTTGAATTTATTCAGCCGCTGAATTTTCGTTCCTGTGATCACGACATGCATTGTCGGTTTCAGGAAGGAAAATCATTTTGTAATTTTTTCGTTAAATTTCTTTTAATTATTTTTTAAATTTTTAATAGCATTAGATTGATTTTTAATTGTGTTCAATTGATTTTTAATTATTTTTTACTGTAATGTAAGATTTCAGATTTTTTCGTTTTAATTACTGAAGAGTATCATATGGAAGTGTTCTACGTATTACATTGAGGTAAACTTCTCTTATTATTTTCTTATTACTGCCTCGATAGCATCAGCAAATATTATTGCACCCCTTCCACCATTCAAGTGTATCCCATCCCTGTAAAAACAGTCTCTCCTGTTAACAAGCACAGATCACGCTAAAAAAATTCTGTCCCACGAGCCTTGTACATTCTACCCAGGGCCGAAATGATTGGCAAGGCTCTCATCATGTACTCCCTCCTATCATGTCTGGGCAGAATTGCAGACACTTTCAAATTCGATCCTAACTTGCAACATTTTGCCAACAATGCCCTGCACTTGTTAAGTAAGTGCTCAAATGCCTTATTCTTAGTACCATTAGTACAACAATATCACTTTTTGTGCCATTACAAGATATCTGCTCTACAATGTCATTACTTTTGCCCCTGGCAATAACTTAGCGCATTCTGCCTTGAAATTTGCCGCTGTGTTGTCTGATGCACAAGAGTTAGCTCTGCCATTGAGCTGGGCAGCTAAGAGCTTGATGGGCCCCATTTTAATTCCTTCGAGGGCATTGACCATACTTTTCAAACTTTCATAAATGCCCATCATAATGCTGAGTTGGTGCCTAATTTCTTCACACTCTCAGCGCCTAGCGTGTGCGCATACACACACACACACAAAGATATCCTCCTTGGCTGGATCATGTCCTGTTCCAGAAAGATCTGCACACATTTCACAAGTTGCACATTTTTTTTTAGGCTGTGATGTGTTGGAGAATTTCCCCCGAGCCACAGCACTCACACTACTTTGTGCCCATTGCTTTGCTGCTCTAGTCTGAGGCATGATTTCCATTTAAATTCAATTAAATTGTTTTTAACTGTATATGTATTTAACAATGAAAATTAATAAGATCAATAAATTTAATTTAATTAATCGACAATAGTACACTAAGCTAACAGATTCCTAAATGCAGCGATACATATTATGCTAGCTACTTTTACGTTATACTTTACGCTATCAAGTTCAGGTATATGTTATGCTATCCCATAATGATTGCAATATTAAATTAGTTATATCCTTGCTAAAAATTAAAAATTACTTGGCTGAACACAAAAAAGATATATGCCTAACACATGATTAGAACCTTCAAGCTACTTATTTATCACAATTAAAACTCTACTAATCCTCTGCACTACTCATTACCTGATAAAACACCGTTACAATAGTAGTATCAATAGTAAGTTGTGATTTAAAAATTCACTAGCTAAATTTAAAAATAAGCTAATGAACATGACTAAGACTATTTAAAGTACTTGTAAAACATAATTTACTAAGATAATTAATCAAAAAGAAGGTATTGCAAAAAACATCCATTTCTATGAGCACAACATTCTGTGTCCTGGTACTTATCAATGTTCATGTGCTTTCATCAATAGCCTGTCTATGAGATTTAATTGTTTAACCACTCCATACACAACAAAGTGTATCTAGTAAATTAACACACTGCCATTAAATTTCAATGCACATTCAACTATAACTGACACCAAAAGGTATATATAAAAAGAGCGTTTATTAATAGATAACAACATTACAGATTAGTAAGGAAGGGAGGTGGGGTTATGTTGTTAGTTAAGAAGAAATCTAAGGAAGAAATCTACACATAAAATCTAAGGAAGTGCATCCAGTTAGCCCAATGCTGAGTCAGTCTGGTGTGACAATCACTGGAAAAGCAAAAATTAGAGTAGGAGTGTGTTATAGGTCTAATGACTCTGCCGAGTACAGCAACAATTGTACAGAGAAATAGTGGGCCAGTAAATCAGAATGTGTTATAATGAGGGATTTTAACTTCCCAGATATTGACTGGAACTTGTGAATTGGTCACTCACATGATTGTTTACTACAGCAGCATATTTGAGAGGCAACCAAAGGGAGTAATACTCAGGATCTGATTATCAGCAGTGATTATTTGCGTGCATTAAGAATTTGCAGATAAAGGATCCACTAGGTGGCAGTGATCACAGTGTATTGATGTGGGATTTACTTAAAGACAAAACTACCATTAGGGGTAAAGGAAAGAGTTTTTGCATTCATAAAGATAACTACAGTAGTTTCAGACAGTTTTTAAATTCTATACAGTGGGACCAACTCATAAAGTTACCCAACAGCAAATTCTAAATGGAAAGCAATCAAGGATTTAATCTTGCAAGCTACTAGGCTTTTCATACCAACTAAGAAATACTCTTCAAGGATAGGCCTAAATGGATGTCGGATGAACTAATAAGACTCGTGGCAGAGAAGAAAAACACATGGGATACATATAAATCATCAGGCAACACAGAAGCCTATGGTAGATATAAACTAGTCTGTAATCAAGTGACAAAGGAAGTTAGGCAAGCAAAGGCACATTAAGAGAATGTCTTTGGCAAAGGATGCAAAGAATAACAGCAAAAACTTCTTTACTTATATAAACTCTAGAAGGAATCAATTGGCCTACTTGATATCAATGGTTCGACTATTAATGATTCTGCTGAGATAGCTGACAAACTGAACAAGTATTTTTCATCTACATTTACATATAAGGAATTCTGTAGGGAAGTGGAGGACAGAAGCATATTAAACTTTAAAGGGAGTTTAATGATTTGTAATAACTGAGAGCAATGTGGAGGAGAAATTGTTGAAGTTAAATATAAGAAAGGAACCTGAGGTGGATGGAATCTATCCAGTTATATCAAAGGAGAAGGCAAAGGAAGTAAGCAAACCCTTAGCCATAATTATGAGGGAGTCCTTGCACACAGAGGAAGTGCCCACAGCCCCAGTTCACAAAGGGGGAGGATCAAAGGATGACAAGTGTAATTACAGATCTGTTAGTTTAACTTCTGTTCTGGGGAAAATCATGGAATCACCGTTAAAGAAGACTGCAGGATCATCTAGACAAGACTGCAGTAATAATTCAAACACAGCATGGTTTGTTTATTAGGGGAAGTCTTGTCTGAACAATTTGACTGGATACATATGATGTGGTTACAAGGGAACTGGATACAAAAAATAATTTTGATATCATATACTTGGATTTCAGGAAAGATCTTCATAGATTAGCATTAGCATTACTAGAGGCATATGATGCAAGAAGGCAAGCTTATACAGAATCAACCAAAAAAAAAAAACCTTCCCATTTCATTCATCCATTCGTTCCAAATGTTAGTCTAGTTCTGCCTTGAATTTATTTAAGCTATCAACTTCCACAACAGATGGAAGTTTGTTCCAGCAATCAATTATCCGCTGGCTAAAGGCAAATTTCTGCACATCTATTCTACAACTGTCTTTGCTCGGTTTGAATCTATGCCCCCTCAGGTTTGTAATCTGAGCAAGAGGAAGAATCCCATCAGCATTGAACCCGCTCAATCCATTCAAGGGCATATACACCTCAATCAGATCGCCTCACAGGTGCCTAGTCTCCAGAAGCTGCAATTTGTAGAACTTAAGCTTTTCTCTGTAAGAGCACCCCTTTATCCCCCTTACCAGTCTTGTTGCCCTTCTCTGTCATTTTTCAATGTTAAACTTCAGTTGCCACTTCTCAGCTCATCTGCTCAACGTTTCCAGATCCTGTTGCAGCAGCATAATGTCATTACTGTTATTAACTATGCACACTGTGGCATAGTTGCCAATGTGATAATCCCCAAACAAACAAACTGTTAGTAACAACCATGTCAACCTTTGTGTCATCTGCAAACTTTGGCATTAAGCTTGATGTACCGTCATCAATATCATTGATAAATATACAAAACAACAATGGGCCCAACTCCTGGGGAACACCACTAATAACATTAGTCCACGTAGTAGTAGTAGTAGTGGTGGTGCCATGCGATGCAAGAAAACATGTATAAGCTTATGCAGCATCAGCCAAAAAAAATAAATAAATTCACGCAACCATTCCATCCAAATGCCTGTCCAGTTCCTCCCCAAATTCATTCAACCTATCAACACCCACAATGACAGATGGAAGCCTGTTCCAGCAACCAACCAACTGCCGGCCAAAGGCAAACCTCCGCACACACACTCCACATCCGTCCCTCCTCAATTTGAACCTAAGCTCCCCCAGGTTTGTAATTCGAACAAGTGGAAGAATCCCACCAAAACCCAGCGCACTCAACCCATTCAAGGCTCCGCACACCTCAATCAGACCACCCCACAGGCACTCAGTCCCCAGCTGCTGCAACTCATAGAACTCAAGCTTCCCCCAGCAAGAGGACCCACCAACACCATTGCCCCTCTCTGCACACGATTAAGCAAATCCACATTCCTCCCAAAATGAGGCCTCCAGACCCGTATGCAGCACTCAAGGCGTGGCCCTCACACTGCCCCACAGAAGGACAACCACCTCCCCCTTCCCACTAGCAAAACTCCTGCATATCACCGACAAAACCCCACGACCCACCCCTGCAGCCCGTCTGCACCGCCCAGAAAACCCCACATCTGACCGCATAACCACCTCAGCCCCCTCCCACCACCCCAAATGCAGCGCCACACAGCTGGCACACCCCTCTGGCCACCCACACGCAGCGCCCCGCACTTGTCAATGCCACAAACTTCAGTTGCCCCTGCTCATTCCCCCAAATCCTCCAGACTCTGCTGCAGCAGCACACTGCCACCAGTCACCAATAACCCCACAAACCCCGACACCAAGCGCGATATACCCTCATCAACACCATTGATAAATACACAAAACAACAGTGGACCCAACACCGAACCCTGCGGGACTCCACCAACAACACCAGTCCACGAAGAGCAGCGTCCCCCACAACACCACCCTCTGCCCCCACCAACCATCCCCTGCAGCAACCTACCCCTAATACCATGCCTTTCCAATTTGCACAGCAGTCCCCCACGCGCAAAGTCCTCCCGAAACCCAAGTACATCACATCAAAATCATTCCCCGCATCCAGCTCCCTTGCAACCACATCACAATACCCAACCAAATCTGTGAGACAAGACTTCCCTTAACAAACCCATGCTGTGTCTGAATTATTGCTGTAACAATGGGCCCAACAGGGACATCTGGGGGACACCACTAATAACATTATTCCACATGGAGAACTATCCATTGATTACCAATCTCTGCCTTCTCCCATTCTTTAATCCATTGCAGCAACTTGCCCTTAATGTCATACTGCTCCAATTTGTACAGTAGTCTTCCATGTGCAACAGTATCAAAAGCTTCCTTGAAATCCAAGTATATGATATCAAAATTATTTTTTACATCCAGTTCCTTTGTGACCACATCATAGTATCCAATCAAACCTATGCTGTGTCTGAATTATTACTGCTGTCTTGTCTACATGATCCTGCAACTTCTTTAACCAGTGATTCCATTTTCTTTAAAACAGAAGTCAAACTAACAGGTCTGTAATTACTCGTGTCACCCTTTGTGAATTGGAGATACATTTGCACTTTTACAGTCTGTGGGGACTTCCCCCCGGATCCAAAGATGCTCTCATAATTATGGTTAAGTGTTTGCTTACATCCTTTGCCACCTCCCTTAATATAACTGGATAGATCCCATCTACCCCACGTGCCTTTCTTATATGTAACTTCAACAATTTCTCCTCTACTTTGCTCTCAGTTATTACAAATTCATTTAACTCCCTGTTATAGTTTGATATACATCTGGCCCTCTCCTCCTTGAATAACACTTCATGTGTAAATGTATATGCAAAATACTCATTTAGTTTCGCAACTATCTGAGAATGATCAATTGCAGTCAAACCGTTGATATCAAGTGGACCAATCTGATTCATCCCCTTCCTTTTATAGTTTATATTAGTAAAGAAATTGTTGCTACTTTTCTTTGCGTCCTTTGCCAAAGATTTCTTATAATCTGCCTTCACTTGCCTAACCTCTTTTGTGACTTGATTACAGACTAGCTTGTATCTACCATAGGCTTCTGTGTCGCCTCATAATTTATATGCATTCCATGCATTTTTCTTCTCTGTCACAAGTCTCATTAGTTCATCTGACATCCATTTGGGCCTAAACCTAGAGCAGTATTTCTTAGTTGGAGAAAAAAGCCTAGTAGCTTCCAAAATTACTTCCTTTAATGCTTCCCATTTAGAATTTGCAGTTGGTAACATCACCAGTTGGTCCCAATGTATAGAACTTAAAAAAATCTGTGAGACCAATGTAGACCTTTACCTCTGATGGTAGTTACATCTTTAAATAAATCCCACATCAGTATACTGTCATCACTGCCACCTAGTGGTTCTTTATCTGTACATTCTTAATGCATGAATAATCACTGCTGATAATCAGATCAAGAGTACTACTCTCTCTTGTTGCCTCTCTAACATGTGGGTGTAGAAAACAATCATCCAATAAATCCACAAAAGCCTTGCCAGTGTGTGAGTTACCAATCCACAAGTTCCAGTCTATATCTGGGAAGTTAAAGTCGCCCATTATAAGACACTCTGATTTACTTGTGGCCCACTCTATTTCTCCGTATAATTGTTCATTGTACTCATTAGCGTCATTAGCCCTATAACAAACTCCTACCCTCATTTTTGCTTTCCCAGAGCAGGTCACACCAAACTGACTCAACATTGCACTGTCCATCTATATCAACTGGATGCACTTTCTTAGATTTTGTTTCTTAACTAACAGCATAACATCTCCTCCCTTCCTATTCTGTCTATCCTTGCTCTACAAATTGTACTCCCCAAATTCCAATTCTGCATTCCTTATATGTGTGACACCATGTCTCTGATATCCCAACAGTATCTGCCTTTGATGTCTTGAACAGCACATAGGAACAGGTGCACATATATACTTGCATGTATACCAATGCTAGGAGCATCAAATTTATTTACTATGCTCCTAGCATTGGTATACATGCAAGTATACCAATGCTAGGAGCAGTTGGTAACAAAAAAGTGCACCTGTTTTTACTCTTAGTTACCCTAACACAGCCCATGTATTTACTTGTTTCATGACTTCCAGCATTTCCTGAAATCCCCAGCAACTTGCATTCTGGGCTGCTGCTAATTCCAATAGAAGCAGTGCAAGAATCATTTCCACCTCTGCCCGCGGCTACTGTTAATCTTAGTCTGTGATTCCCCCCTAAGCTAGTAGTTTCCCGACCCACCTAACATTGCCTCGATAGCATCATTAAGTGTATCCCATCCATGTAGAAGCAATCTCTCCTGTTAACAAGCATAGACCACACCAAGAAAAATTCTACCCCATGAGCCCTGCACAATCTCTCCAAGGCCAAATTGATTGACAAGGCTCTCATCATATACTCTCTCTCTCCTATCATGACTAGGCAGGATTGCAGACACTTTCAAATTTAACCGTAACTCGAGACTTTTTTTTTTCAACATTAACCTGTACTTGCCAAGTAAATCTGCAGATCTCCTACACTTAATGTCATTACTGCCAACGTGTACAATGATATCACCTTCTGTGCCCTTAAAATATGACATCTGCTCTATAACGTCATCAACTTTTGCACATGGAAGACTACTGTACAAATTGGAGCAGTATACCATTAAGGGCAAGTTGCTACAATGGATCAAAGAGTGATTGAGTGGAAGATGGCGGAGAGTGGTAATAAATGGACATTGCTCTATGTGAACTAATGTTATTAATGGAGTCCTCCAAGGTTCGGTGCTGGGCCCATTGTTGTTTTGCATTTTTATCAATGATATTGATGAAGGTATATCGGGTGTAATGTCTAAGATTGCAGATCATACAAAGCTTGGCAGGGTTGTTAATTATAGTAATGGCAGTATGCTACTGCAACAGGGTCTACAAAAGTTGGGCAGATTTGCTCAGAAGTGGCAATTGAAGTTTATTATTGAGAAATACAAAGTACTGCATATGGGTAGAAATAACCCCAGAGAAACATACCAACTATTTGGGACTACACTCAGGGTGGTAGAGAATGAAAACGACCTGGGATAATTCTGTAGTCGGATATCAAGCTTTCTGCACAGTGCAGACAGATGGCCAGAGCTGGTAATGGGGTCTTGTCAATGATATTCAGGAATTTTGCTAACAGAGATAAGGTGATTATCCCTTTGTATAAGGCAATGGTCTGGCCACACCTTGAGTACTGCATACAGGTCTCTAGGCTTCATTTTAGGAAGGATGTAGAGTTGCTAGAACGAGTACAGAGAAGGGCAACAAGATTGGTGAGGGAAACGAAGTGGTGCTCTTACCAAGAAAGGCTTAAGTTCTATAAATTGCAGCATCTGGAGACTAGGCACCTGCGAGCTGATCTGATTGAGGTGTATAAGGCCTTGAATGAGTTGATCAGGCTCAATGCTGATGAGATTCTTCTTGCCCAGATTACAAATCTAAGGGGGCATAAATTCAAATTGAGGAAGGACAGTTTGGAAATTTGCCTTTAGCCAGTTAGTGGTTGATTGCTGGAACAAACTTCCATCTGTCATTGTGGAAGTTGATAGCTTAAATAAATTCAAGGAAGAACTGGACAAACAGAGTGGATGGTTGTGTGAAATGGAATTATTATTATTTTTACTTTTCTGTTTTGGCTGATGCTGTATAAGCTTGCTTTCTTGCATGATATGCCAACATTAACTTGCACACTTGTAATTCTGATAGATCCACCTGTAAGTGTTGTTGTTATTTGATTTTTAGGAGCATTAGCAATTAACGCCATATTGCTCTAGGGATATGTGGCAGTCATCGTGAAACAGGTGGGTATATGGGATGCATTAGAGAAACTAAGAATAAGAATAGGTGCATGTATACTTGCATGTATACCAATGCTAGAAGTAAACCTAAAATCAAAAGAAGTGCATCCAGTTGATATAGATGAACAGTGCACGGTTGAATCAGTTTGGTGTGACTTAAGCACTGCGAAAGTAAAAATAAGAGTACGAGTGTGTTATAGGCCTAATGACTCGAATGAGTACAATGAACAATTGTACAGAGAAATAGAGTGGGCTAGTAAATCGGAATGTCTTATAATGGGGGATTTTAACTTCCCAGATATTGACTGGAACTTGTGGGTTGGGCACTCACACACTAGTCAGACTTTTGTGGATTTATTGGATGATTGTTTTCTGCAGCAGCATGTTCGAGAGGCAACCAGAGAAAGTAATACTCTTGATCTGGTTATCAGCAGTGATCATTCATGTATTAGGAATTTGCAGATAAAAGAACCACTAGGTGGCAGTGATCACAATATACTGACGTGGGATTTACTTAAAGATTTAATTACTATCAGGGGTTTAGGAAAGGGTTTTTGCTTCCGTAAAGGCGAGTACAGTGGTCTCTGGCAGTTTTTAAATTCTGTACAGTGGGATCAACTGACAATGTTACCAACAGTAAATTCTAAGTGGGAAGCATTCAAGGAATTAATTGTGGAAGCTACTAAAAGTTTCATACCTATTAAGAAATATTGTTCAAGGTTTAGGCCTAAATGGTTGTCAAATGAACTAATGAGACTCGTAACAGAGAAGAAAAATGCATGGGATGCATATAAATTATCAAGCGACTCAGAAGCCTATGGCAGATATAAGTTAATCTGTAATCAGGTCACAAAGGAGGTTCGGCAGGCGAAGGCAGATTACAAGAAATCCTTGGCAAAAGATGCTAAGAAAAACAGCAAGGATTTCTTTACTTATATAAACTCTAAAAGGAAGGGGATGAATCTGATTGGTCCACTTGACATCGATGGTTTGACTGTTGATGATCCTGCTCAGATAGCAAACAAACTGAATGAGTATTCTGCATCTACATTCACACGTGAGGAATTATTAAGGTTTGAAAATGGCAGAAGGTTATCAAATTGTAGCAGGATACTTAATGATTTTGTAATAACTGAGAGCAAAGTGGAAGAGAAACTGTTGAAGTTAAACGTAAGAAAAGCACGTGGGGTGGATGGGATCTATCCAGTTATATTAAAGGAGGCGGCAACGCAACTAAGCAAACCCTTAGCCATAATTACGAGAGCATCCTTGGACTCAGGGGAGGTTCCCACGGACTGGAGATGTGCAAATGTATCCCCAATTCACAAAGGGGGATCGATGGGTGACACGAGTAATTACAGACCAGTTAGTTTAACTTCTGTTCCAGATAAAATAATGGAGTCACTTGTTAAAGATGCATTGCAGGATCATCTAGACAAGACTGCAGCAATAATTCAGACACAGCATGGGTTTGTTGAGGGAAAGTCTTGTCTGACAAATTTGATAGGATATTATGATGTGGTTACAAAGGAACTGGATGCAAAAAATAATTTTGATATCATATATTTGGATTTCAGGAAAGCTTTTGACACTGTTGCGCATGGAAGACTATTGTACAAATTGGAGCAGAATGGTATTAAGGGTAAGTTGCTACAAAGGATAAAAGGATGATTAAGTGCGAGAAGACAGAGGGTGGTAATCAATGGGTGCTGCTCTTCTTGGACTAATGTTATTAGTGGAGTCCCACAGGGTTCGGTGTTGGGTCCACTGTTGTTTTGTATATTTATCAATGATATTGATGAAGGTATATCAGGCTTAATGTCGAAGTTTGCAGATGATACAAAGGTTGGCAGGGTTGTTAATGACAGTAATGGCAGTGTGCTACTGCAACAGGATCTAGATAATTTAGGCAGATGGGCTAAGAAGTGGCAACTGAAGTTTAACCTTGACAAATGCAAAGTACTGCATATGGGTAGAAGTAACCCCAGAGAAATGTACCAACTGTGTGGTACTAAACTTAAGGTGGTAGAAAATGAAAAAGACCTGGGAGTAATTGTGCAGGCAGATATGAAGTTTTCTGAGCAATGCAGACAGGCTGCCAGGGCAGGTCATGGGGTTTTGTCAATGATATATAGGAATATTGCTAGCAGGGAAAAGGAGGTGATTATCCCTCTGTATAAGGCAATGGTGAGGCCATGCCTTGACTACTGCGTACAGGTCTGGAGGCCTCATTTTAGGAAGGATGTAGATTTACTTGAGAGTGTACAGAGAAGGGCAACAAGATTGGTGAGGGGAATGAAGGGATCCTCTTATCAAGAGAGGCTTAAGTTCTGCAAATTGCAGTGGCTGGAGACTAGGCACCTGCGCGGTGATCTGATTGAGGTGTGTAAGGCCTTGAATGGGTTCAGCACGCTGAATTCTGATGGGATCCTTCCACTTGTTCAGATTACGAACCTAAGGGGGCATAAATTCAAATTAAGAAAGGACAGATGTAGAATAGATGTGCGGAAATTTGCCTTTAGCCAGCGGGTGGTTAATTGCTGGAACAAACTTCCATCTGTCGTTGTGGAAGTTGATAGGTTAAATAAATTTAAGGAGGAACTGGAAAGGCATTTGGAGGGAATGGTGTGATTTTTTTTTTTTTTTTGGCTGATGCTGCATAAGCTCATACATTTGTAGTAGTAGTAGTAGTGGTATCACATTCCACTACTACTACTTTCGGCATCCTCTGTATTTGGTGGTGACGGGCTCGAACCCTAGTCTAATCAAGAAGCGTGTGCTACAAACTGCTGCTCTTGCCCACATGGCTACGGAGGCGCCACCTGTCTGTGTGGTCTGCTTTATACATCCATATAAACATTAAGGTGGGGATAGAATAATCTAGATTCTACAAACTTCCAGAAACTGATCACTGCAGCAAAATCTTGAAAATTCCCAAATCCAGAGCTCTCTAATCAAGAGACCAACTAATACAAACAGATAGACCAAAATCGAATCATGTGAAAACTAAGATATGAAATATTTTGTGAACCGAAGGTACCAGGGGGAAAAACAGGCTATCTGTTCAAAATCGGCATTAAAAAAATATATACTAAGCCCACCATATTATTGAAAAAAATTTTCCCTATTATTATTGCTAATCTGGCAGTTGAGACAGGTATACTCAGTGCGTAGAAAACAACAGAATCTGAATTTTTATTCACTAAAACAAAACCCCATGATTTAATATTAAACTGTTGTCAAACAAAGACTACATCATTTGTCCCACTACGTTTAATAATCTGGTTTGAAGCACTTATGGCACAGATGTGTGTATTTAATTGTCTACATTGTGGAGCAAGTCATTCAGCAGTAAGGTGATGCTTGGAATTATATGTTATGCACTGATCAGTTATATGTATTATAATACTACTTGCACTCCTCGTAAGAAACAAACGATAATGATCGTAAATGTAAATATGCTAATTTCCTTATTTAGAAATGGAGTAGGTAGTGAACCTATATACAACAATCTGGAAGGGAATGGGGAAGACAGCAGTGAAAGAAAAAAAGGTTGTAATATATTCTATGAAGCTATGCTAAGAAGTACAAATGGCACATACCTGACAAACACAATCTGTATTCAGACCACAACTTGATGTCAATTATTTCCCAATAACAATCCAGCAAAATACTGTAAGAGTGGTGGGGAAACATGCTAGAAGAAACCATTAAAGCAAAAGTATTTAAGGATGACGAAATGTAATGTAATTGCCCTTAGCAGAGATCTTTTATTAAGAAGCCACAGAACTATCTGAACTAAAGCAACAGTTTATCAGAGAAAAATACTTGAAACTTCAAACATGAGATGAAACAGAAAGGAAACAGTCTGATTGTTATTTTTCTTTCCCACTCAGTAATTTTTCGATCTTAAGAGTTTAAAAGAATTTAAAAAAGTTATTCAGAGGAGGTCCTTATGGACCAGAGATGTGCAATGTATTCTCAATTCACAATGGGGAATCAAAAGGTGACATGAGTAATTACAGACCTGTTAGTTTCACTTTAGTCCCAAGGAAAATAATGGGGTCTCTAGTTAAAAGTAGAAATGCAGGACTATATAGACAGGAATGCAATTATATTGCAGTAATAACAAAGGAACGGGATGCAACAAATAATTTTGATATCACATACTTGGATTTCAGGAAAGCTTTTGATATTGTTGCACATAAAAGACTGCTGTAAAAATTGGAGTAAGGTGGCATTAAGGGCAAATTACTGCTCCGCATAAAAGGATGGTTGAGTGGGAGAAGACAGAGTGGTTATTAATGGATTCCACTCTTCGCGGACTAACGTTATTAGTGGAGTCCTGCAGGATTCAATGCTGTGCCCATTGTTGTTTTCTATATTTATTAATGATATCAGTCAATGTCTAAGTTGGCAGATGATACAAAGGTTGGCAGGGTGGCTAATGAGAGTAATCAGGGTAAACTAATGCAACAAGGTCTAGAAAAATTAGGCAGAATTATCTAGACAGTTGAAGTTTAACATTGACAGATGGAAGGTACTGCATATGTGCAGCAGTAATCCCAGATTAACATACCAACTATGTAGCACTATACTCAGGTTAGCGGAAAATGAAAAGACCTGGGGGTAATTGTGCAGTCAGATATGAAGTTCTCTGAGAGTGCAGACAGGCTGCCAGGACAGATCATGGTGTTTTGTCAATGATATACAGGAACTTGCTAGCAGGGATAAAGAGGTGATTATCCCATTGTACAAGGCAATGGTTAGGCTGCACCTTGAGTACTGCATACAGGTCTGGAGGTATCATTTTAGAAAGGATGTAGATCTGTTGGAACAGGTGCAGAGAAGGGCAATGAGATTAGTGAAGGGAACAAAAGTGTGCCTTACGAAGAAAGGCTTCAGTTCTGCAAACTGCAGCATCTGGAGACTAGCCACGCACTTGTGAGGTGATCTGATTGAGGTGTTATAGGGTTTAAATGGATTGAGCAAGCTCAATGCTGATGGAATTCTTCCTCTTGCTTAGACTACAAGAGGCAGCATAAATTAAAAATGAGGAAAGATGGCTGCAGGACAGATGTGCGGAAGTTTGCCTTAAGCCAGCAGGTGGACAATTGTTGGAACAAACTTCCATCTGTCATGGTGGAAGTGGGTAGTGTGAATAAATTCAAGGAAGAACTAGACAAAATTATTGCAGGGGATGGACTGGTAATATGGGAAGGTTTTTTTTTTTTTTTTGCTGATGCTTTATAAGCTTGGTTTTTTCATCATTTGCCACTACTAATATTAAATGATTGCAAGATGTAGAGAAGGACTGATAACCAGTTGATTACTTTGTTTTGGTTTTATCATTTTCATGGTTGTAAATATTGTTCTGCATATGGTTGGGGGGGGGGGGGACCCAAATTCACTACTTTTGATATAAAGTGCTTGATATTCTGCTTTTACCCAAACTGAGTAACCCTCACTAAATTATATACTGATCTACAATATAAATCTGAATGTCTTTCAGTGTCCACGATATCTGTGATGATTTTAATAACCAAATCTACTAGCTTATTAAATCTAAAAATGACAGAAACATTTTGCAATTATTTGCTTTTGTCCACTTTCACCAAATCTTTAATTTTTTTAAAATGCATCTATTTCATTGCACAAATTAAAACCAGTAGTCATATAGCTTCCTGGAGACTCAGATTTAACTGATTTATAAACAAAAGATATCTGAAAAATATGAAAATTTTACAATCCATTGTGTCATGAAATAGTCATTAAAGTTCGAAATTTTGTTCTGCAAAAATACTTTCGTGCTGCGCCTTAATTTCAATAACCTTTTCAAAATCTTCCCTCTTCAGGGTCCATTGTACTTCAGATAAATTAGCATATGTGCATGCTCAGACCCCATTTCTTTACACAAAATGGTAAACAGCTGCAACTTCAGTGTGCTGTTTTTCATAATATTTACAATTTTCACTGACTGCATGAGAGCTTTATTCTGGAATGCAGACAATTTTTTCATGCTAATCCAGTCTTCTCATTGGAGCAACAAAATGTAGATGTAATTTCTACATGAATCAGACAACTTATTTCCAATTAACCACACGTGAAATGCTAGTAAGAAGGATGACAGTGTCATTGTTATCCCTCAGACCAAAGAGAATTAAAAGAAAATGGTTGATCTATTCATATGTTAACAATAACATTAACTGTATTATATTTATTGCTACTAATGAACTTTCAACATATGAGCGCAGAGCATTTAATCATTTTAACAAATTTCCAAGGAACGTTTCATAGTAATACTGTGAAGTGTTAGAGGTTCACCTAGATCCATGCTTTTGCACTTCTAAAGAAAGCATTAAGTCCAAGTTTATAGCTTGAACATTAAACATAAGAGAGGTTGTTATGTTGTTATTTGGTTTTTAGGAGCATTAGCAACTAAGGCCATATTGCTCTGGGGATATGCGGTGGTCATTCCCTGACCTTTCCGCAGCCTCCGTATTTGGTGGTCACGGGCTTGAACCCTAGTCTAATCAAGAAGCGTGTGCTAAGCACTGCTGCTCCTGCCCACCTGGCTATCGAGGCACCATAAGAGAGGAAGCTCTGTTCATAAACATTTTTGGAATGGTTATAACTTTACTAACTTCTCTCCAGATTAACACACTTTCCTATGATTTATACTAAGAGAATTATATTTTATGCTTAGAAATTCCAAGGGCAAAACAGTTGTGAGGTCAGCTGCAAAATGACTGTGTGAGGCTGGCAACTGGTATGCAAAAGATGGTTTAATAAATAAAAATAACAAAATATTTCATATTATCAAAATATTCTGTTAATTTTGTAACTATACCTGATGTTTTTGTTCCTGTAATGATATTAAGTATTTTATTATTTTTATATTATTTTATTATATAGAAAAGCAGCCAAATACTAACTGCCAACCTCGTTATTTTATACCTGAAAAATGACCGTGTTATTTTTCAGGAAGTTCCAAAGAGCCAAGAGCCAAGTTAGCAGAAAGATTTTTCCTTTTCTTACTCATTTTCACATGCAACCAACCTAACAAATGAAAGGTTACAGTGACTGAGAAGTCACAAGTAATCAGTTGCCTACATGCAGAATTATGGTCAGGTCACAGGTGGTCTAACAAATTATAAAGTACACAAATTAGATAACTCTCGAGTGATTTTTAATTCATTTGTGCCTAAGTCACATCACCTTGTGGAAAGTGGTGTTAAAAAGTTGGATAGCTCAGAGCTTCAACCTTATGTATCAGCACAAATATACTTTTGCAATGTCTGCCATCACAGATGCAGAGTTCAATATCCTTAATCAATCCCTCTTATTCTCCAGATCTGATTCCCAGTAACTTCCTCTTTCCAAAACTTAAAGAACTTCTTAGTCACAGATTTCATTGAAACAGGTGATATGTGCTCTGAACATTGACACAACTTTTTCATTCTAAAAGCTTTACTTTTTAGATCAGATCGTATATACTTGGTTTGGATTTTATTGGTGCATTAGCAATTAAGGCTATAATGCGCCAAGACCAGTCGTATATACATAAACTAGGATGGAGGGAACTGTAACTGTAGCATAAGACTAAATTCACTGTGCATGATTAGATGAGTGTTTTGTTCTTGCTGAATGGTTTGCATGCAGATTTTTTTTTTTTTTTTTTTTTGGTTAAATATATGCTGAAGGCTTACAGCTTATGCTAATATTTTGTCTTAAAGCATTATTCAGTTAAAGTTGGTCTTTGATGACTTACTTTGAACAGCATTGAAATCAACATTTACATGCATTTATCGTTTCAACCTATGCAAATTTTGAGTAGCTAAGATTTTGTAAATACATGCCTGGTTTAGTTATTTTCACTTCAGCATGTCTAGTTTTAGTTCCTCTGTTGCAGTCCTCTTTATGCATGGAAAACATTTTTATACAGATTTGGAGCCATTTCATAACCAAATAGCATACACAGACTTTTAGGTTAATGTGATTAAAAGATTTTATAGACTATTTGGTCATTTTAAAATCTCTACTTTACTTTTCTTTCTTTCTCATTCTTTTACTTTCTTGCAATGTTTTTTTTTTAGTTTAATTTAAGTGTTTTCTCTCCCTATCTTTTTTTCATTTTCCATTTTTAGTTAAATTTTCTTTCAACTTTTTTCAATCCTTTATTTAAAAAAAGAAAAAAAAAAAACGTACTAAAGTGTGTTTTTTTGGGGGGGGGGGGGGGGGTAGACTTGAATATTTATAATGCAAAAACTTGAACTTTTATTATAAAAGTTTTTATTATAAAAGACTACTGTCAATGTTATTAAAGATGGGAGCATGATTTTTGATTTGTGCACTGGTTTTAATCTATGATAATGAGCAAGTCATATTAAGGAATGTTTTGTCTTTTTTTTGTTATTTTGGTTTTTAACTTCCTATTCAGCTTTCTTTAGTTAATAGTCTCTATCAAATTTTTTTTCTTTAATAGTCCTTATCAACAAGTCTATTAGTGAGTAGATCTGTTATGGAGTTCAGCATATCTGAGAAAAGAAAATAGATTTCTTTATTCTGTGTCATAAGAAACTTAGGTTTTTATGCATCAAATATTAACCCTTCTTCCTTGTCTGCAGAAAAGTATTAATATCTGAAATGGATGGTACTATAGATTACTGTCCATTGTGATCCATCTGTGTATGTGTGTGTGTGTGGTTGGAGGAGGATATTATACTAACAGCATAAATCCATACAAATGAAACTAAGACAGGCTATTTTTTTGTTTGTGTGTGTGCGTGTAGTAGTTGTAGTATGTGATGCAAGTGTATGAGCTTATGCAGCATCAGCCAAAAAAAAAAAAAAAAACACATCATTCCCTCCAAATGCCTGTCCAGTTCCTCCTCAAATTTATCTAACCTATCAACTTCCACAACGACAGATGGAAGTTTGTTCCAGCAATTAACCACCCACTGGCTAAAGGCAAATTTCTGCACATCTATTCTACATCTGTCTTTTGTTAATTTGAATTTATGTCCCCTTAGGTTCGTAATCTGAACAAGTGGAAAGATCCCATCGGAATTCAGCGTGCTCAACCCATTCAAGGCCTTATACACACGCGAGAGAGAGAGAGAGAGAGAGAGAGAGAGAGAGAGAGAGAGAGAGAGAGAGAGAGAGAGAGAGAGAGAGATATGGAAGACAGGAAATGTGAAACATAATATAACAAAATTTTATTAAAATTTATTTTATACCATGTTTATGCCTCATAATGACCTCTGGCATGGACCAAAAAGGTGACAGATTGAATACTGGTACATTCACATGTTTGCTTCATTCCAGTTTCTAAAACTGCTGAATATTATATTCCCTTTTATAGTTAGACAATAATAGAGTTTTATTATATATGTTTCAGAATTTTCCTCCATTTTAATTTCAACTCCACCAAATAGTCAGAAATCCAGGATTTTTGTTCATAATTTGAACATATAACATAAGGCCACCATCATTCAATGCAGTCCATTCAGTATAGGGCAGTGATTAAAATGCTGTGTCTGGAAGTCATGGTCTCTTGTTGCCACCCCCAAGGTACTGCAGCTATCAGTCTCCTTCCCTTTTTTCATCTGGTTTTCTAATTTAATTTCTTTTATTTTGAAGATATTTACTTCATTTCTTTCCCCTTCACATTATAGGAGTGAAGGTTAGTTAACATAGCTCACTCTTCAGTGAACTGCAACATGGTAGTCACCAATTTTATTCAACACCCAAGAATATATTTAGAGACATTATGCTAGTTTAAATATACAGACAGTTAAACATCAAAGAACAATAAAAATCAATGATCACATACCTTTCTTCCTTTTCTAAAGGCAACAATGACTCTAAAGAAGATTTTCTTTCTGGTTTGTCAATTTGTATGCCTTTACTACTTGAATCACTAAACCTATTTGAAGCTGAACGAGGAAGAAATGGACTATCACCATATCTGTGTATTAAAAAAAAAAGGTTATAAATGATTTTTAGGGAAAATAATATTTTTTCTTTGTAAAATGAAAGGCAACAGAATATATTTCTCTTGAATATTGTGCAAAGGGCATAATGCTGGCAGTAACTATTGATGCACCAGCACATTCTCTTCTCTGTCATTTGTCAATGTTAAATATTCTAAAATATACTAAAAGTCAAAATACTCTTACCTGTAGAAAATTAGCCACTTTCAGACACTCCTAGAAGACAATGGACAGAAAAAAACTATATATTCTAGGGACTACTCTCTCCAAAATTCTCAAATGTCCTCATTTTCCTTAACAACCATAGAAAACCAACCATTGGGCCTTCTGACTCTTTGCACTTCCCTGCCACTGCAGGGAAGCACAGAGTTAGTGGGTTCTTAAAGTACTGTGGGTGACAATAACATAAACAAGATCCCCTCCTGCCATGCCAAGATTATCTGTGAATTTTACTGGTTAATTTATATATCCCATTAACCACAACTGAGATTTTAAATTTTTCATAAACAGAAAATAAATTATTTTTATTATTACTGGGTTTGTGAATGACAGAAGCGGGTTAGTACAAAGGGTGTTAGAGTAAAGCAAAAAGGCTGTGAATCAACAGCCCAGCTGTTTGGAAGTAACTAGAGAAGATTCAAATTAACATAAAATAAAATAAAGTTTAAAATACAGAAATATGATTCATATAGTAGACTGGTAGAAGAGTAGTTAATGCTTGGCACCAAGCAGTGCTTCTTCAGCACAACTGAGATAGACTTCACGATGGTCAGAAAAGTGGGAACTAAACTATGTTTTAATGTGGCAAAATACAAGATTAGGGAACCCCAAATAATTCACACACTGGGATTGAATTAAAAACAGCAGATAAGAACTGGGATTTGGGAGTTACGTTATGGTCAGATGTGAGTTCTCTGAGGAGTGTAGATAGGCAGAAACATATTTCACGGTGTCCCACTGACGATTTATAGAATGGCTTGTAGATATAGGGAGGGTGTTATCCCAATGTATAAGGAAATTGTAAGACTGCACTTGAATTACGGTGTTCAAGTATAGTTCTTGGATAACTGTATCTAAAAAAGACATTAAATTTCTTGAAAGGGTTCAAAGATAGCAATGCATCTAGTGAGACCAGCAAAAGAGCACTCGTATGAGGAAAGATTTCGAAAGACTACAGAGATTGGTAACAAGAGATTGGCATCTTAGAGGTTAGCTAATTGAGGTATATAAGGGTCTGAGAGGAGAAAGTAAGACAAATGAGGATAAATTTTCACTGTTATAAATGATTAGCATTAGCAGAGCATATATGATGCAAAAAAGCAAGCTTATATAACATCAGCCAAAAAAAAAAAACACTTCCCATCCATTCACTCCAAAAGTTTGTCCGGTTCTTCTTTGAATTCATTTAAGGTATCACCTTCCACAATGATAGATTCAACTTCTGCTGGCTAAAGGAAAATTTCACAATATGGGTTTATATCTCCTCAGGTTTGTAATCTGAGAAACAGGAAGAATACCATCAGCATTGAGCCTGCTCAAACCATTCAAGGCCGCATATACTTCAATCAGATCACCTCCCAGGTGCCTAGTCTCCAGATGCTGCTAGCACAACTTAAGCCTTTCTTGGTAAGAGCACCCCTTCATTCCTCTCACTGATCTTGTTGCCTTTCTCTATACTCGTTCTAGCAACTATACATCCTCCCTAAAATGAGTCCTCCAGACCTGTATGCAGTACTCAAGTTGTGGCCTGACCGCTGCCTTATACAAAGGGGTAATCACCTTATCGCTGCTAGCAAAATTCCTGTATATCATTGACAAGACCCCATGGCCTGCTTTGGCAGCCTGTCTACACTGCACAGAAAACTTCATATCTGACTGCACAATTACTCCCAGGTCTTTTTCATTCTCCACTACCCTGAATGTAGTTGGTGCATTTGTCAATGTTTGAAGATTCAATGCACAAGGCATAATACGATATGGGTTTAAATTAACTATATAATATTGGTGTAGATACACCATAGTTTACCCATAAACTAAACTGTGTACGTAGTGTGATGATAGGCCAACAGCTTTGAAACGCTGACCGACTGTGTGGTGGTATGCACTGAGAATAAATAACAGTAGTCTTCTCTACTAGCGAAGCATTACTTATTCGAAGTAGTGCAATACCTGGTATCCCGTTGTGAAGGTAGCCACAATATGAGATACAATTAAAAACGATGTCTTCACACTATGCACATAGTTTAATTTATGAGTAAACTATGGTGTATCTACATAGTGTATTTGTCAATGTTAAACTTCAGTTGCCACTTCTCTGTCCAACTTTTTTAGATCCTGTTAGAGTATCATATTGTCATTAACGACCCCCAACCCTGGTTGTAGAACTCCAGGGAATAAATTCGAATTGCAGGGTAAGAGGTTTAGAGTGCACTGCATGAAGTTTTCTGCAGTCCACTTTAAACCTCTTTAGCTCTCTCTAAATCTTTTAACCAGTGAGTAGTTACTTACCAGAATAAGTTGAGGCAAAATGTTAGCCTCAACCATCCTCCATGGATGGTTGAGGCTAACATTTTGGGGAAATTCAAAGATCAGCTGAATAGGTACCTCTTTGAGGAGGGAGTCAAATAAGTAGTTCATTTTATTACTACAAAAGCCTTGGGCTACACTGCACCACATGGTTAATACTTATACTAACACACATGCATAAATCCCAAGAGATCCGTTATGTTCCAAAATGAATCAAAACCACGACTAATTCCAAGAAACTGCAATTTTTAGATTTTGTTTGCAGCATTTAAGGCTAAAAAGGCGACACAGAGAATTTTGCCAGCACAAAAATGAGTTTAGCTAATGAAAACAAGGCTTAGCAGAATTTAAAAATTGTTTTGTTAATCTGTAAAAATCTAATTAAAGCAATGAAAGTTTTGGGAAACTGCCTATATGCATATTCTGACTACTATTTCACATCAATTTAAAGATTGTGCATGAGAATATGTATTATTGTATTTTTAACGAGCTTGTGTTTGCTATTTTTTTTAAATATAAATATGCTTTATTTGTTTATACACATTCTGTGTTTTTCTTAAACTTGTTCTCAGTTAATTGCTTACTTCAACAAAACGAAGTCACTTTCGTTTCACAAAATCTTGCATAATGTAAATGAATAAGTCAGTTTAAGTTTTGTAACCTCTCAAGTATCAGCAAGTTGGGCAGGCCTTAGAAGAGGGTATACAGTTTCAACTCAATTCAAATATAGTGATATTCAGTTCTATAAATTATCTATCTACAAGAAGCAAAAAATGAATTTTTATTTCAGCTCACTGTGCTTACTTTGGTGGTCCTGATGTAAATCGAATAAATTCAAAATCATCATCAAAATCTTGATCTCTATTCCTTGACATCTGTAAAGGAGTTTCCTGCTGGATAGTCTTCATATCGGAGGCAGCTGAATGTGATATGCCAGCCAATCTTGAACCAGAGAAACCCATACCGAGTCGTTCTAGTTGCTCAGCCTTTCGGGGATCTTTTTGACGTAACTTTTCTTCAGTTTGCTTCTGCTGAAGACTCAGATCCTGATAGGCAAGGCGTACAGATGCCCTATAGAAAGTGACATACAGTAAAATCTCATTAATACAAACTCGTTTTATACAAAGTACTCGTTTATATGAGCATATATCATTCCCTGCAAAAGGATAGGCTTTTCTATGTAAATATATTTGTTTATTACAAAATTATGTTAATATGTATTCTTTTCACAAAGTTCTTTTTTACCCTGTGAGAAATAAATATTGTCATTTTGTACGTTTAATACAAATCTTGACAGAGCTGCCCGATTATTGCCCCTATACCCGGTTCCCTATTTCCTAAAGGATGGCACTGATTTGTTAGAAATTAGTTTTGTGTAAACAAAAGCAGTTTATGGTAGCTACAACGTCCATTGCACTCTGAAAAACATCTTTCTGAAGGATGAGTTGTTAAATTACAAAGGAATAAAAGTTTTTCTAAGTTGTTTACATGCACTCCCTCGCTCTCCAAAGGAATAAGGTCAGTTGCAATCATTACCCCAGTTCAAAGTCTTTTGCTACTGTATACAGCAATCTAATTTTTGTGTCATTTTATCTGAGCTGATGGTCTTTTTTAAAACTTGTGTCTTTAAATTAATTTAAAATTTGTTTATATTAAATCTTATCTAGCAGTGTTATGGTAACAAAATGTAAACTGACAGAATTAAACCTGTAAATTAAACTAAAAATTATACAAGAGACTGATAGGATGGAAAGAAGCAAAACAGACATTGCAAAGGAATAAAACATCCCTTTACCTACTTTATTAACAATACAGAAAAATCGAAAAAAATGTGTGACACTGGAGTAGTGATGAAAAACAGGAAATGAATTTGTGGTGCAAAACACGAGGAGCTTGAAACAAAACTTTGAGTGGTACCAACAAATGTTGTTGTTGTTTGGTAGATTTTTGGTGCATCAGAAACTTAGGCTATAATGAACTAATTACTGTCTGATATTTTCTTTGTTTTTCTTACAAGGTGATAGGGGTTCAGATAAGGTGATATTTATTTATAAATTTTAGAAAAAGAAAAATATCATCCATGTTCTCTCGATCTCCTAGGCTACACTGTAGTGTTAAATGATTACAATTATGAAAATTAGAGGAAAAGCTGTTTTCTGTTCTTTTTGATATTGCGGGCATTTTATGATGGTATGTTTTACTGTTAGAGGGCATAAACAATTACTGCATTATGGAGGGTCACTGTTTGTTAGTAGATAGCTATGAGTGAGGAAAGTATGACCAATGCGTAATCTGGCTAGAACAGTTTCTTCCTTTCTGTTTCGTCTTAGGCTGGATTGCCACTGTTTAGGTTCTCTCTTGATTTCAAAAAGTTTATTATTTGTCTGATCTTTCCACATGCGTGTTCACACTTCTTTTCTTTATATGTCTGTTTGATAAAGGACTTATGATCACTACAAGGAGTCCTGAAATTAGATGGCATCACATTTGTAGCAATTTTAGCAGCTAAATCTGCCTGCTTGTTTCCTAGGATTCCAATGTGTCCAGGGATCCAACAAAATATTACGAGCTGTCCATGAAGTGCTAATAACTGTGCCAAAATTTTCTGTATCAGAGGATGACTAGGGAATGATTTACACTGTAGAGATTAACAGCACTTAATAAGTCTGTATGTATGATGGATTTAGCATACAAGGCTTCTTTTATATTCTCTAGGGCTAGCAGAATACCATATAACTCTGAGGTATAAATACTGCATTCTGTGATAGCTGTCTGGAGATGGTGGCATTTGGTAGTACTACAGCTGTGCCAACTTTATTACCAGTTTTGGATCCATCTGTGTATAGTTGAATGAAGCTGCTAAACTCGGTGGAGTGAGCCATATGTATTTCTCTAACGTTGATATCGGGGAAGTTATTCTTTCCCCATTGCTGAAAATGTCTATCAATACGTACTGGAGGTAATTGCCATGGCTGGGTTTCCATGCTAGTGTCCTGAAGAGTGTTAGAAAACTTCAGGCCCCAGCTTGTGATCAAAGCTTGAAGCCTAATGCCAGATGGTTTGTTGTAACACTGTTTAGTTTGATAGAGATTTCTCCATTTTGGCATGAAGAGGCATTGCCACATGGGATGATGTGGTAGACTGCTGATTTTGGCTGCATAATTTAGTGGTAGAGCTTCTCGCCTAAGGTGTAATGGTGGTTCACAGGCTTCGGTATAGAGGCTTAAGATTGGCGATGTGTGGAAAGCCCCCAGTGCAACTCTTAGTGCACTGTGATGTACAGGATCGAGCAATTTCAATACACTTGGCCTGGCCAAGTCAGATGCAGGAGACCCATAGTCTAACCGGGATCTGATCAGTGAGCGATATAGATGTAACAACACGTAGCGATCTGCACCCCATGACATAGAAGAAATTACTCTGAGAAGATTTAGTTTTCTAAGGCAACTTGTACGAATATGTTTTATATGTTCTAGGAAGTTTAATTTTTTATCAAGTATTAAACCAAGAAATCTGATACTAGGTTGGAAAGTAATACAATGAGAATCCAACTGAAGGTCTGGATCAGGATGTAAAGAATGTTTGCGACAGAAGTGTACGGCAGTCATTTTTGGTTTAGAAAGCCGATATCCATTATTTTTGGCCCAAGAGACTATTTTGTTAATGGTGCCTTGTAGTTGTCTTTCAATAAGTCTCATATTTTGAGAATGACATGACATGGCAAGATCGTCAGCATACAAATATGCATCAACTGTGTTAAGTATGCACTTGGTAATAGAATCAATTAGTAGTTGTAGTAGTGGCATGTGATGCAAGAAAGCAGGTGTATGAGCTTATGCAGCATCAGACAAAAAAATATATCACACCATTCCTTCCAAATGCCAGTTCAGTTCCTCATTAAATTTATTCAACCTATCAACTTCCACAATGACACATGGAAGTGTTTCCAGCAATTAACCACCCGCTGGCTAAAGGCAAATTTCCGCACATCTATTCTACATCTGTCTTTTCATAATTTGAATTTATGCCCCCTTAGGTTCGTAATCTGAACAAGTGGAAGGATCCCATCAGAATTCAGCGTGCTCAACCCATTCAAGGCCTTATACACCTCAATCAGATCACCACTCAGGTGCCTAGTCTCCAGCCACTGCAATTTGCAGAACTTAAGCCTCTCTTGGTAAGAGGATCCCTTCATTCCCCTCACCAATCTTGTTACCCTTCTCTGTACACGCTCAAGTAAATCTACATCCTTCCTAAAATGAAGCCTCCAGACCTGTACGCAGTACTCAAGGCATGGCCTCACCATTGCCTTATACAAAGGGATAATCACCTCCTTTTCCCTGCTAGCAAAATTCCTATATATCATTGACAAAACCCCATGACCTGCCCTGGCAGCCTGTCTGCATTGCTCAGAAAACTTCATATCTGCCTGCACAATTACTCCCAGGTCTTTTTCATTTTCTACCACCTTAAGTGTATTACCACACAGTTGGTACGTTTCTCTGGGGTTACTTCTACCCATATGCAGTACTTTGCATTTGTCAAGGTTAAACTTCAGTTGCCATTTCTTAGCCCATCTGCCCAAATTATCTAGATCCTGTTGCAGTAGCACACTGCCATTACTGTCATTAACAACCCTGCCAACCTTTGTATCATCTGCAAACTTCGACATTAAGCCTGATATACCTTCATCAATATCATTGATAAATATACAAAACAACAGTGGACCCAACACCGAACCCTGTAGGACTCCACTAATAACATTAGTCCACGAAGAGCAGCACCCATTGATTACCACCCTCTGTCTTCTCCCACTTAACTATCCTTTTATCCATTTTAGCAACTTACCCTTAATACCATTCTGCTCCAATTTGTACAATAGTCTTTCATGCACAACAGTGTCAAAAGCTTTCCTGAAATCCAAATATATGATATCAAAATTATTTTTTGCATCCAGTTCCTTTGTAACCACATCATAATATCCTATCAAATTTGTCAGACAAGACTTTCCCTTAACAAACCCATGCTGTGTCTGAATTATTGCTGCAGTCTTGTCTAGATGATCCTGCAATGCATCTTTAACCAGTGACTCCATTATTTTACCCGGAACAGAAGTTAAACTAACTGGTCTGTAATTACTCGTGTCACCCTTTGATCCCCCTTTGTTAACTCTGGATACATTTGCACATCCCCAGTATGTGGAAACCTCCCCTGAGTCCAAGGATGCTCTCATAATTATGGCTAAGGGTTTGCTTAGTTGTGTTGCTGCCTCCTTTAATATAACTGGATAGATCCCATCCACCCCAGGTGCTTTTCTTATGTTTAACTTCAACAATTTCTCCTTCATTTTGCTCTCAGTTATTACAAAATCGTTAAGTATCCTGCTACAATTTGATAACCTTCTGCCATTTTCAAACCTTAATAATTCCTCATGTGTGAATGTAGATGCAAAATACTCATTCAGTTTGTTTGCTATCTGAGCAGGATCATCAACAGTCAAACCATCGATGTCAAGTGGACCAATCAGATTCATCCCCTTCCTTTTAGAGTTTATATAAGTAAAGAAATCCTTGCTGTTTTTCTTAGCATCTTTTGCCAAGGATTTCTCGTAATATGCCTTCGCCTGCCTAACCTCCTTTGTGATCTGATTACAGACTAGCTTATATCTGCCATAGGCTTCTGAGTCGCTTCATAATTTATATGCATCCCATGCATTTTTCTTCTCTGTTACGAGTCTCATTAGTTCATTTGATAACCATTTAGGCCTAAATCCTGAACAATATTTCTTAATAGGTATGAAACTTTTAGTAGCATCCACGATTAATTCCTTGAATGCTTCCCACTTAGAATTTACTGTTAGTAACATCGTCAGTTTATCGCACTGTACAGAATTTCGAAACTTTCTGAGACCACTGTACTCACCTTTACGGAAGCAAAAACCCTTTCCTTTACCCCTAATAGTAATTATATCTTTAAGTAAATCCCACATCAGTACACTGTGATCACTGCCACCTAGTGGTTCTTTTATCTGCAAATTCCTAATACATGAATGATCACTGCTGATAACCAGATCAAGAGTATTACTTTCTCTGGTTGCCTCTCGAACATGCTGCTGCAGAAAACAATCATCCAATAAATCCACAAAAGTCTGACTAGTGTCAGATTCTAATGGCAAAGATTGTGGCGCTCAACACTGATCCTTGGGGAACTCCCTCTTCTTGTACATATGCTCGAGATAATGAAAAGTGGAATTGGACCTGAAAGGATCTGTTGCCTAGAAAGTTCTTAATAAATTTTGGGAGATGACCCCGAAGTCCAGATTTATGCAAGTACTACTGAAGAATCCCATATCGCCAAGTTGTATCAAAGGCTTTTTCGGTGTCAACACGTACCACGACTAGGTATTCATTTCTCAGGAATGCGTTCCAGATACTTGTTTCGGCCTTTATAATGAGATCAAGCATACATCTTTTTCTCCGGAAACCATAGAATGTTTTGAGTCTCTAAAAACCATGTCAGTCTAGCGTTAATTTTTTTTTCCAATGTTTTTCCCAGACAACTGGTTAGAGAAATAGGATGGAAATTTTTGGGATCTGTGTGATCTTTCCCTGGTTTCGGGAAGGCTAGCAAATAAGAATGGCACCAGCTAGCGGGGTAATATTCCTCTAAGAAAATTCTGTTATACAGTTGTACGAGGACTGTTAATGATTCCTCACTTAAATGACAGATCATGGTGTAATAAATCCCGTTGGGACCTGGAGCACTGTTTTTCATTCGTGCAAGTGCATTACGCAATTCTTTCATGGTCAGAGACAGATTATAAGAATGAAGGATGGCACTATTAAAATTAAGTTTGTATTTTTCTGTCTGGGATTTTAACAACTGAAATGATGGTTCATATGTGGCAACAGCTGAAAGCGTTTCAAATGAAGTACCTAAGGCATTGGCAATATCTATAGGTTCAGAAATTTCCTTCCCTTTTACAAGTAGAATACGAGAAGTTGTCTGCGAGTATTTACCATTAATTCTTTTGATTTTTTTTTCCATATTGTAGAGGTGGTGGAGGCATATTCCATTTATGGTGGAGGCATAATGTGCCCATGCTTCTTTTTTACTCTCTCGTCTTATATGATGAGCTTTAGCTGTGGCTCTCTTAAACTGTAGGAGGTTGACTATGGTTGGATGTTTTCGAAAAATATTCCAATATTTGTTCCTTTCTTTTTTAGCACTGTTGCATGCTTCATTTCATCACATTTTTGGGTGAAGCCGGATTTTGAATGATGATTTTTGTATAGCAGTCTCGGATGCTTTCATTATTTTATCTGTAATGTAGCTTACTGCAGAATCAATTGTGTGGGTTGCTATGAAGACAATATCTAAATGAGCTATTTCTTGGTATTTAGTCCAGTTAGCCTTATTAAATTTTCAGGTTGTCCTAATGTTACTCTGAGGAGTAGAACTTATACAGAAAGTACAGATGATATAATTTTTTTAATGTATAATTTTGTATATTTCATGGAATGAATGTATCAAATTCAGGAGTATGAGAATGTTTATATGTGTTCCCCATGAGGGTAGATACTATGTAAATGCATGTATAAATGACAATTGTGGGTCTAACAATTGTTAGAATTCTCTTCTCTAGTCACTGGATGCAGTAGAGAACTCACTCAAACAATCGTTAGAGTTCTCTACTGCATACGGCGACTAGGACGCGATGGAGAGCTCTTGCCTGGGTACTTGATTCTTAAGGTATGTGAGATCACACCTCAATTTTTTTTTTTTTTTTTTTTTTTTGTGGTTGGGGGACAAGCATATTACAGAATATTCAGTTATGGTTTGTGTGTGGTGTTTTGGATGAGTTTATCCTGTGTACAGCTAAACTTTTTATTATTATTATTACTAAGTTTCTGGCCTACAAGCCATCTAAGACATATAAGTTCAGATGTTCCCTAAATGCTTTTTATTTGAGATTTCTGGAATTTGCTTACAGTAAAATGATATTTATTTATTCCAACTTACAGATATACACACACCAAGCTTCCAGCAAAAAAGAACAAGAACCCATAAAGAGTTTACAAAAAAGGTTATTTAATACATTCAAATTTAATTTACTAATTTAATTAAATACAGACCTTATATGATTATATAATAAGAACTTACAGCTGTTTTTCTTCCTCCTCTTTAGTTAAATGAGCTTGAGCTTTGGCAGCAGAACTTACTTGTTCTTTCAGCTGGTCAGCTTTCTGAGCTTCCTTTTCTATCTCATGAAAGTTAGTTGAAACTTTCTGTGCACCAAGACCTTTCTTTGCTCCTAACTGAAAAGAAAACAAATATATATATATATATATTTATACTGAGATTCAAATTTGTATAGGGCCTTTGGTTTGAACAAGTAATTCAACATATATATCATTGTCATCATTTAAATCTGTTATGTTCAATGAGTGCACAGGTCACTATGAGAGTACAAATTAGCTGATCTTTGGACTATGTCTTCAATTACTATCCCCCTGCCAATGCTATGGGAAGGGAGGGGGGGGGTCTATATTTAAGGAATATATCTTCTGTTAATCCAAACAGAAAATTAGATAAGTTTACCAATAAACCATTTAAAATTGCAATTTTAAATAGTTTTTTGTTCTAAAAGTAAAAATTTTTAAAACTATTTGCTACCACCAAGCACATTGAATATATTATAAAATATTGCTGATGTAAAGGTTTTGTATCCATTATCAAGAAAAACTAAGAAAAAACAAAAAAGATAAGTTAAGGGACATATAAATATAGCATGATTTTTTTTTTTTTTTTTTTTTTTCAATGAAAACCCCAAACTAGAAATTATTAGAACCTATAATACTTTGTATCATGCATGAGTTGAAGGTTAAGAAGACTATGACTATATTTATTGACATTAGACTTGAATTTCTATAAATTATAATTTTCAAGAAATACTTTTTCTAGAAAAGAGAACAGTACCCACAAAAGTATCTATAGAAAAGGTAAGTAACAGAAACAGAATGTTTATGAGACAAAGAATGGAGAGATTTCGTAAGAGACAGTTCATTAATCAACCTGACTGCCCTCTTTTGAAAGGAGCCTAGAAGTTCCTGAGAGAAGTGTGGGGTATCACCCCGAATGTGGAAACAATATTCCATGGCAGAGTGGATTTGAGATTTCTACAGTGAATAGGTGTTTAGACGTAAAGTCATGCTGAGAGCAAAAGAGAAAACTCAGTTTTTCAGATGTAGAGGAAGCAATATTTGTGATGAGCTTATGCCAAGAGAGATTAAAAGTCAGGGTAATCCCTAACAGAGAAATGTGATCTTGTCTAGAAATCAATGTCATTGAAGATGAGCATAACAGCAGTAGGCTCTTTTTTGTGAGATATAAGATGAGTTTTAAAAGGATTAAAATTAACTAAGTTATCTTTGCCTCATGGGCAAATTACCTGGAGGTCAGCATTTAAGGAATTGGTGGTGGATATTTGAGAAATTGAAACTGTCTATGCAGAGAAAGGTTTCTCAAACTGGAATGTGGATTGCAATGTACTATCATCAGCAAAACTATGGGTAGGATTTTCAGACAGTGGAAGGAGATCATTAATATACAAGAGTAAAAAAGTGGGAGTAAGTTAAGTAAACCTTGAAGAACATCAGCATTATGAAGTCATTACAGGTAGAAGACAGAGCCATCTACCATCACTTGCATAGAGCAGTCAGAGAGTAAACTCTCTGACTGCCCAATTGCAAAATATACAGGCAATCCATAAGATGGGAGCTCGTTTAGAAGAACTTTATGCTAAACATGATCAAAAACCTTAGAAATGTCAAGAGCAACTACTTGAGTTTCACCAAACTTTTCGAATTTGTTCGTAGAGGGATAACATAAGCCAGTATACCAGAGGATAAACACTGATGGAATTCACATTGGCAATTACTGATCATGTGGAATGTTTGAAGATAGTTTAAGGGCAGTTAATGGATATTTCCATTATTTTGGAAAGAGAAGAGGTAAGTGAAATGGGACAATATTTAGATGGGAGGGATTTGCATCCTTTTTAGAAACCGGCTGGATATGAGAATTTTCAAGCAGAAGAAAATCATCTGTGGAAAGTGTAAAAAGGCAATAAAGCATTTGTATGGGGGGATGGAAATTTTAACAGATGCAGCAAGAGAATTCATTAACATATGTTATACTCCTATCATTCTGAGAGATTAAGTTTCTTCTACCTTTTTTTCCCTTTAAATCCCTGCATTCACTAAAACTGAATTTTTGTATTAATGTGGGGGGAGAAACATTAAAAAGAAAAAAGAAAAAAAAAAAAAAGACTGATGTGTGAATATATGGAAAGCAATAATAAACTATCTATGGTACCATATTTCTGAATATGTAAATATTTCTTATAAATAAAATATATTTTTTTCAAAATGATACACTGCGAACAAAATATTTTTACCTTTGTAGTAGCTATATTTTGTCATTTAAGTAAAATAAATCAGAAATTAGTATATTCATTCTGTTTATTTATACTTATTTTGAGTATCTTTATATTTTTATAAATTAGAAAAATGCAACAGGATTTATTTCTGCAAATAATGATTCCTTTGAAATAATTTTTAGCAATATTCATTACAATAAAATTCATTTCGGAACACCTGAAAAAATGCAGTAACATAATTTTACTGCTTGTAGTTTCAAGATTAAAAACTGGGATCTTTGAAATGTGATATCCCATCATGAATTGGCAAAATATGATTGTCTGCCACAGAGAGGAATGCATTTTTAGTTCTCATGAAAATAAGAATATGCATTGTATCACTATACTGCAGCACACTTAAAATGTCATTGCACGCACCGGTGGAGGGATGCCACTGGGTATTCCCACTCCAAGCAACTTTTAAACTGTTGTGTTTATAAGCAATATACAGAATTTTATAGAAAACTAAATTTAGAATCAGTACAAGATGAAAAATTAAGCTTTTGTGCCTTTCCGGTTAGCACACCACATAGGTGACTCTCCCCCCCCCCCCCAAGTGGTTAGTGTTTTTATGTCTGTCTCTGTGGTAACTTTCATACCTTAGGGGGATGATTAAATGAAGTCATTACATGGTGCCATTTTGAGTGGTCTTGGTTGACACTTTTAACACCAGTGTTATAGGTTTGCAAATCCTGTATTACGTTGTACAGATATGAAACCATTTATCTGGCAATTTAAAAAAAGAAGCTTAACCAAAATAGTGTTTAAGAATTCAAGATAAAGCAAAAATAAGTTAACATACCCCCTTTTTAGAAGATGTAGGCTTTCTAGAAGTAATGTTAGATTTTCTTGATTCCTGTTGTTTTTGAGCTTCAGTAGGAGATATACTTAATGCTCCATCTACATTAGGTCCTATAAGGAAAAGAAACATTTATATTTAAATGTCTGTATATTTGAATTCAAATTAATATGTGGATAGAGTCCATTATATAAGAAACAATTATGACATTTAAAATATTTATTTATTTATTTTTTTTGTTTTTATGCGGAATAGTATGGTAATTTTAATAATGTATATCTGCATGTTATTAGCACCTTGCTAATTAATTTGTAGTGTTAATCAGCCTATCAGATATAGGTTGTTAACACTACCCATATTTACTCTTATCATACTCCAGTTGACCTTAAATTTCATTAGGCTGTCAACTTCAACCAACCAAGGAGACTAGTTTATTCCAATTACTGGCAGCACAATAGCCAAATGTAAACTTCCCGAGGTCTAATCTATTAGTTTTATCCAATAATTTCTATTTATGCCTCCTTGTTTTATTTTTTTGTCTCATTTCAATATGAAAATTTCACCAGTGTTTATTTTGCTTCACCTGTCACAGTGCCTTACAAACCTCAATCAGATCTTCCTCCTCACATGCCAAATTTCCAAGCTCAGTAATGAGCATCTTTACAAATTACAGATTTCAAAGACATATTGGAAGCATTCCTTACATTTTTGAGGATATAGCTTTAAAACAGTTCCAACAGGCCGTCTACTAGACAGTTTATTGGACTGAACCTTCTATCATAACCTAATTAGCATATAATCAATTACGAAAATGCCATAAGTGATTATTTTGATTAATGACAATGCCTATCACTACTCTTTAGGAGGCATCTGGATCAGCTCGTGACTCTCCCTCTTGTCAGCTACTGACTGGAAGGTTTGATTTGATTTGTTTTTTTTTTTTGTTTTTATGGTGCAAAAGTGACTAGAAGGACAGTTATTGACAGCACAATAAACAAATGTAAACTAACTTAAATTTATAGTTAACACTTCAAGCCTCCAATAATTAGAAATCTGTAATTTGTAAAGATATTGATTACAGAGCTTGGAAATTAGTCATCTAGGCAGGAAGACCTGATGTTTCCATCTTCCATCACTATGGGTGATGGAAGATGGCTCCGTAGGCAAAATCATTTTTTTTTTTTTTTTTTATGAAAACCCCAAACGACAGTTATTAGAACTTATAGTACTTAGTACCGTGCTTGGGTTGGAGGTTGAGAAGACGAAAGAAGATATTTGTTGACATTAGACTTGAACTTCTGTAGATTGTAATTTTCAGGAAATACGAATGAAGGAAGGTTGGTTGTTCCAGAAAACGGCAGTCGAATGAATAAATAAGGAAGATGAAAAGTTGGTTCTGTGAGTTTGAAGTTTGTGGATGTTGGCTGGTGGCGGCACGTGTTCGGATGTTTTGAAAGAGAGAGCAGGAATTATAGAAGCCAATTCAGAAGAACAGTGCCCATGGAAGCATCTGTAGAAAAGGCATGCAGCAGAAACAGTAAGTCTAAGTAGGACCAAAACTTAGCTCTGGAGACTAAACATGGGTTCCACCACTTCAAGCCTCCAATAAGCAAAGTGGTGGTATTGCACTGGTTTATGAGAGTTATCTACCACCTAGTATTGCCTGGTAACACAGAGGAGCGACATTCCTTAATGTGGTGTGGTGTGGGTGCCACACCTCGACCCATGCTTACGTTGGTTCATACCTGGATGGTCACCCACAGTGTGCTTGTTGTTGTTATTTGGTTTTTAGGAGCATTAGCAACTAAGGCCATATTGCTTCGGGGATATGCGGTTGTCATTCCCTGACCTTTCCGCATCCTCCGTATTTGGTGGCTCATGGACTCGAACCCCGGTCTAATCAAGAAGCGTGTGAGACGCACTGCTGCTCCTGCCCACCTGGCTATGGAGGCGCCACAATGTGCTTGTGCATGGAGAAAATATTAACTACTTAAAATGATTTTATAAAAAACAATGAGTCACAAATGCCAGCGAGGGAATATTAATGTCTTTAAGCTGGTTATAAAGAGATGTGGGCAAAATTTGTAAGACAGCACTGAAAAAAAATACCTAACAAATCTATTGAGACATTTTAGTCCTTTTTAAGCTTTCAAGGTACTTCATTAGTATAAATTTAAATTAAAAGCAGAACTGAGAGAGAGAGAGAGAGAGAGAGAGAGAGAGAGAGAGAGAGAGAGAGAGAGAGAGAGAGATTCTTCCAAGTATGACAGGCTAGGGCTTGCTACTGGGAGACTAAAATGCTGATGAACCTGATATTCGGTTTCCATTTGTGAGTCAAGTGAACCAAATTTGGTGGAGTCCGGTTGTTCCACAACAACCAAATCCTCTGCTTGCACCTTCATGATGGTGGACTGTTAGCAACCCTTGATATATGCCAAAGATCCAAGACCTGAAATGCTTCACTTAGGCATGAATTAACATAACCAGGAATCGATGTGTGCCATCTACATCACACAGAGTAATGCCACTCCTATGTGTCACCAAGCAATACTAGGTGATAGATGACTCTCATCATCAGTGCAACTCCACCACTTTGCTTACTGAAGGCCTGAGGTGGTAAAACTTGTGTTTAGTCTCCAGAGTAAAGCTCCTCTAACCACAATCTCTTCCATATGTAGTATGAGTGATGTGTTTTTTTGATTATGATGGGCATCATGTAAGTTACAATATTCCTTACAATTTTGAGAGTACAGCTCTAAAATGGTGTTCATATGCCTGCTGATTCCAATGGGCTGAACCAACTGGTAAGTCTAGGACGCATGTACATTAGTTAATGTATAATCTCTCTGCTTCTGTTCTGCAGCTAGTGATTAATAGAAACAAGAGCAGTGTGTGTGCGGGAGGCACTGTCAAGGCCATGTTATATCAAGGAGCTGGATATACTCTTGCTGGTTGTACACCATATCTAAAACTTTCTTGAATTCATACAACTCGTTCCCTCCCTCCATTTCCACTTTATTTACTGACTACATCACAAATAGTCCAACTAATAGAACAAACTTATCTGCAAAAATATCTAAACTTCCCCAAAACTTTCTTATTAATTTCAAATATATATTTTTTTCTCAGATCCAATCTCAATGGTCTGTTTCCACCCACAGTCTGCCAAGCCACTCTTACTTTTTCTGATATAATCCTTATTGGTTGTCTCAATCACTGCTCATTTCAATTGTCCTAATTATTTGTTCTACAATTCCTTTGAAGCAAAAGGTGATACTTGTGCATATGCCTGCTCTAATATTCCTTGTCAGAGGTTTCTTGTCTGAAGTCTCTTCTTTCTCATTTTGGCTTAAAACCAGTCATCTACATCATTTTGTCAAATTCATTTGTTTCCTTTATCATTCTCAAAACTCCATTATTCACACAGAACTCTCTGACTTACTTTCTTTAAAACTCAACATTCTCCAATCTAACTTTCATAACTGCGTTGTAATTTTCCTTCATGCCTTTATATTCACAACTCCAGTAGTTTTCTAGTTACACAGACCCAGCTGATTGAGATGCTATTGCAATTACTAATGATCTCACACAGCTTAAGAATAACAGACTAAAGTTCCTCTAGGCACTCCAGAACAAAATCATCTGCCCCCACTCCTACATACCTATTCTCGGCCTCATATTGTTTGGGATTTCTTCTTTTCCTTTGATTACTGTTTTAAATTTACCAATTCCAGTGTTTGCTCAGATTGTGTCAGGGAAATTATTCAAGTAGGGATGAAATCCTTTATTCTGCATTCTGATCCTTTATTCTCGGTTTTTTTCCAATAAATGTGCTATGGCTGTTAAAAATAAGACTGTAGCATATTAGAATAATCATGTTTCCAAACCTTCAGTTTCATTTCCTGCCTACATTAATGCTTGCAACAATTACAAAAACAATTATTGATCAATTGAAACTGTATTTCAAACAGGCTAAGAACAGGACACTTGCTTCTTGCTCAAATGGTTACTGAAAATCTGTTCTTAAAACTGTTGGCAGTATCTTCTGTTGAGCTACAATCCCACCTCTATTACAACTTGTTGGTTCTACTCCATTCTTCATCTATGCATAAAGCTGACTTATGGCCACCCTACTTTTCTTTTAATTCTGGTATTGATAGACTTGGTAAACCACTCTTACCAAAGTTGAGTCAGTTTGGTGTGATACAAGCACTGGAAAAACAAAACTGAGAGCAGAGGTGTGTCATTGGCCTAATGACTGTGATGAGTATACCAAACAGCTATACAGAGTTGTTGTTGTTTGTTTGGTTTTTAGGAGCAATAGCAACTAAGGCCATATTGCTCTGGGGATGTGCGGTGGTCATTCCCTGACCTTTCCGCATCCTCCATATTTGGTGGTCACGGGCTTGAACCCCGGTCTAATCAAGAAGCGTATGCTACGCACTGTTGCTCCTGCCCACCTGGCTACGGAGGCACCAACTATACAGAGAAATAGAGTGGGCCAGCATATCAGAATGTCTCATAATGGGAGATTATAACTTTCCCGAT
Organism: Mastigoproctus giganteus; assembly: GCF_048544385.1. Lineage (NCBI taxonomy): Eukaryota > Metazoa > Arthropoda > Arachnida > Uropygi > Thelyphonidae > Mastigoproctus > Mastigoproctus giganteus. Next base: position 103,447,983 of record NC_143587.1, on the reverse strand, counting down.
GTTGACTGGAATTTGTGGGTTGGTCACTCACACACTAGCAAAACTTCTGTGGGTTTCTTGGATGACTGTTTTCTATAGCAGAATGTCAGAGAGGCAACAAGAGAAAGCAATACTCTCGATCTGGTTATTAGCAGTGATTCTTCATGCATTAAGAATCTGCAGGTAAAAGACCCACTTGGTTGCAGCAATCACAGTGTACTAATGTGGATCTTAATTAAATGCGTAACTACTGTCAAGGGTAAAGTGAAAGGCTTTTGCTTTCATAAGGGTGGCTACAGTGGTGTTAGAAAGTTATTAAATTCTGTTCAGTGGGACCAACTGATAATGTTACCAACAGCAAATTCTAAATGGGAAGTATTCAGGGAAATAATCAAAGGTACTAGGCTTTTAATACCAATGAAGAAATACTGTTCAAGGCTTAGACCTAAATGGATGTCAGATGAACTAGCGGGACAAGTAGCAGAGAAGAAATGTGCATGGGATGCATAAAAAATTATCAAGCAACACAGAAGCCTTTGGTATGTAAATAAATTAGTCTGTAACTGAGTCACAAAGGAGGTTAGGCAAGCTAAGGCAGATTATGAGAGGTGGAAATGCAAAGAAAAACAAAAACAACTTCTAAGCTTATATTAACAGAAGAAGGAAAGGGTTGAATCACACTGGGCCACTTGATGTCTATGGGTTAACTGTTGGTGATCCTGCTCAGGTTGCAGATAATTGAGGTGGTAACTTGCATCTACATTCACACGAGGAATTAGTATTAGTATTAGTAATGGCCGCATGGTGCAAGAAAGCCTATGACTTATGCTGCACCAGCCAAAAAAAAAAAAAAAAAAATCCGAACAAAACGATGATAAAAACAAAAAAAAATAAATAAATAAATAACTAAATAATAATAATTAATAAAAAAAAAAAAAAAAAAAAAAGGAAATTAAACCTATCATCCTATACGCTTCCCTTACCCGAAAGTACTATCCAGATGACCTTTGAATTTCCCCAAACAGTCGGCCTCTACCACCCATGAAAGCAACTTATTCCAGTAATTTATAACTCGCTGGCTAAAATAAAACTTCCTACAGTCCAATCTAAACATTTCCCCCCCCGTAACTTGAATTTATGTCCTCTAGTTCTAGCATCATTTATAATCTTGAAAATTTTGTCCTCATTCATTTTACCGATGCCTCTCAGAGCCTTAAACACCTAAATCAAATCTCCTCTAAGGTGTCTAGTTTCCAAACTCTGCAACCCACATATTCAAAGTCTTTCTTCATAAGGACGCCCTTTTGCTGATCTCACCAGGCGAGTTACCTTTCTTTGCACCCTTTCAAGAAGCTCTATGTCTTTCTTTAGGTGCGGTCTCCATACTTGAACATAGTATTCCAAGTGTGGTCTAACATAAGCCTTATATAATAGATAGATCATCGATAGGACACCATGGGCCTTCCTTGCAACCTGTTTACAATGCTCAGAGAATTTCATGTCTGACCGTATCGTAACACTCAAGTCCCTTTCCTCCAGTATTGGGTTTAGTTGAACTCCACCAAGTGAATAAGTTTTTTTGGGATTACTGTTTCCCAGATGTAATACCTTACACTTTGTTGGATTAAAGCACAGCTGCCATTTTTCTGACCATTCCTGAAGTCTATCTAGGTCTCTCTGAAGAAGCTCAGCTTGACAGTGATCATTAACTACTCTACCAATTTTAACATCATCTGCAAATTTAGACATCACGCCCTCTATCCCTTCATCAATGTCGTTTATGAAAATTAAAAACAACAGTGGTCCTAATACTGATCCTTGGGGAACCCCACTTCTTACATCAACCCAATCTGAGGAATAGCCATTTATCACAACCCTCTGCCTCCTGTCCTGAAGCCATCCTTCTATCCATCTAAGGATTTTCCCAGTGAATTCCTTAGGGAAGGGGATGCCAGAAGTTTATCAAACTCTAATGAGAAACTAAATGACTTTGTGATACCTGAAGTTAAGCGGAGGAGAAATTGTTCAAGATGGACATAAAAAAGTTACATGGGGTGGATAGAATCTATCCAATTATATTAAAGGAAGCAGCAAAGGAGGTAAGCAAACCTTTAGCCATACTTATGAGAGCATCCTCGGATTCAGAGGAAGTCCCTATGGACTAGAGATGTGCGAATGTATCCCCAATTCATAAAGGGTGATCAAAAGGTGATGTGAGAAATTACACACGTGTTATCTTAACATCTGTTCTAGGGAAAATAACGGAATCACTGGTTAAAGAAGTAATGCAGGATTATCCGGACAGACATGCAATTATACTGCGATCACAGCAGGGATTTGTTAAGGGGAACTCTTCTAACCAATATGATAGGTTTTATGATGCAGTGCCCAAGGAACTGGATGCAAAAAATAATTTCAACATCAGATACTTGGATTTCAGGAAGGTTTTTGATACCATTGCACATAAGAGACTGCTGTACAAACTGGAGCAAAGTGGCATTAAGGGTAATGCACTGCTCTTTGTGGACTAATATTATTTGTGGAGTTCCCCAGGGTTCGGTGCTGGGCCTGTTGTTGTTTTCAATATTTATCAATGATATTGACAAAGGTACATCAGGCTTAATGTCTAAGTTTTCAGATGATACAAAGGTTGGCAGGGTAGTTAATGACAATAATCATGGTGAGCTTTTGAAACAAAATCTAGGAAAATTGGGTCAATGGGCTGAGAAATGGCAGTTGAAGTTTAACATTGACAAATGTAAAGTACTGCACATGGGTAGCAGTAACTCCAGAGTAACTCATGGGGTTTTGTTAATGATTTACAGAAACTCTGCTAGCAGGGAGGTGATTATTTCTTTGTATCAGGCTATAGTTAGGCCTCATCTTGAGTACTGTATACAGGTCTGGAGGTCTCGCTTTAGGAAGGATATAGATCTGCTGGAATGGGTGCAGAGAAGGGCAACCAGACTGGTGAAGGAAACAAAAGGGTGCTCTTATCTAGAAAGGCTTCAGTTCTGCAAATTGAAAAGTCTCAAGACTAGGCACCTGTGGGAGAAATCTGACTGAGGTGTTTAAAGCCTTGAACAGATTGAGTAAGCTGAGCGTGAATGGCATTCTTCCACGTGCTGAGACTACACACATGAGGAAGCACAAATTCAAGTGGAGGAAGGGTGGTGCAGAATAGATGTGTAGAAGTTTGCCTTCAGCCAGTGGGTATTTGATTGCTGGAACAGGCTTCCATCTGTTGTCGCGGAAGTAGATGAGTTGAATACATTCAAGGAAGAACTAGACAAATTCTTCCCTGAACTATACAGGGTGTCTCAAAAATATTGGTACAAACGTTTAGGGGAGGTAGGTAACATCTAAAGGAATGTGAATCGCATAGGAACCCATAACCGGAAACGTCACCGTAAGTCGGTACATGGTGCTGTTCATCAGTTCGCAAGAGGGAAAATTTCTGGTTTGCTCGTTCAAGCAGTTCAAGAGCATGCATTGATATATGAACTGTGAGCTGGCAGACATGCACCTAGTGTATGGATTAGCAGAGGGCAATGGAGAGTCCGCTGCTCAACGAATTTATGGAGAACGCTTCCCAGACAGACATGTATAGGACAACCATTTGTTTGTGTGTGTGCATCAAAATCTGTGCGATTATGGGTCATTTAGAGATAACAGGAGTGGTGCGGGCAGACCATGTTCAACGCGACCTCCCGCCATGAAAGAAAGTGTGTTGAATGCCGTCCAGAATAATCCTACTACCAGCACACATACTGTTGCCTCTGCCTTAGGAGTGTCTCGTTGCAGTGTACAGCTTTCCTTGAAAAAGGTAACTCACGAGTGGTTGCAGAGCAAAGATATCTTGGAGTGGTCTTTGATTCAAAACTAACTTTTTATTCCCATTTGATCTACTTGGCGAAGAAAATGAGAAATTATGCAGGTATGATTGCCAGGATCAGTCGAGTAGACTGGGGACTCAAAAGAAAGACCCTGGCGGTCATATACCGTGCAATGTTCCTACCTGTTATCACCTATGGAGCTGGTGGGTGGTTCATCTGCTCGGCCATAGTAACAAATAGGAATAAATTAGAATCAATACAAAGGACAACACTACTCACTATTACCAGAGCATGTCACACAGTAAGCACACCTGCACTACAGTTGCTGGCCGGAACTCTCCCACTTTACCTGGAAGTAGCCAAAAGAGGCTTATATTATAGATTTAAAAAGGGCATACCTACAGAATTTCTGGGGATAGCCCTTGACACAACCAACACCTCCAATGATGAAAGAAAAAGAATAGCCACAAAGCTCCATGAGCTATGGCAAACAAAGTGGGAGCAGGAAACCAGAGGTCTGGTTACCAAACGGTTTCTGCCACGGGTGTCAATGGTTAGCCCACAGCCACCTAAGTGGCATGCCCCTGGACCTTTTACAACATTTATATTGACAGGTCACATTTCTCCATAAAGGCGAAACTAACCTCCTCAGCATTAGCATTAGTAGAGGCATTTGATGCAAGAAAGCAAGCTTATGCAGCATCAGCCAAAAAAAAAAAAAAAAAAAACCCACTTCCACTTCACCCCTCTGTTCGTTCAAAATACATGTCCAGCTGAGCCTTAAACTTATTTAGGCTATCAACCTCCACCACAAGGGATGGGAGTCTGTTCCACCAACCAACCACCCGCTGGCTAAAGGCAAATTTCCGCACGTCTATCCTATATCTGTCTTTCCTCAATTTGAATTTATGCCCTCTCAGGTGATTTTTCTGAGCTAGAGGAAGAATCCCATCAGCATTGAGCATGCTTAAACCATTCAAGGCTTTATACACCTCTATCAGATCACCTCGCTGGTGCCTAGTCTCCAGACACTGTAATTTGCAAAACTTAAGCCTTTCTTCGTAAGAGCACCCCTTTGTTCCATTCACTAATCTTGTTGCCCTTCTCTGGACTCGTTCCAGCAGCTCTACATCCTTCTTGAAATGAGGCCTCCAGACCTGTATACAGTACTCTAGGTGTGGCCTGACCATTGCCTTATACAATGGAATAATCACCTCCTTATCCCTGCTGGAAAAATTCCTGTATATCATTGACAATACTCCATGAGCTACTCTTGCAGCCCTTCTGCACTGCTCAGAGAACTTCATATCTGCCTGCACAACCACCCCCAAGTCCCTTTCATTCTCTACCACTGTCAGTGTAGTACCACAGAGTTGATACGTTGCTCTGGGGTTGCTGTTTCCCATGTGTAGTACTTTACATTTGTCAATGTTAAACTTCATTTGCCACCTCTCAGCCCATCTGCTCAACTTTTCCAGATCCTGTTGCAGCAGCATAGTGTCAGTAGTGTCCTTGACAACCCTGCCAACCTTTGTATCATCTGCAAACTTGGACATTAAGCTTGATATACCATCATCAATATCATTTATAAATACAGAAAACAATAATGGACCCAAGACTGAGCCCTGAGGGACTCCACTAATAACATTAGTCCACGATGAGCAGTGTCCATTGATTACCACACTCTGTCTTCTCCCCCTCAACCACCCCTTTATCCATAGCAGCAATTTGCCTCCAATGTCACACTGCTCCAATTTGTGTAGCAGTCTTCCATGTGCAACAGTATCAAAAGCCTTTCTAAGATCCAAGTATATAATATCAAAGTTATTCCCTGCATCCAGTTCTTTTGTGACTGCATCATAGTATCCAATCAAGTTGGTCAGGCAAGACTTCCCCTTAACAAAACCATGCTGTGTCTGAGCTATAACTGAAGTCTTGTCTAAATGATCCTGCAGTGCTTCTTTAACCAGTGCCTCCATTAATTTTCCTGGAACAGAAGTTAAGCTCACAGGTCTATAATTACTTGTGTCAGCCTTTGATCCTCCTTTGTGAATTGGGGTCACATTTGCACATTTCCAGTCTATGGGTCCCTCCCCTGAGTCCAAGAAAGCTCTCATAATTATGGCTAAGGGTTTGCTTACTTCCTTTGCTGCCTCCTTTAATATAACTGGATAGATCCCATCCACCCCGGGTGCCTTTCTTGTGTTTATCTTCAACAGTTTCTTCTCCACTTTACTCCCAGTTATTTCAAGATTCTGTAGCTTACTGCTAGAGTTGAATACACCTCTGGCATTCCCCTTGCTGAATAACTCCTCATGTGTGAATGTCGATGCAAAATATTCATTTAGTTTGTTAGCTACCTGAGCAGGATCATCAACAGTTGACCCATCAATATCAAGTGGACCAATCTGATTCATCCCCTTCCTTCTAGAGTTTACATAAGTAAAGAACTCTTTGCTGTTTTTCTTTGCATCCCTTGCCAAAGATTTCTCGTAATCTGCCTTCGCCTGCCTAACTTCCTTTGTAACTTGGTTGCATATCAACTTGTATCTATCATAGGCTTCTGTGTCATGTGCCAATTTGTAAGTATCCCATGCATTTTTCTTCTCTGCCATATGCCTCATTAGTTCATCTGACATCCATTTTGGCCTAAACCTTGAACAATATTTCTTAGTTGGTATGTAAAGCCTAGTAGCTTCCAAGATAAGTTCTTTGAATGCTTCCCATTTTGAATTTGCAGTTGGTAACATCATCAGTTGGTCCCACTGTATAGAATTTAAATACTGTCTCAGTCCATCGTAGTCGCCTTTACGGAAGCAATAACCCTTCCCTTTACCCCTAATGGTAGTTACCTCTTTGAGTAAATCCCACTTCAGCACACTGTGATCACTGCCACCTAGTGGTTCATTTATCTGCAGATTCTTAATGCATGAAGAATCACTGCTGATAATCAAATCAAGAGTATTACTCCCTCTAGTTGCCTCCCGAACATGTTGATGTAGAAAACAATCATCCAATAAATCAACAAAAGCCCTGCTAGTGTGTGAGTAACCAGCCCCCAAATTCCAGTCAATATCTGGGAAATTAAAATCTCCCATTATAAGACTCTCTGATTTACTGGGCCACTTATTTCCCTGTACATTTCCTTATCATACTCATCAGAGTCATTAGGCCTATAGCACACTCCTACTCTCAATTTTGATCTCCCAATGCTTATGTCACACCAAACTGACTCAACAGTGCACTGTCCAGCGATGTCGACTGGCTTCACTTCCTTGGTTTTTATGTGTTTCTTAACTAATAGCATAACCCCTCGCCCCTTCCTATCCTGTCTATCCTTTCTGTAGACGCTGTACTCCCCAAATTGCAGTTCTGCATCCCTTATATCTGTGTGACACCACGTCTCTGATTAGGCCTGACCAATGACCCAAACTGCAACCGTGGCGAAAGTGAAGACTGGGCACACATTCTATATGAATGTATAATATATGACATCCCCAGAATAGAGCTAATAGCACAGATTGGTCCCCTTCCCAGGGGAGAAGAACATCTCTTCATCATAGAAGAGCAAAATTATAAAGCTTTTACATCTTTCACACAGAAAGTATTCGAAATGCGCAGAGCAATCCAAAGAATGGCAATTCAGCCCCCCAGCAATTAGACAATAATCAATAGTAAAATTGCCCAAGTTTCCCGCCACACCCAGACGATGACCTAAACACTGTTAGGACAGCAGTATTCTGCACCCTGACAGAAACCTGATATAACAAAACTCCCCAGGACTACCCTGCCATGTGTAGGAACCTAGGGCCCCACACCAAATAAGTAACCATGCAGGGGGGGGGGGAGATGTACAGGCAGCCAGGGAAGCAGATTAACTGAAAAATATCAGTAAGCTAGTAGCAAGGGGATCCAATGTAGAATGAAAGAAGAATGAATGAATGAAAATGAAAGCTAGAATGAATAGGCTGGCACTGAGTGAACTAGGAATTATGGTAAAAGGGAATAAATGGCAGTTTTGGTGAAAGAAAGAGTGACCTAGCATGAGGGAAACAGAGAGTGAATGGGAATGAGTAGAAGCACAAATGTAATTGGCCGAAAGAATACAAAGTTAAAAATAACTTACATTACTTTACATATACTGTACTAACAAACATTTACTAACCACATAAACACTATCACTGCATTCTCCCCTGGCCTGCAAAAAAAAAAAAAAAAAAAAAAAAATATATATATATATATATATATATATGTGGTGTATATATAAAAAAAAAAAAAAAAAAAATGTAAGTAGAGTGAGAATGCAGATTATGAATGAAATAAATGTGTGTCTCTCCCACCCCCTCCCTCGCCTGGTGGGTTTCCCACTGCCAGCTAACATATCCCACCCTAGGAGCGGGGTGGGCAGCTTGACCTTTATACCGGATTCGACACTGCTTGGACATGACACTGACAAAGACATTCTGCGGCTTTGCTGCCAACACGCCATTGGCAATCTGAACTGGGTAATCTAACCTGGTTCCCTTTAAAACCCCCTTACGATCAGATATGAAATTCTCTGAGCACTGTAAACAGGTTGCAAGGAAGGCCCATGGTGTCCTATCGATGATCTATCGAACTTTTGCAAGTAGAGATAGGGACGTGATAATCCCATTATATAAGGCTTACGTTAGACCACACTTGGAATACTATGTTCAAGTATGGAGACCGCACCTAAAGAAAGACATAGAGCTTCTTGAAAGGGTGCAAAGAAGGGTAACTCACCTGGTGAGATTGGCAAAAGGGCGTCCTTACGAAGAAAGACTTCGAATATGTGGGTTGCAGAGTTTGGAAACTAGACACCTTAGAGGAGATTTGATTGAGGTGTTTAAGGCTCTGAGAGGCATCAGTAAAATGAATGAGGACAAAATTTTCAAGATTATAAATGATGCTAGAACTAGGGGACATAAATTCAAGTTACGGGGGGAAATGTTTAGATTGGACTGCAGAAAGTTTTATTTTAGCCAGCGAGTTATAAATTACTGGAATAAGTTGCCTTCATGGGTGGTAGAGGCCGACAGTTTGGGGAAATTCAAAGGTCATCTGGATAGTACTTTCGGGTAAGGGAAGCGCATAGGATGATAGGTTTAATTTCCTTTTTATTTATTTTTTATTTTATTTTTTTATTTATTAATTATTATTATTTAGTTATTTATTTTATTTATTTATTTTTTGTGTTTATCATTGTTTCGTTCGGATTTTTTTTTTTTGGCTGGTGCAGCATAAGCCATAGGCTTTCTTGCACCATGTGGCCGTTACTAATACTAATACTAAAAAAATACTAATACTAAAACCCCATCCCCAGGCAGGGGGGGAGACGGATCTCTGTCTCCTCTCCTCCCTGCCTACCCCCCATACTTTGCCTGGTGGGGCTCGTCTCCACTCTCTTTGGGGATGCCTACTCTATCATCCCTATTCTATCTGTTTTCCCCCCAGTCTTCAGTCTCCCCCCCCTCACTAAATCGACCAAGGTACACCCTTAACAATGCCGCCAAATTCTAATCAACATCTAAATTCCACCGGTTTCGTCTAAATCTCTAAGACAACAAACACTATTAACTTTTATCTAGCGTATAGCCTCACGTCTAAATTTAATAACATCAAAATTTTGCCCGACCTATTAGGCTTTTAACGCATCTCTTTAGCATTCAACCTCAACCAGCGATTTCCAAACAGCAATCCCATTAAGCACTAATATCAAATGCGTATTTTTTTTTTTTTTTTAGGTCCTAGCCACTGAAATCCCAGGAAACTAGGTGGCAGGACCTGCCAGAGCAATTTGTTGTAATACTGGATACACCCAGCTAGCCTCCACGTGGCAGGGTATGGGCAACGTCAGGCCCCACTAGGGGCCTGGCAGCCAGTAAGCTGGTCAAACAATGGGCACAACACATCACACTGCACAGACCACACACTTTCAAGTCTCTGGCTTGACAGTGTACTGTCCTTGATACAGAGTTGGAAGAAATCCCAGGTGCCATTTGATACGAACATACCTTATACCTTATGCAGTGTACAGCGTGTCTGGCACAATGATTCCTTACACCCCTTTCATCTCCAAAGGGTTCAGTTACTGCTCCCCAAAGACCATCCTGCAGAATAGAGATTTTGCATCATTGCACAAAAGCCACGCGTGGCTTGCAGTGGTTTCTCCAAGAAAGTTTTCAAAACTTGAATTTTCCAGCTTATGTTTTGTTCACGGATGAGGCTTATTTCATTCGGGGAGGCTTATTCAATTAGCACAATGTTCATGTGGGCTCACAATAACCCACACGGTGTGCGGCCCCATGCGACACAATATCGCTTTGCAACAAATGTGTGGGCAGGTATGGTCGGCGACTGCTTAGTCGGCCCATACCTGTTACCATCCTGCATGAACTCCGCTAAATATCGGATCTTTCTTGAACAAGTTCTACCAAGGTTACTTGATGATGTCCCAGCATATGTGAGACGCAATATTTGGTTTCAACATGACAGGGTACCTGCCCATTATGGAAGGCGTGTTCGTGACCATTTGAACAGGCATTTTGGGCGTCGATGGATTGGCCGTGGTGGACCCATTGACTGGCCCCCACGCTCACCTGATTTATCGAGCCTTGATTTCTTTCTGTGGGGGCCCTCAAATCTATCGTGTATGAATCGCCTGTGGAGATGGAAATGGATCTCGTGGCGAGACTTGTCTGCGCTGCTGCTACTGTCAAAGAAACTCCAGGTGTGTTTGACCGTGTCCACCAATCCATGCTGCATCGGTGTCACGCATGTATCGCGTCTCATGGTGGAACCTTCGGGCATCTGTTGTAACATCACGAAATGCATCCATCTCGTACTCCATTGTTGGAGAAATTATAGCATTTCTCCACTTATTATCCAGTCAGTTCCTAAAAAGAATGGCAAATTCCTCTCACCCCATTATCATCCTATTGTATTTATGTCTACTCTTTCCAAAGTAATGGAGAAATCCATCAACTGCCACTTTTACACTATCTTGAAATCCTTCATCTGTCAGTGTTTGCCAATATTTATTCTGCCAGTGTTGATCCACTTGTGATATGTTGGCTTATGTTACTCACATTTCCACCAATGCTGTGGAAAAGTTTTGTAAAACTAAAGCAGTTGCTCTTGACATTTCCAAGGCAATTTTTCATGTTTGGCTTAAATGTCTCTTAAATAAGCTTCCATCCTATGGATTGCAGAGTTTTTTTTTTTTTTTTTTTGCAATTGGATATCCAGTGGTTAATAATGATATTCCCCAAGGTTCAGTTCTTTCTCACACTCTTTTCTACTAGTATATTAATACCATACCTTCTTCTACTGACTGAAAAGCCTGTCCCTAGTTTTGTTGACGAGAGCACAAGACATTCCTCTTTAAAGTTTGAGAAACCTTTTCCTGCTATAAACAGCCCCAATTTCTTGATTATCCACCACTAATTCCTTCAATCTGATCTCCAGGCAATTCTCCAAATGGGCAGAGAAAACTTAATTAACTTCTCCTTCTAAAACTTAGTGCTGTCTTATTTTTCTCAAAACACAGTCTACTGCAACTATATTAATTTTCGATGACATGTAAATTTCCAGACAAGATCACATATCTCCATTAGTGATGACTATGACTTCTAATCTCTTTTGGCATAAGCACATCACAAAAATTTCTTCGCCCTCTGCATCCAAAAAATTGAGTTTTTCTTTTCACTCTCGGTGTTAATTTTCTTGTAAACAGCTGCCCATTCTGTATAAATCTCAAATCTGTCCTATCATTAAATACCATTCTCACATCTGGGGTGTTGCTACAGAACCGCTCTCAGGCTTTTAGATTCTATTCAAAAGAGGGAAGTCAGGTTACTTAATGACATATGTTTTATAAAGTCGTTCCACTCTGTCTCACAAACTTTCTGCTTCTGTAGCATATCTTTTCTATAGGTGCTTCCATGGGGACTGTTCTTTTGAATTTGCATCTGTAATTCCCCCACACTCTTCCAAACACATGCCACAACCAATCAGTTTCCATTCATTGTCCAACTCCAAATTCAAAAAACCAACTTTACCTTTTCCTAATTTACTCCTTCTGCTTCTATGTCTGTTTCTGGAACAATTTTCCTTCACATGTATTTCCTGAAAATTACAATCTACAATCCACTATAGGTTCTAATACTTTTCACATTTTTTCATAAAAAAAAGTTACTAATTAGCCATTTATTTACAGGTATACTCAGAGAATAACAGAAGAGAGAATAACTCAGAGAATAACGGAATTTGTATTCTAGGAAATACAAATGCTTTTTTACAGTATAATACACTTACAATCAGTTTTGATAAACCATATTAAAAGGCCAATGAAAAGACATAACTTGCTGAGACTAATTTGTCTTCCCCTAGAGCTGATGCATTAAAATCAGAATGCATCAGATCAGAATGAATTCAAATCAGAATGAAAAATAAAAATAAAAAACTAGAATAAAATATTACGATCAAAATATTTAACAAGCTTGCAAAAACATTTCTTATTCTATACATTTGACGGACAACAGACTTTCAAATGCCATAAGTAAATGCTCTGGTCATATGATATGCTACTCACAAGATGAAACCACTTTCAAACAAAATAAGTTCACTGAAAGGATATTCTTGCTATTTTCTTTTAATATTAGACACTATTGGGAGTTCTGTTCTGGCCCTTACTGGTCTCTCGTCCTGTTGCAAGTGGTAAATGCTCGGGTTATATGATATGCTACTTAATTTATGTTGCATTACAATACAGCATAAATTAGTTAATGCCCTATACATTTAACATAGCAGATGCTATTTCACTTTAGAAGTACATTTGGTAAGCTGAGGAATATCTTGTTTTTTGCATGTTTGATGATTAGCAGACTTTTAACTACTGGAAGTTTATGAGGTAGTTCTTTTGATATGTTAATGATATATTAAAAACTTGAAGTAGTAGTAGTAGTGGCATGTGATGCAAGAAAGCAATTGTATGAGCTTATGCAGAATAAGCCAAAAAAAAAAAAAAAATTTACAAAACAAATCCCTCTAAATGTTTGTCCAGTTCCTCCTTAAATTTAGTTAACCTATCAACTTCCACAATGACAGATGGAAGTTTGTTCCAGCAATTAACCACCCGCTGGCTAAAGGCAAATTTCCGCACATCTATTCTAGATCTGTCTTTCCTCAATTTGAATTTATGCCCCTTAGGTTTGAAATCTGGACAATTGGAAGAATCCCATTAGAATTCAGCGTGCTCAACACATTCAAGGCCTAGTGTCCAGCCACTGCAAATTGCAGAACTTAAGCCTCTCTTGGTAAGAGGATCCCTTCATTCCGCTCACCAATCTTGCTGCCCTTCTCTGTACACGTTCAAGCAAATCTACATCCTTCCTAAAATGAGGCCTGCAGACCTGTATGCAGTACTCAAGGCGTGGCCTGACCATTGCCTTATACAGAGGGATAATCACCACCTTTTCTCTGCTAGCAAAATTCCTATATATCATAGACAAAACCCCATGATCTGCCCTGGCATCCTATCTGCACTGTTCAGAAAACTTCATATCTGACTGCACAATTACTCCCATGTCTTTTTCATTTTCTACAACCTTAAGAGTACCACACAGTTGGTATGTTTCTCTGGGGTTACTTTTACCCATATGCAGTACTTTGCATTTGTCAAGGTTAAATTTCAGTTGCCACTTCTCAGCCGATCTGTCCAAATTTTCTAGATCCCGTTGCAGTAGCACACTGCCATTACTGTCATTAACAACCCTGCCAACCTTTGTATCATCTGCAAACTTCAACACTAAGCCCGATATACCTTCATCAATATCATTGATAAATATGCAAAACAACAGTGGACCCAACACTCAACCCTGTGGGACTGCAATAATAACATTAGTCCACGAAGAGCAGCACCCATTGATTACCACCCTCCGTCTTCTCCTACTCAACCATCCTTTTATCCATTGTAGCAACTTACCCTTAATACCATTCTGCTCCAATTTGTACATTAGTCTTCCATGTGCAACAGTGTCAAAAGCTTTCCTGAAATCCAAGTATATGTTATCAAAATTATTTTGTGCATCCAGTTCCTTTGTAACCACACCATAATAACCAATCAAATTTGTCAGACAAGACTTTCCCTTAACAAACCCATGCTGTGTGTGAATTATTGCTGCAGTCTTGTCTAGATGATCCGGCAATGCATCTTTAACCGGTGACTACATTATTTTACCCGGAACAGAAGTTAAACTAACTGGTCTGTAATTACTTGTGTCACCTTTCAATCCCCCTTTGTGAATTCAGGATACATTTGCACATCTCCAGTCCGTGGGGACCTCCCCTGAGTCCAAGGATGCTCTCATAATTATGGCTAAGGGTTTGCTTACTTCCTTTGCCACCTCCTTTAATATAACTGGATAGATCCCATCCACCCCAGGTGCCTTTCTTATGTTTAACTTCAACAATTTCTCCTCCACTTTGCTCTTAATTATTACAAAATCATTAATCACCCTGCTACAATTTGATAAACTTCTGGCATTTTCAAACCTCAGTAACTCCTCATGTGTAATGTAAATGCAAAATACTCATTCAGTTTGTTTGCTATCTGAGCAGGATCATCAATCGAACCATCAATTTAGAGTTTATATACATAAAGAAATCCTTGCTGTTTTTCTTAGCATCCTTTGCCAAAGATTTCTCGTAATCTGCCTTTGCCTCCCTAACCTCCTTTGTGACTTGATTACAGACTAGTTTATATCTGCCATAGGCTTCTTTGTCGCCTGATAATTTATATGCATCCCATGCATTTTTCTTCTCTGTTACAAGTCTCATTAATTCATTTGATAACCATTTAGGCCTAAATCCTGAACAATATTTCTTAATAGGTATGAAACTTTTAGTAGCTTCCACAATTAATTCCTTGAATGCTTCCCACTTAGAATTTGCTGTTGGTAACATCATCAGTTAATCCCTCTGTACAAAATTTAAAAACTGTCTGAGACCACTGTACTCACCTTTATGGAAGCAAAAACCCTTTCCTTTACCCCTGATGGTAATTATATCTTTAAGTAAATCCCACATCAGTACATTGTGATCACTGTCACCCAGTGGTTCTTTTATCTGCAAATTCTTAATACATGAATGATCACTGCTGGTAACCAGATCAAGAGTATTACCCTCTCTGGTTGCTTCTTGAACATGCTGCTGCAGAAAACAATTATCCAATAAATCCACAAAAGTTTTACTAGTGTGCGAGCGACCAACCCACAAGTTCCAGTCAATATCTGGGAAGTTAAAATCCCTCATTATAAGACATTCTGATTTACTAGTTCACTCTATTTCTCTGTGCAATTGTTCATTGTACTCATTCGAGTCATTAGGCCTATAACACACTCCTATTCGTATTTTTGCTTTCGCAGTGCTTATGTCACACCAAACTGACTCAACAGTGCACTGTTCATCTATATCAACTGGATGCACTTCTTTTGATTTTATGTTTTTCTTAAATAACAGCATAACCCCTCCTCCCTTCCTATCCTGTCTATCCTTTCTGTACACATTGTACTCCTCAAATTCCAATTCTGCATTCCTAATATGTGTGAACACCATGTCTCTGATATCCCAACAATATCTGCCTTTGATGTCTTCACCAACAAACTTCTTTATACCATACTACAACAGACAGAATTGCTTAAGCATTCACAGGTTGTCAGAGACATACTCATTAGGGCAACCTACTCTTTAATGAGAACAGACTGTCATGGCCTTGTCTTGCGTAGCAGTCTTTTATGTTTTATGGTAGTTGAAAGTCTGCTGGCAGCCAAACAAACAGAACAAAGATAATCCTGAATTTACCAAATTTATTTCTAATACAGTTTCTGCTATATCAAATACTTTGTTTTAACTTCTTTATACCACAAGACATGTCTCCGTTAGCATGCTTTGTGTGAAAAATGAAGCAGTTCTATTCACAATAGAACTGCTTCAATTTTCACAAGTCATGACAACTGAGACATGCTTAATAAGACCACCTGCAATCTGACGAGAGCCCAGTAAGTTTCAAAAAGGACTGTCATCAGATGCTGTGGACAATCAGTGACTAAGGTTTGGTTACTTCTCTAGACCAGTGGTCGGCAACCAGTGGTCCACGAGAGAATTTATTTCGGTGGTCCGCAGAGTAATTTGAATATATTTGCAATTTTCGTGTTTATTAAAATGTTTCATTATATTCTGATTCTACTTTTTTTGCAATTTTCGCTTTATTACGTTGCATGTTTATAAAAGGCCCAGTGCAATATTTAGTACTAGTGATGCTTTTATTGTAAAAAAATATAGAAAGCTATTTCTTATCGATGGCCTAGCCTGGGCATGGCACAGTTCGCAAGACATGCCCCGAGCGGCGAGCAGGCTGGCAAGTTACAGCTCAATTGGCCAAAAAGAGAAAAAAACTACTTTGACATCTGTCCTTGTCTACGCTCGGAGCAAGATCTATGCTGCGATAAACAACGCTGCTCAGCACTGTCAGTAGTGCTTCTGCCGTCAACAGTCAATTTGCTCAGTGAATAACGATTCTAGTCCGATTGTTTCGTTTTGTTGGGCTTATTCAAGAAGCAAATTTTTGTCAACGCTATACTGGTGTTTATTCAATATGATATTCTTCTTAGGTAAGTGATCAGTGATATTTTTATTTTAACTGTGCTCAGTGTGATATTTAATGGCATCAAAGAGCTTGAGTTTAATAACTATCTTATTTCTTGTTGGGTTTTAGATTCAAATAAAATAACCCCAATGAGTGAGAAAAAGCAAGCAAGCATTTTGCACTTCTTAGGTAATACATCGCGTTGTCGTGAGTTGGTTAATGAATCAGAGCCTCTGCAGCCACCGCAAGGCATCATCAGGAAGGACATTAGAACTGGAGGTGGAGAGAAGAAAAAGTTCAAAGTTTCAAGAAAATATGATGTGGACTACTTGAAGTTTGGATTTATTCAAGAACCTGGAAGTGAACTGGATCCATGGCCACTTTGTATTATATGTTCTGAGAGTTTATCCAATGATGCCATGAAACCTTTGAAACTCGGCAGGCATTTGCAGTCAAAACACCCAGATTTAGCTAAAAAGCCAGTTGAATACAAGTCCCCAGTAAAATCTTTTTATTCGATAGCACTTCAAATCGCGAGATGTAAAAAGCCGTATATGATTGAAGAAGAATTAATTAAGCCTTGCTTGTTACAAGCCTGTGAAGAGGTTTTGGGGAAACAGGCTGTCCAGAAACTGAAAGGAATTCCTATGTCCGCTAACACTGAAGCGCAGAATTAAAGACATGGCCAAAGATATTGAAAATCAAGTGATTGCACTTGTGAAAAATTCTACGTTTTATTCAGTTCAACTTGACGAATCAACAGACATAACTAACAAGGCAGTTCTTTGTTTTGTGAGGTTTGATTGCCAAGGAGAATTAAAGGAAGAACTCCTCTGTTTGCTAATCTTGTCGGGCAGAACAACCAGCTCTCAAATTTTCAATGCACTTAATGGTTATTTCCAGAAACACAGTATTGAATGGAAGAAATGTGTTGGGATATGCACAGACGGTGCCGCAAGCATGATTGGACATCGTTCAGGAGTTGTTGCAAAAGTGAAAGACGTTGGACACCCAGACATCTTGTTTACTCGTTGTATTATACATCGTGAGCAACTTGCGGCAAAAAGATTATCTCCAGAACTGCACGAAGTACTCTCTGATGTAATTAAAATTGTAAAAGAAATTCGCCACAAAGCGCTCAATTCTCAAATATTTGAAGCACTTTGTGAAGAAATGGGCTCTCAGCATACTCATGTTCTTCTTCACGCTGAGGTGAGATGGCTGTCGAGGGGCAAAGTACTAACCCGATTGTTCGACCTGCGCCAAGAGTCAAGTTATTCTTCCAGCAGCAAAATAATTCGAAGTTCCATGAGCTCTTGTCTGACAATGATTGGCTAGCCAAGATTCCATACCTGGCGGATATTTTTTCTCTGTTAAACGACCTGAACACGTCCTTGCAAGGACAGCTGCTTACGGATTTGTTCACACTGCGAGGCAAAATGGATGCATTTCAAAGGAAGATATTGCTGTGGCAAACGCGGTTGGCTGAAGAAGAAGAGCTGCAAATGTTCCCAAATTTTGATGATTATATGAAACAGGAGGATGTCAACTGAGAGGTAATAACTCTTGTTCGATTGCACTTACAGTCGCTCACTGACTCTTTTGGTCATTATTACCCAAAGGAAGAGGACCCCAGACACGGAAATACATGGATAATAGATCCATTTTCGGCAAAAATTGAGGATAGTATTTTGAACATGAAAGAAAAAGAAAACCTAATCGATCTATCATCCAACGACAGTCTCAAAGATAAATTCCACTTGTCCCTAACAAGATCTCATTTTTGGCTTTGCGTAAAAAGTGAGTACCGAATGCTCAGTGAAAAGACCATCAAAATTTTAATTCCATTTGCAACTACATATATGTGTGAAAAGGCATTTTCATCAGTTACGGCAATTAAAACATTTTCATCAGTTAAAGCAATTAAAACAAGTACCGCTGTCGGCTAGAAATACAAACAGCTCTCCATGTTGCAGTAACGTCATTGGAGCCAAGAATCCAACAGCTTATTTCAAACAAGCAGCAACAAATGTCACACTGATTATTTTGCTATAATTAATCCTTTAAACACCTCTATGTCGAGGTGCACTCGATATTTGATAATTGTTAATATTAATTGTTTCTGTTAATTCTTTTTTTAATAAAATGAAATTTAAAATGTTTTTTTTTTTTTTGCATTTTTCATAATGAATATATCTGCGTTTATTTATTATATATTTTTTTTTATCATTGTAAGGCCATTATATTATTAATTATATTAACATTAATGATATCCAATTTTAACTTGAAATGCAAAAACAAGTGTAAGTACCATTTCATATTTAGAATGTTACTTTTATGGAAAAAATCATGGTATGGTCCATGGGATTCAAAATTTTGAGTTTAGTGGTCCGTGAGGTCCGAAAGATTGGCGACCACTGCTCTAGACATATTTAGTTTCCTTTAATTTTGACTCCCAAATAAAATCAAAAATAGTATTCTTTTTCTTTTTTTTTATGATAAATACGTGACAAGAACAAATTCTTGAGCAAAAAGACACATTTAAAAAAAAAAAAAAATGGACTTAAACAATATAAACAAACAGGTAATACCTGTCTGGCATCGCTAAGAATTCTAGCCTTGGTGATTAATTATACTATTGCAACTTTTTTAATATAATCCATACTTCTCATTATGTACTTTGTTAACGTTCATTTTCATAAGCTTGAGATTACTGTTGTGTGCTTAAAATTTTTAATGTCTTTTATATACTGAGTAAATAGCTTACTTTGATATGTTTAGGCACTTTAATTTTCAAAAATTATAATATTAACATCAATATGGTGATGTGTTTCTCTTGTACTTTTAAAAAGTGAATTAACTAAACTTGTAAAAATGAAATGAATGGCATTTAATCTAACTAATACTCTAGACTTGCTTTTTTATGCAACTTACTTTGCCCATCAGTTTCCTTATCATATATCTGCATCAACATTCAATAACTTTATCACTTTATTAAACTTTTGAGCTGTGATACTATTCTTATTAAAGTAGGAAACAACTGAATGTTCCCACTTCAATATCTTTCAGTTAGTAACTTCCAACTATCTCTCTCTCATTGTTCTTCATTTTCTCCCTGTTCACATGCATAACTCTCATGCTTAATGTCGCAGAAAACAGTTGGTACTGCACTCATTGTTGCCATGTTGTGTCTGTAATGCAAACAAATAGAGTATGGGCAAATGCTTTACAACAATAATCATGTTTTTATAGCCAATGACACTAGCTATAAAAAAAGGAAAGTAGCCATTAAAATCGCTACTTTTCTTTCTCATTTACAGATCAACACATTCATAAGATCTTGGAGGGTTAAACTTTACAAAGCAATTGATGTCTTATAAAAACAGAATAGTCTTTTGGTGATGTCATTTATGTGAAAATGGTACCTACATAATGTAGTTTCACACAACATTTTAATTATTCAATCAGAATTCTTCTGATTCACTTTACTGAATTTATAGTTAAATTTCATCATACTATAACACTATAATACTAAAACATTTAATAAAACTATTAAACTAATGCTTTACACATTGAAAAGCATGTACCAAAACTGGCAGCAATATATAATTTTTACATTTTGTAAGGAAACAATTACTAGCAACATCAGTTTACCTCCTTGGTTTATCTCTATTAGTTTTGCAGGTGTAGACACAAAAAGTGAACCATTCTGAAGGCTAGTATCTGTATCCACTACAGTATATAAATGAGCTTCTGCATGTTCTTTAAAAAAATCTATCTCGGTAGTCTCTGGGGAATGTGGATGGTCTCCATGAACAACATCTATATAAGGCTAGAAACAGAAATAAAGTTAAATATTAAAAAGTATCTGAAAAAAAAAAAAACTATCTCATTCAGTTTAAAACAAGATGACAAGTAGGTATTAGGTAATACCTAATACCTACTTGATCATACATCATAAATTTTAGGTTATCATAATTTATACATACATAAGTTATATCAGATATTTTAATGTATATGTGAAGCTTTCAAGCCTATATTCATCTGTAAATCAGAATAGCACCGGCTAGTTTTACAGTAAAATGATGGTAGCTGATATTAGATAGTAATACCTAATTCCTAACATTGAAATGAAAAGCAAAAACATGCAACAGAAATCTGTGTAATAAATAAGCAAGACAAAAATATTTAAAACTAAATTTAAACTAATTATAAATTCATAACAATTAAGTTAATAAAACTATTAAACTAGCTTTACACACTGAAAAGTAATTATCAATGCGTAGAGCCAGTAATTAGCATTAGTTTTATAATCACTTTTAAATTTAGTTTTAAAAAAATTATCTTATACAGATTTCTACAGGTTTAAATGAGGGTTGAAACATTGATTCATATGACAATTACATATATATATACATAAAAAAATCACTGAGAGCATAGGACAAACAAAATTGATTATTTGAAATCACAAGGATAAGGAGTTTTACCTATTTTTTTTATTATTAGCCATATAGTACAAGGAAGCTTGAGGCTTATGCTGCACCAGCCAAAAAAAAAAAAAAAAAAAAAAATCCAAATTACCCTGAGAAAGAGAGAGAAAGTAAGGAATCACCAAGAAAGAGAAGAATGATGATAACTAACTCACGACCCTGGGTGTGTCAAGCCCATAGTCACCAGATGTGAGCCCCTGGGGTAAAACTTCCATGTAAACCATACAATGAGTGGGCATTAATTCAGAATGTCTTATAATGGGGGATTTTAACTTTCCAAATATTGACTCGAACTTGTGGGGTGGTCACTCGCACACTAGCAAGACTTTTGTGGATTTATTGGATGACTGTTTCCAACTGAAACATGTTTGAGAGGCAACCAGAGGGAGTAATACTCTTGATCTGATTATCAGCAGTGATTATTCATGCATTAAGAATTTGCAGATAAAGGAACCACTGGGTGACAGTGATCACAATGTACCGATGTGGGAATTACTTAAAGATGTAACTACCATCAAGGCTAAAGGGAAGAGCTTTTGCTTTCACAAAGGTGACCACAGTGTCGCAGACAGTTTTGCAATTCTGTACAGTGGAATCAACTGATGATGTTACCAACATTGAATTCTAAATGGGAAGCTTTCAAGGACTTAATTTTGGAGGCTACTAGGGTTTTCATTCCAACTAAGAAATACCGTTAAAGGTTTAGGCCTAAATGGATGTCAGATGAATTAATGAGGCTCGTGGCAGAGAAGAAGAATGTATGGGATGCATATAAATTAACACGTGACAAAGAAGCTTATGATAGATATAAGTTGATCTGTAACCAAGTTACAAAGGAGGTTAGGCAGGCGAAGGCAGATTACGAGAAATCTTTGGCAAGGGATGCAAAGAAAAACAGCAAAGAGTTCTTTACTTAAGTAAACTCTAGAAGGAAGGGGATGAATCAGATTGGTCCACTTGATATCGATGGTTCAACTGTTAATGATCCTGCTCAGGTAGCTAACAAACTAAATGAATATTTTGCATCGACATTCACACATAAGGAGTTATTCAGTGAGGGGAATGCCAGAGGTGTATTCAACTCTGGCAGTAAGCTAGATAATCTTGTAATAACTGAGAGTAAAGTGTAAGAGAAATTGTTGAAGATAAACACAAGAAAGGTGCCTGGGGTGGATGGGATCTATCCAGTTATATTAAAGGAGGCAGAAAAGGAAAATAAACAAACTCTTGGCCATAATTATGAGAGCTTCCTTGGACTCAGAGGATGTTCCCATGGACTGGAGGTGTGCAAATGTATCACCAATTCACAAAGGGGGTTCAAAAGGTCACACAGGTAACTATAGACCTGTTAGTTTAACTTGTGTTCCGGGGAAAATAATGGAATCACTGGTTAAAGAAGCATTGCAGGATCATCTAGACAAGACTGCAGTAATAGTTAAGATAGAGCATGGGTTTGTTAAAGGGAGGTCTTGTCTGACCAATCTGATTGGATACTATTATGTGGTCACAAAGGAACTGAATGCCAAAAATAATTTTGATATCATATACTTGAATTTCAGGAAAGCTTTTGATACTGTTGCACATCGAAGACAGCTGCACAAATTGGAGAGGTATGGCATTAAGGGTAAGTTGCTACAATGGATAAAGCAATGGTTGAGTGGGAGACGACAGAGAGTGGTAATCAATGGACACTGCTGTTGGGCCCATTGTTGTTTTGTATATTTATCAATGATATTGATAAAGGTATATCAGGTTTAATGTCCAAGTTTGCAGATGATACAAAGGTTAGCAGGGTTGTTAATGACAGTAAAGACAGTATACTACTCCAACTGGATCTAGATACGTTGGGAAAATGGGCTGAGAAGTGGCAACTGAAGTTTAACATTGACAAATGCAAAGTACTGCATATGGGTAGCGATAACTAAAAAGAAACATACCAACTCTGTGGTACTACACTCAGGGAAGTGGAAAGTGAAAAAGACCTGGGGGTAATTGTGCAGTCAAATATGAAGTTTGCTGAGCAGTGCAGATGGGCTGCCAGGGCAGGTCATGGAGTCTTGTCAATGATATATAGGAATTTTGCTAGCAGGGACAGGGAGGTGATTATCCCGTTATACAAGGCAATGGTCAGGCCACACCTAGAGTACTGTGTACAGGTCTGGAGGCCTCATTTTAGGAAGGATGTAGAGTTGCTAGAACGAGTACAAAGAAGGACAACAAGATTGGTGAGGGGAACAAAGGGGGTGCGCTTACCAAGAAAGGCTTAAGTTCTGCAATTTGCAGTGCCTGGAGAGTAGGCTCCTGTGAGGTGATCTGATTGAGGTGTATAAGGCCTTGAATGGGTTGAGCAAGCTGAATGCTGATGGGATTCTTCCTCTTGCTCAGATTAAGAACCTGACGGGCACAGCTTCAAATGGAGGAAAGACAGTTGTAGAATAGATGTGCAGAAATTTGCCTTTAGCCAGTGGGTAGTTAATTGATGGAACAGGTTTCCATCTTTTGTTGTGGAAGCTAATAGCCAAATTAAATTTAAGGCTGAGCTGAACATGCATTTGGAATGAATGGAGGGGTGAAATGGGAGCGTTTTTTTTTTTTTTTTTGGCTGATGCTGCATAAGCTTGCTTTCTTGCATTGTATTAGCATTAGCATTAGTAGAGGCATTTGATGCAAGAAAGCAAGCTTGTGCAGCATCAGCCAAAAAAATTAAAGTAAAATAAATAAATAAAAAATAACCACTTCCACTTCACCCCTCTGTTCGTTCGAAATACCTGTCCAGCCGAGCCTTAAACTTATTTAGGCTATCAACTTCCACGACAAGGGATGGAAGTCTGTTCAACCTACCAACCACCCGCTGGCTAAAGGCAAATTTCCGCACATCTATCCTACATCTGTCTTTGCTCAATTTGAATTTATGCCCTCTCAGGTGATTATTCTGAGCAAGAGGAAGAATCCCATCAGCATTGAGCATGCTCAAACCATTCAAGGCTTTGTACACCTCTATCAGATCACCTCGTTGCTGCCTAGTCTCCAGACACTGTAATTTGCAAAATTTAAGCCTTTCTTCGTAAGAGCACCCCTTTGTTCCATTCACTAATCTTGTTGCCCTTCTCTGTATTCGTTCCAGCAGCTCTACATCCTTCTTGAAATGAGGTCTCCAGGCCTATATACGGTACTCTAGGTGTGGCCTCACCATTGCCTTATACAAGGGAATAATCACCTCCTTATCCCTGCTAGAAAAATCCCTATATATCATTGACAATACACCATGAGCTACTCTTGCGCCTGTCTGCACTGCTCAGAGAACTTCATATCTGCCTGCACAACCACCCCCAGGTCCCTTTCATTCTCTACCACTGTCAGTGTAGTACCACAGAGTTGATACATTGCTCTGGGGTTGCTGTTTTCCATATGTAGTACTTTACATTTGTCAATGTTAAACTTCATTTGCCACCTCTCAGCCCATCTGCTCAACCTTTCCAGATCCTGTAGCAGCAGCATAGTGTCAGTAGTGTCCTTGACAACCCTGCCAACCTTCGTATCGTCTGAAAACTTCGACATTAAGCTTGATATACCATCATCAATATCGTTTATAAATACAGAAAACAATAAAGGACCCAATACTGAACCCTGAGGGACTCCACTAATAACATTAGTCCACGATGAGCAGTGTCCATTGATTACCACTCTCTGCCTTCTCCCCCTCAACCACCCCTTTATCCATAGCAGCAATTTGCCTCCAATGCCACACTGCTCCAATTTGTGCAGCAGTCTTCCATGTGCAACAGTATCAAAAGCCTTTCTAAGATCCAAGTATATAATATCAAAGTGATTCCCTGCATCCAGTTATTTTGTGACTGCATCATAGTATCCAATCAAATTGGTCAGGCAAGACTTCTCCTTAACAAAACCATGCTGTGTCTGAGCTATAACTGAAGTCTTGTCTAGATGATCCTGCAGTGCTTCTTTAACCAGTGCCTCCATTAATTTTCCGGGAACAGAAGTTAAACTCACAGGTCTATAATTACTTGTGTCAGCCTTTGATCCTTCTTTGTGAATTGGGGTCACATTTGCACATGACCAGTCCATGGGTACCTCCCGTGAGTCCAAGGAAGCTCTCATAATTATGGCTAAGGGTTTGCTTACTTCCATTGCTGCCTCCGTTAATTTAACTGGATAGATTCCATCCACCCCAGGTGCCTTTCTTGTGTTTATCTTCAACAATTTCTCCTCCATTTTACTCTCAGTTATTACAAGATTCTCTAGCTTACTGCCAGAGTTGAATACACCTCTGGCATTCCCCTCGCTGAATAACTCCTCATGTGTGAATGTCGATGCAAAATATTCATTTAGTTTGTTAGCTACCTGAGCAGGATCATCAACAGTTGACCCACCGATATCAAGTGGACCAATCTGATTCATCCCCTACCTTCTAGAGTTTACATAAGTAAAGAACTCTTTGCTGTTTTTCTTCGCATCCTTTGCCAAGTATTTCTCGTAATCTGCCTTCGCCTGCCTAATCTCCTTTGTAACTTGGTTACAGATCAACTTGTATCTATCATAGGCTTCTGTGTCTCGTGTTAATTTGTATGTATGCCATGCATTTTTCTTCTCTGCCATATGCCTCATTAGTTCATCTGATGTCCATTTAGGCCTCAACCTTGAACAATATTTCTTAGTTGGTATGTAAAGCCTAGTAGCTTCCAAGATAAGTTCTTTGAATGCTTCCCATTTTGAATTTGCTGTTGGTAACATCATCAGTTGATCCCACTGTATAGAATTTAAATACTGTCTCAGTCCACCGTAGTCGCCTTTACGAAAGCAATACCCCTTCCCTTTACCCCTAATGGTAGTTACCTCTTTGAGTAAATTCCACTTCAGAACACTGTGATCACTGCCACCTAGTGATTCATTTATCTGCAGATTCTTAATGCATGAAGAATCACTACTGATAATCAAATCAAGAGTATTACTCTCTCTCTAGTTGTCTCCCGAACATGCTGATGTAGAAAACAATCATCCAATAAATCCACAAAAGCCTTGCTACTGTGTGAGTGACCAGCCCCCAAATTCCAGTCAATATCTGGGAAATTAAAATCCCCCCATAATAAGACTCTCTGATTTACTGGCCCTCTCTATTTCCTTGTACAGTTTCTTATTATACTCATCAGAGTCATTAGGCCTATAGCACACTCCTACTCTCGATTTTGATCTCCCAATGCTTATGTCACACCAAACTGACTCGGCACTGCACTGTCCAGCGATGTCGACTGGCTTCACTTCCTTGGAATTTATGTGTTTCTTAACTAATAGCATAACCCCTCCTCCCTTCCTATCCTGTCTATCCTTTCTGTAGACATTGTACTCCCCAAATTCCAGTTCTGCATTCCTTATATCTGTGTGACACCACGTCTCTGAAATCCCAACAATATCTGCCTTTGATGTTTTGAGCAATACCTCAAATTCATCAAATTTATTTACTAGACTCCTAGCATTGGTGTACACGCAAGTATACATGCACCTGCTCTTCCTCTTAGCCACTCTAACACAAGCCATATGTTTACTTGTACCCCAATGATTCCCAGCAGTCTCTGAAATATCCTGCATCTTATTTTCCAGGCTGCTGCTCATTCCAATAGAAGCAGTGCAAGAATCACTTTCTCCTCTGCCTGTGGCTACTGTTAATCTATTAGTCCTGGTATCCCCCGAATCTAGCAGTTTTCCGACCCTCCTAACACTGCCTCGATAGCATCAGCAAACATTCTTGCACGCTTTCTATTTAAGTGTATCCCATCCCTGTAGAAGCAGTCTCTCCTGTTAACAAGTACAGACCAGGCTGAAAAAAATTCTACCCCTTGAGCCCTGCACAATCTTTCCAGGGCCAATTAGTATGCCTCTACTAATGCTAAAAACAGGAAAGGAAGTGAATTAGATAAAGCCCCTTACAAGACTGAAGAAGTGAAATCACAGCCAGTGTCCAGCCAAAATGATGGATAAAGTTGAAGAGGTACTTTGCAATGATCTTTATAATGGAAAGCACATTCAAAGTGATGACAAATCTCAAGATAACTCAGACTTTAAAAGAAGTGATATAATTATTTCTGGTTAGTGTCTACTAGAAAAACTGCTGAGGGGAGGGAAGATCTTGAGGTGGATGGTGTAAATATTTTGAAAAGATTGAGCAAGTTCAATGATGATGGGATTCTCCGTCTTTCTAGACTATGCACATGAGGGAGCATAAATTTAAATTGAGGAAGGATGGTTGTAGAATAGATGTGTGGAAGTTTGTCTTCAGCCAATGGGTGGTTGACTGCTGAAACAAACTTCTGTCTGATGTTGTTAAAGTGGATAGCTTGAATAAATTTATTTCTAATACGGTTTTGCTATATTAAATACTTTATAAGTTTTAACTTCTTTATACCACAAGACATCTCAGCATGCTTCGTGTGAATAATGAAGCAGTTCTATTCACAATAGAACTGCTTCATTCTTCCCAAGTGATGACAACTGATATGCATACTAAGACCAATTGCAATCTGATGAGAGCCCTGTTGGAAGGGATGGATAAGTGAAATGAGAAGTTTTTTTGGCTGATGCTGTATAAACTTGCTTTCTTGCATCATTTGCTACTAATACCCAACTTTCCTATAATACTTAGGAAATCTAAGAAATACAGTATGCGAGATACATGAAACTAGCAATGCTATTGAGATCATAATCAGATTCTAGACTCAATCTCTTCAACTTAAGAAGTGTTAATGTCTCCCCACTTCATAAGAGAAAGAGCTAAAGAGAGAAACTACTGCTTGGTTAGTTTCTGCAATGAATTAGATCATGGAGTCTATGGGACAATTAGAATGGAATCTTAAAAGTATTATGTCTAGTGATGGGCATAATTGAGTCATAATTCAAATAATCAATGATGGCATTTTCATAATCAATTATAAGAAAATCAGGTGATTATGAAATCGACAAGAAAATTGGAGGGGAACAGTGTAGGGATTTGATCCAATAGTTCCATTCAATCATTATATACAGGGTGTCTCAAAAATACACGGCATAACTTCAGGAATGAGTTCCTCATATGTAGACAATAAAAATATTTTATATCAACATAGTTCCGGAAATGCTTGGTTCCCGAGTTATTAACTGGAATGTCTTATCTCCCGCAGGTGATTTCCTTCATCACAAGGTAATGAAGGAAATCACCTGCAGGAGATAAGACATTCTGCGTGTGCTGATTCCAGGAGTGGCATTCACAACATCCAAAATCTCCTCTACTTCAAGAGTCGATCTTGGTCATCTTCTGTCGGCAGCATGAGGTGTAAAGGTCCCACGTTCACAAAGGGGGCGATGGATACCTTCAAACGTTTGGGGTTTTGTAAGTGTTGGGCTTTAAACCCCAGCTAGCTCAGTATGTTTTAATAACTTTTTCTATTCTTTTTACCTTTGTACTTTCTATTCCTACCTTTCTTCCCGTTCATAGAGCTATTAATGTAATATGAGGGTGAAACTAACGTTCCAACTATCTTCATTCTATCACCATTTTCATCTTTATTTAACTACACCTTTATCCCTTCCCCATCCTCAATTTAATATGTCTCCCAATACCATGCGCTTGTTCCTATTTATTTTACTTCTTCTTATTTTCCACAAAATTCCAACACTAAAATATTTTTCCAAAAATCTACATTTTTTCCCATTCTGAAAACACTAAGTAATATTTTTTTAACTTTATCCTTATTTTTACCTTAATAATTTTCATATCATTGACACTGCATTGGGACTACCTTGTCCATACTGTAAAAGAATGTGCTAATTTTATTCTTTTTTGCTTTTTGGCTTTATTTCACATTTCTTCTACTGAAACGCATGTACAGAAACACAGTTCCTGATACATGGTCAGGTGTAGTCCCCTGAAGAATTATCTTGCCATGTATCAATATTTACTTCAGCTGACATCCGACTTTGCATATTTGCCATCCCTGTATTCGACTTATAACTAAATTCCCCATCTCTTCCATCATGCAATATGACTGATGACTTCTGAGGTTATGGTGAGCATCATGGAAAGATCCAATCTTCCTTACATTTCGAGGGTACAGCTCTAAAACGGTGTTCACAGGAAGGCTGGCAGTTAGTACACCGGACCAAACCTATTGGTAACTCTCTTTAGGACTTCTGGATCAGCTAATGTATAATCTTGCTACCTCTACTCTGCCAGATAGTGACTGGAGGGAGTCCGAGTAGTGTGTATGCGGGCGGGGGGGGATATTGCTGATGGGATATTTGATGCAGCGCTTGCTCTTTTTGGAAATACCTTTTATTTTTGTCATACAGAAATAGCAGTCGTCGAAATGATTCTTGGGCTCGTGCCACACCATAGGGACGGCAAAAGGTAATGCCCTCAGCTTGCCATATAACCACAGCCTTAGGTTCGTTGTACAAGTAATACAATACATAGTACAACAGATATGTAGAGCCCAATTTTTTTCTTGGTCACCAATCTTGCAGCCGAATATGTACATATGAACTAAACTAGTTGACATTTCTGTTCACTGACATCTGTGGGTGGGGTTAAAATTGAAAACAGTAAAAAGATAAGCAATCAATAACAAAAAACACGGCACACACAAATTGCAAGTAACACAATACGCGCAAGTGAGAACGGAGTAACGAGTTACAAAGCTTTAAAAATAGGAATGAAGAGAAGATTCTGAAAATTATTATTTTTTATATGATTGAAGATTCCATGGAAGTGTAAACACATTTTACCATAATAACCCACAGAATTCCAGCTGTCAGTATTATCGCAAATTCAATAAGATCGAGTTTACTGTCCGTTTATGATAGATTGCACTAACAGAAAAGCCCAATAAACAGGTGACTGCTAATTGTTTTTATTGTTTTATGATTGTGACCTCCAGAAATCCGACCAAACTACGTGGTACGGTCGGAGACAATCGTAGGGTAATCTCCAGTGCTGCGGTCTCCTGCCCCGATTAAACGGCATTTTGTCCCAATTAAGCAAAGTAAACCCTGGCTATTTTCTCGATTGGGTTCTGTTTTTTAAGATTTGCCCCAAATAAACGGCTGCTCCGATTAACAGGTGGCCCAAATAACCAAAAATAACAACAGCCCAATAAACAAAACCAACCAAGCAAAAGTTAATAAGTTTAAAAATTGTATTTCAAACAGTAATGATATCTTTGTACAGAATCCAGTTATCTATCTATATCTTAAAACTGAGATTGGATAGGAAATTTTTATGATTGATTTTAAATTCTATACATAAAACTTGACCAGAAACAACCACTGATTTGCTGGAGGTAAAAATCATGTTGGGTAGTGTCACCTGCCCTCAAATATATAAAACAAACATCACAGTTTACCCTGCTGGTAAATATATGTTGTGGGATGATGTGTCAGTGTCATAAATGCTACACCCTGAATATGATTTTATTGAACCTACCCATCGAATACATAAGAAACTATTTAGTTCTTTGCTGCATGATTCCATATTCACAGTACATGATCTAAAAATTTTAACCACAATTGTGGCTTAAATTTTATGTATGGAGCTGCATTCATACAAATACAATTCCATACATTAAATTTAAAGCACAGCAAAACTACCATTCTGTTGAAATTCTGATGTTGGAACACTGGACAGATCAAAAAATATATATATATTACTATATTTTTCTTGTAACTCCAATTATAAGGGTATACTGATAACTGATACATGTGTTATAATTTTTAATCATAATTAATGAATATTGGAGAAACATCTAGATATGTGGTCTCTCTCTATCAACTGTAGAAACATTTTTAATTACCTTGGTACCATGTAATCTCATAGCAGCAGCTGCCTGGTGATGTAATTTTTCCCTATAGAGCTGTGCTGCTCTGCTGTTGTATTTTTGTTGGGCATCACTTGTAGAACAGCTATGTTGTTGAAAAAATGACAACTGAAAAATATATACATAGACAGAAATAAATAAAGGAAAAAAAAAAGAGAGAAGAGGACAGGAACTATAGATAATAACATTACACGTTAGGCACTATGTCTAAGAAACTTTAATAAACTCATTGCTTTTTAGTGTTATTCATTATTATTTGTAAGCATTTACTTATTAGAGAGATATCCAGAAAGTTTTTGCAAAACAACAGATCACAATCTGATACCAGTTTTAAATTCTTATTTATTCAAATATGAAACGTTCCCAAATAAGAAGCATACTACAATTTTGAAAGCCAAATTTAAACGCACAGTGAAATCTCACTAATTTGGACTGCATATGTATTTTATTTATGCAGAGTAGATATTTTTCCTAAACAAGAATTTAATGATACAATTTTGAAATTCTTTCAGAATTGTTTTATAATC
This sequence comes from Mastigoproctus giganteus, assembly GCF_048544385.1. Classification (NCBI taxonomy): domain Eukaryota; kingdom Metazoa; phylum Arthropoda; class Arachnida; order Uropygi; family Thelyphonidae; genus Mastigoproctus; species Mastigoproctus giganteus. The sequence goes on along the minus strand of NC_143587.1, from coordinate 103,416,624 downwards.
TCTCTGTAAAGAAATAAAATCATTCAAAACAAAAAAATTAAAATGCCAATGATATCACTAATGCACTGTTATTATTAAATAATATACCTGCACATCCTTTTTGTGAAATTTTATCAAAAAACAATGGCAATATCAAGTGTCTTTTCTTATCTCCTGGTGCCACAGCCCTCTCTCAATTCTTAGATAAAATTTTTAATTACCTCAGTACCATGCAACCTCATAGCAGAAGGTTAATGATGTAATAGTAGCATGCAGCCTCATAGCAGTAGGCTGATGAGATAATTTTTCTTTATAAAGTTGTGCCACTCTGCTGTTGTATTTTAATACGTTGATTGAATGGCATGGTGCAAAGAGAGGAATAAAGCACTTTTAACTACATTATATCTAAATATCTATTTATTTCCAGTTGGAATTCATATAGAGATGGAAATTAGATGTTTATGGTATGCTCCTACCATGCCATCAGTGATTGTTATTGTTGCTACGACACTGTTACCTGTATCAAAATGGCCAAAGGTTTCCTTTGCAGTATATATCGAGTGTATATTTGATTATCAGTAGGATCAAATACTGATAAAAATAATGACACAAGAATGGAAAATGAAAAAAGATTAACATAACACATTTGATTTAAACAGCAACACAATATCCAAATGTCACTCAAAAAATGTCCTTGTGCTTTTATACAAGCTTTCAAACATGCAGATATCATCAATGGTAGCACATGATATCCACAATGAAGTTGGCCACTGCAATCTCAAAGACCATCTGAAACTCAAATACTGGAGTATTATCATTTGCTATAGAGACCAGGCAATCTAATTTCACATGCATAGGTTCATACCTTGGCTACCAGAAGACTAATCTAATCAAAGGTTTTAATAGACTTGGGAAATTTTGTCTGCATAAAATTTTCCAAGTCCATAGGGCATGGATATGGGAACGTTCATCACTACTCAAAATTTATGCTGTTACAGCATGACTCTTAAGGAAGTTTATCAAGGGAGTTGTCTAGGGTAACAAAAAATAACAGCTGTGGAACTAACATGATTAAGCTTTTGTTTTGAAAGTTTTAAAACAAAACAGGGGTCTAAAAAAGATATTCTGGTTTAATCATACAGTGAATTTAACAAGCTGTATAGTGAATTTATAAGTTTTGGTTTTGTTGTAATTTTATTTTGCTAAATAAAGAGTAATTACTATTATTCAAGTAATCAAAATTTGTAAAAGTGATAAAGTATTAGTGGTATGCAGTATTTTCAAAACCAACATGGAGAACTGTTGATAATTTACATGTTCATAATAGTCTATGACTCACAAATCTGTTATATACAGCTGTATATAACACCCCCCCCCCTCCTCAGGGGAATGAGAAAACGGTCATTATATCGATTGTTCATAAAATAGCATCAGGTTAATGAGAAACTGGCCGGGACCAACCACAGAGGACATTTAAAAGTGGGTCACTATAAAGAGCTTTAACTATATCTCAAATACAGTGTGGCTTCAAATTATGATCACATCGACATCCGATATTCTCAGGAACTGATATAACATCCATACGATCTTTTATTTTAAGTACTGATGATATTTGCAGGAACCGATGGCTTTCTGATATAGCTGGAACGATACATGGGTGGAAATTTTCAGATGCATGGTCCACGGAACATCACTCATACAATTGTTCCCAACCAATTAGCATCTTTGTTATTGTTCAACAAACATTCCTGCATGTTACAATACTTTGGAGAGTTTCTTTTTCTTCTGTTTGATGAGCTTGTTCAGTGTGTAAGCAGCGTGTTTTTGTTAATTATACGTAATTACAGTAATCTAATTGTGGTTATTTTTGAATTTATTAATTAAATACATTGAAATTAAATAACCATGGCTCTTGAAGTTCAAGTTAAGAATAAAATTGCCATTAAAGTGAAGCAAGAGATGATAAAAAAACATGAAGGAGGAGTAAAAGTTAGCACATTAGTACGTGAGTATGGTTTTCCTCAATCGACCATTTCTACAATGCTTAAACAAAAGGATATTTTAAAGAGTGTTAAAGTTAGCGATGATTCCACATCGGTGCATAAGGGAAGAGACTTTATTGTGAAAATTGAAAGGCTTTTGTTGATATGGATTAGGGAAAAGCAGATGAAGGGTGACAGAGTGCCTAGACAATTTATCTGCGAACGTGATAAGCTTTAAGTTTCAAATCTATGATGATCTGAAACTTAAAGTTCCATCAACCAGCGGCAGTGCTGTGTGCGTGGAAGACTTTAAACTTGGAAGACTAAAGCTAGCAGAGGCTGGTTCGAGTGCTTTAAAAAAAAGGATGAACATCAAAAGTGTTGAAAGGCATGGAGAGGCATCCAGTGCTGATAAAAAAGCAGATGAGGCCTTTAAAATTGAATTCCAAGAGTTTGTTGATCAGGAGGGTTATCTTCCCCAACAGGTTTTTAACATTGACAAAACAGGACTCTGGAAGCAAATGCCGAGGAGAAGTACATCACTAAGGACGAGGCCAGCTTACCTGGACATAAGCCTATGAAAGATAGGGTCACTCTCTTGTTCAGTGCCAATACCTCTGGAGATTTCAAGCTGAAACCTTTGCTTGTGTATCACTCTAACATCCCCAGAGTATTTAAACAACAAAAGGTCGACAAAGGCATGCTGGGAGTATTTTGGCACAGTAACAAGAAAGCCTGGGTTACAAGATATGTCTTCAACGAATAGGCACTTGAAGTTTTCTTTCCTTCAGTAAAGAGTTATCTTGAGAAAAATAAGCTTCCTGCGAAGGCACTGCTCCTGCTGGATAATGCCCCAGGCCGTGATCCTCAAGTGTTCAATCACTTGAGGCACAATTTGACTTTGTTCGAGTCAAATTTTTGCCACCCAACACCACTCCTTTTCTTCAACCAATGGACCAGCAAGTGATAGCAAACTTCAAGAAAATCTACACTAAGAAAATGTTTGCAAGTTTCTTTGTAGTGACCTCTGGTGAAAATGCTCTCACCCTCAATGATTTTTGGAGGCCGAAGTTCAACATCCTGGACTGTGTGAGGCTGATTGTAAGTTCTGGGAAGGATGTTTCCACCAGGTGCTTAAATTCAGCCTGGAAAAACATCTGGCCTTTAATTATCCATAACAATGGATTTGAAGATGATGATGCTTTGACAAATAATATTGTCACTCTTGGTAAATCAATGGGTCTGGAGGTTGACAAAGAGGATATGGAGGACCTTATTGATGCTCATGGGTGTGAGCTAACAACAGAGAAGCTATAAGAGTTGAGAAAATTATGGAGAGTGACATTAGAGAGGAAGAGGAAGAAGAAGAAGACACTTAAAAAGTGTCAGCTAAAGAGTTGTTGAAGATTGTTATTTCTTGTTGGGAGCGTTTAAGGGAAGTGGTAAAAAAAAAACACCAACATTGAAAACACTGAACTCATGATGTGAAAAATCAGGAAGAAACAAAAAAGTTGTCAAAAACAGTCCACTTTGGACTGTTTCTTTCCCAGTAGCAGCAAAAGACAAAAGAATGAAAAGACATCTGACGCCTGATATAGTCCCACCACCACTACGCCACCACTGATGTAATCAGCTCTGCACTTAAAGTCTAAGGTAAATGCTAATTTATTGTTTGTTTTTTATTTTAAAACGTTTTATGACTATTTTTTAAATAATCTTTGTAAAACACTAATTTTTAATATAAAAATGAAGTATAACATGTAAGAAATACTTATTTTATGTTGTTGAGGTCGCCTGTCAAGAGTTTGGAACGGATTACAGGAAATCAATGTATTATTGGTTTCAACTTACAATATTTTCAACATACAATGGGTTTGTGGAACAAATTACCATCGGATGTTGGGTCCCACTGTACTTTAAAAATTAAAATATCTATTATAGTGATGTTAACATGAACACTAGCATTCCTCCAGTACACTTCTGATTATTAACAAACTGTCATATTATATTATAATGTGAGTTTGACTAACTTCAGCAAACACTGCTAAGGAAATGACAAATGGGCCTGTTGTACTGGGATCCATAGTAAATGATTATTAAGTGTTAGCCAGTAAAATAATTTAATTACAAATAGATACTGAATATCTTTGATTACAAATAGAAACTTTTTATCTTTGATTACAAATAGATACTGTAGCTTTCGAGACAAATCATGCCTCTTTTTCAACAAAAAAATTGAAACATAATTATTCTAACGGACACAGTTATGCGTGCAAGGGCACAAGGTAAGTTATTCAATCATTAAACTGGTGTTCATTGTTGCTGCACGGATGTGCAGTTTTTCTACAGCACTTGTCTAGACATAAAACGGTTGTCTCTAAGATGGGGTGTAATCTCATGCCTTTGCAGCGGTTCATGGAGAAAACTACGCATGTCCATGCAGCAACAATGAACACCAGTTTAATGATTGAATGACCTACCTCGTGCCCTTGCACGCCTCACTGCGCACATGCAAGAAAAGAAGAAACTAGCTGCCATGCTACTACAAATCTGGCAGACAAGATGGGAAGACACAGACAAAGCCCTAATAACTAAGAAATTCATCCCAAACGTCGAACTTGTTTATCCAAATCCAAAGTCGCCGCCTTGGTTCTCTCCAGGCCTCTACTGTACATATATTATATATATGGAGAAATAGAAGATTGGGACCATCTTCTTTATAACTGCCCAATTTATAACAATCTTCGAGGAATACTATACACCGGACTCCAACACATACCTCAAGGACAGGAGCACCTGTTCATTTCTGATGAACAATACTATAAATTACTAATGGAGTACACACAGAACCTCTTTGCTAGGCGCAGGACTCTACAATCAACTCAAGCTAGGGTTACAAACCCGTGAGGGACTTGCCCAAATCGGAAATAAAATCTCTACTCAACTTTTTACCAACATCGATTTGCTAATCTTGGAACATCCAGGATAGGATTACCTGCTAACCCAGCCACATGGTTGGGTAGGTTCCAGTAGTCTATACCAGTTGCACACAAACTTATTTCACTCACGATCCCCTTTATTAAATATAAAATTTACGTGACCCCTCAATGTAAACCCCAAGGGAGGGTGACAAGATTTTTCGAGAAGAAAAATGGCATTTTATAAATTATGTCGTATAAACTTTTATTTGAGTACTTAGAAATAAATAAAAAAATTGTTTCCTTTTTAATTTACACATTAAAATACTGTAATTGTTTAATACTTTAATTGAATACAGCAAAAACAACAAATCAAATTCTTATTTTTCAATTAAGATTACAAAACAATAAAAAATGAACAATTACAAAACAAAACAATGAAAGAGAAGGAGGAGCCTGGATAACCGATAATATCTGGTCCACATTTGGATGCAATATTTGAAATTGCTAATCTCATGTCATTGTCTGGAACACTATTTTGTTTTTATAGTTGTTAATTTTATGACATAAATATGTAGATCTGAAAGGCAGCTATCTTTGTATTGCCATTTTCGATAATTCTGGATACTCATCTCAAAGAGAAAGCCAAAGTTTTTCACAAGTAGTCTTGAAACAAGCATGTAACGCTTCGTCAGATGACAGGTTGATAAGATCCTCCTTTTGCTCAATGGTAATTTTGGGACACGAAGAAATTTCAAAAGCAAAGGAATCACGAATCCATTACAACTTTTTATCTGCAGATACATTAAATCGGTTGGAAAAATTCTTAATTAGCATTGTTAGGTGGGAGGCAATGATATCTCTAAATTGTAAAATGTCAATATTATTTCTATTAACAAAATCAGAAAAACATGGGAACATTTCAGTATTATTACACTCAAATTCAGTTTTCCAAAGGTTGAGTTTATTTTTGAAAGCTTCTGAGTATTAATATATTTGTTCCCTGTACTTCAAGACTTAAATTTAAATCATCAAGTTTTTCAATTAGCATTAGTAGAGGTATATGATGCAAGAAAGCAAGCTTATGCAGCATCAGCCAAAAAAAAAAAAAAAAACTGCTCCCATTTCACCCCTCCATTCGTTCCAAATACCTGTCCACCTCAGCCTTACATTTATTTAGGCGATCAACTTCCACAACAAAGGATGGAAGTCTGTTCCACCAATCAACTACCTGCTGGCTGAAGGAAAACTTCTGCACATCTATCCTACATCTGTCTTTCCTCCATTTGAATTTATGCCCTCTCAGGTGATTATTCTGGGCAAGAGGAATAATCCTATCAGCATTGAGCATGTCCAAACCATTCAATGCTTTATACACCTCAATCAGATCACCTCGCAGGTACCTAGTCTCCAAACACAGAAATTTGCAAAACTTAAGCCTTTCTTCGTAGGAGCAATCCTTTGTTCCATTCACTAATCTTGTTGTCCTTCTCTGTACTCATTCAAACAGCTCTACATCCTTCTTAAAATGAGGCCTCCAGACCTGTATACAGTACTCAAGGTGTGGCCTGACCATTACCTTATACAAGGGGATAATCACCTCCTTATCCCTGCAAGAAAAATTCCTGTATCTCATTGACAAGACACCATGAGCTACTCTTGCAGACCATCTGCACTGCTCAGAAAACTTCATATCTGCCTGCACAATTACCCCCAGGTCTTTTTCATTCTCTACCACTGTCCGTGTAGTACCACACTGTTGATACATTACTCTGGGATTACTGCTTCTCATATGTAGTACTTTACATTTGTCAATGTTAAACTTCAGTTGCCACATCTCGGCCCATCTGCTCAACTTTTCTAGATCCTATTGCAGTTGCGTACTGTCGTTAGTGTCATTAACAACCCTGCTGACCTTTGTATTGTCTGCAAACTTGGACATTAAGCCTGATATACCACCATCAATATCATTAATGAATACAGAAAACAACAATGGACCAAACACTGAACCCTGGAGGACTCCACTAATAACATTAGTCCACAAAGAGCAGTGTCCATTGATTACCATTCTCAGTCTTCTCCCACTCAACCATCCCTTTATCCATAGCAGCAATTTGCCTTCAATGCCACACTGCTCCAATTTGTGCAGCAGTTTTCCATGTGCAATAGTATCAAAAGCCTCCCTAAGATCAAATATATGATATCAAAATTATTCTTTGCATCCAGTTCCTTTGTGACCAGATCATAGTATTCAATCAGACTTTCCCTTAACAAAACCATGCTGGGACAGAGCTATAACTGTAGTCTTGTCTAGCAGTGCTAGATCCTGCAGTGCTTCTTTAACCAGTGCCTCCATTAATTTCCCTGGAACAGATGTTAAATTAACAGGTCTATAATTACTTGTGTCGCCCTTTGATCCTCCTTTGTGAATTGGGATCACATCTGCACATCTCCGGTTCATGGGTACCTCCTCTGAGTCCAGGGAAGCTCTCATAATTATGGCTAAGGGTTTGCTTACTTCCTTTGCTGCCTCCTTTAATATACTGGATAGATGCCATCCACACCGGGTACCTTTTTTTATGTTTATCTTCAACAATTTTTCCTCCACTTTCCTCTAAATTATTACAAAATCATCTAGCTCACTGCCCGAGTTCAACTCACTTCTGGCATTCCCCTCCCTGAATAACTCACCTGTGAATGTAAATGCAAAATACTAATTTAGTTTGTTATCCACTTAAAAAGGATCATCAACAGTTGAACCATCAATATCCAGCGGACGCATCTTACATTACACTGACTAATCTCCTTTGTGACTTGGTTACAGACCAGCTTATATCTATCATAGACTTCCATGTCACTCATCATTTTATATGTATCTCATGCAGTAGCGTAGCAACCCTTTTTTGGGCATGGAGGCAAAGAACATGTTAGGGCCCCTGATTAATTAATGAAAATTGCAAAAAGAGTTGACAGCCAAAGATGCAAGGCCCGGAGGCAATTGTCTTGCCTGCCTACGTGGTAGCTACGCCACTGATCCCATGCATTTTTATTCTCTGCCATATGTCTCATTAGTTCATCTGACATCCACTTTGGCCTAAACCTTGAACAATATTTCTTAGCTGGTATGTACAGCCTAGTAGCTTCCAAGATAAATTCTTTGAATGCTTCCCATTTTGAATTTGCTGTTGGTAACATCATCAATTGGTCCCACCGTATAGAATTTAAATACTATTTCAGACCACCGTAGTCGCCTTTACGAATGCAAAAACCCTTCCATTTATCTCTGATGGTAGTTATCTCTTTGAGTAAATCCCACTTCAGCACGTGACCACTGCCACCTAGTGGTTCCTTTATCTGCAGATTCTTAATGCATGAAGAATCACTAGGGGAGTAATACATCAAGAGTATTACTCCCTCTAGTTTCCTCCCGAACATGCTGACACAGAAAACAATCATCCAATAAATCCACAAACGCATTGCTAGTATGTGAGTGACCAACCCACAAATTCCAGTTAATATCTGGGAAAATAAAATCCCTCCATTATAAGACTCTCTGATTTACTGGCCCACTCTATATTCCTGTACAGTTTCTTATTATACTCATCAGAGTCATTAGGCCTATAACAAACTCCTACTCTCAATTTTTCTCAATGTGGTGTGACAATGCTTTTATGTCACACAATAGGAACAGGTGCAAGTATACATGTACCTGTTCCTATTCTTAGCTACAATAACACAACCCATGTGTTTACTTGTACCGCAATGACTCCCAGCAGTCTCTGAAATACCATGCATCTTGTTTTCCAGGCTGCTGCTCATTCCAAAAGAAGCAGTGCAAGAATCACTTTCACCTCTGCCACTGTTAATCTATTAGTCCCTGTTTCCCCCAAGATAGCAGTTTTCCGACCCACCTAACACTGCCTCGATAGCATCAGCAAATATTCTTGCCCCCTTTCTATTTAAGTGTATCCCATCTCAGTAGAAGCAGTCTCTACTGTTAACAAGTACAGATGAGACTGAAAAAAATTCTACCGCTTGAGCCTTGCACAATCTTTCCACGGCCAAATTGATCGACAAGGCTCTCATCATATACTCCCTCCTATCGAGTCTGGGCAGAATTGCAGACACTTTCAAATTCAACCCTAATTCAAGGGTTTTTTTCAACAGTGATCTGTATTTGTTAAGTAATTCCGCCGATCTCCTACTCTTAATATCATTGGTGCCAACGTGTACAACAATATCACCTTTTGTGATATGACCTTATAAGATGACCCAATATTACCTTATAAGATGATATCAGCTCTACAACGTCATCAACCTTTGCCCCCTGACAGACATACCCTGGTCCTGTTCCACCTATCCTTTTTACATACCATGTTCTCCGTTTCCCTGACAATAGAGTCACCGACGACTACTAGTTCCTGAGAGACCAGTGCATTCTGCCTTAGGGGTTTCCGCTGTGTTGCATGATGATCAAGTGCAAGCTCTGACGTTGATATGGGCAGCTGACAGCTTGATGGGCCCATCAATTTAGATCCTTCGAGGGCATCCACCCTGTCCTTCAAGCTCTCATATAGGCCCATAACAAAGCTGAGTTGTCACCTAATTTCCTCACACTCCTTACATTGCGCACATACAAAGACATCTCCCTTGGCAATATCATATCCCATACCTGATTGCTCCACAAACATCAAGTAAGCAGTGCATTTTAAAAGGCTGTGATTCAGAGGGCAACTGCCCCCCTCAGTTGTCCCATGAGCCACAGCACTCCATTTAGCTTGAGCCTTTTGCTTTGTTGCTCTGGTCTGAGTCATGATTTCTATTCAATTTCAATAAAATTTCAATTTCAGTACAAAATTATAACCCTAAACTTGTATCCCAATGCAGTTAACACTATATATATATTTTTTTTCAGTATCGAGTATTACCTTCGAGTTCCGTTATATAACTTCCGTATCAAGTTATGTATTAATTAATTATGTTACGTTTGTAAAATCTAAGTCGGTATATATATTTAGTTAAAAAGTACAATTTAATTGACAATGAAGTTTAACAAGATTAATAAATTTTACTGATTAATTGATAATATTATATACTACACTATACTAAGCTAATGAGTTCGGGATATAATGTATCGTATAACAATGGCGGCAAGTTACGAACGGTAAATTTAAGGACACTTAAGTATTAATTAACTTCCAAAATATCCCTGTCTCAATTCAGAATAAACCAAGGAACTTTACTAGGTCTATAAGCTACTTATAAAAAATAATTTAATATAACAATTAGTCAATAAAGGGGCTAAATATAACTAAAAAACTTCCCGTTCGCCGGATCTGCAAAACTTGTAAAACACGTGGATTGGACTGGATACCCTTACCGATACTAAGTAATAACCTACAAAATCTCTATCTAAGTTAAAATTTAAACTAAGTATCGTAACTAGGAATATTAAGCTACTCTAGAAAATAAGTCAATATGCCAATTTAAGTTAATAAAACAGAAAAAACTTCTCTATTTTCCAGAGCCGTAAAAACTTTTCCTGCCCAAGGCTACTCTCGTTCCCAAAATATATCACAAGGTGGCTAAGTTTTCCAAGCCATTTTTGATTTGTAAACAATTGAGCAAGGTTCTTATCTGTATCTGATAAAAACAATAAAACAAATCTGATATCTGATAAAAACAAACATTAAGTAAGCAGTGCATTTTAAAAGGCTGTGATTCAGAGGGCAACTGTCCTCCCCTCAGTTTTCCCATGAGCCACAGCACTCCATTTAGCTTGAGCCTTTTGCTTTGCTGCTCTGGTCTGAGTCTGGTCTTCAAACAGACCAGTCTGGTCTGTTTGAAGCCAAAAATACGTCGCAATATTTTACCACTGGACAACCACCTCACTTTCGTAGATAAAAGAAGCATTTCATAAGGGGATCCTATTTAATTAAAAAGAAGAGTGAAAAGTGATAAAGTTGATCACACTTACTGCATCTTTCCAAACTTCGTGCAAATCAGTTTGCATTTTCTTTGCTACTAATGCTTCCCTATGTATACTGCAATGATTAAAAACTATATTTGGAGCAATTTCCTTTATTTACTTTGCCTTTTGAACTTTTATTTAATGCAGCCATCAGTAAAAATTGGAACCCAGTTGTTCCATGTTACATTATTTGTTAGAAAGAAAATATTTATAACATCAAAAATCTTCTGAACCATCATTCTTCCTTCCAAAGCTTTGCAAAATAGAAAATCGTTCAAAATATCCCCCTCATAGCAGTATCCGACATACAATAAGTTGAGCAAAGTTTGAAATATCCATGACATCTAAGTGTATTGAACTTTCTTTCAATCGATTTAATAAATTGAATTTCATGTTGTCTGATAACTAATATGTTGTGAGACTGTCTCTCTAGACAGAGGAATGGTTATTAAATTGTTGCTGTACTGTTCTCCATGCATAATTGAAATAATTTTTATTGCAGCAAGGAGAATGCACCAAATTAACCCCACGGGCTCACATCTGGTGAGTATGGCGTGGCACACCCAGGGTCCTGAGCTGGATATCATCATTCTTCTCTTTCTTGGTGATTCCCTTCTACTTCTCTCTCTCAGGGTAACTCAGGAATTTTTTTTTTTTTTTTTGGCTGGTGCAGCATAAGCCTCAGGCTTCCTTGCCCCATATAGCTGCTAATAATAATAATAATAATAATAATAATAATAATAAATTACGAAGCAGAATAAAGCTTGCGTGCTATATATACACACACACACACTTCCTATGTGTGTTTACTGCTACTGCACATTCGCACCTCTGGTCTTTAGGCAATTTGAGAATTTGTGCTGTAGGAAGCATGAATTAAGAGCTAAAGGGATTATTACCGTGAGGGACTAATTGAGTAGTACTTCTCAGTAATACTCAGCATTTGAGTAGTACTGAGAAGTATTAATACATACTGAGAAGTCGCATTAGTCAGCTTCTTTTTGTGTGTCCATAGCCAGTGAGCAAATTAAGGCGTATTCCCGGTGCAGTAGGGTTCATTCGTATCTCATAATTAGTTCAAGCAGCAAGTTCTCTATACTTACAGTATTGAAAAAGTAATTTTAACAACAGGTTTTTAGCTTTTATGTACACAAAAATTAAATTTATTTAAAAATTTCTGCGACCCTTTAATTTATTCCGCAACCCCTCTGGGGGTCATGCCTCACAGGTTGTGTACCACTGGTCTAAACCACTCCACCGCCAAATGTCGGTAACACTCAGCATTCTCGCTGCGTGGCTTTTCTACCCTTCCTGGGGTTATCCCACTCCCCCTTTTTGCCTGGTGGAGCAAATGCTCCACTGTCAACTTAAGGGATGCCTTCACCTACATTCCCTTACTCTCACCTCCCCTCTTCTTCTGTACACCCTGTACCACCGCACTCTACCTTATTTTTTCTTTTTAATTGGTCTCCATTCAGGAAGCTCGGGCGACCCTGATGGAGACGTGCCAGAGAATAATGGGCTGCCTGGCTACCTCCTAGTGGTGTGTGTGTGTGTGCGCGGGCAATATGAGGTCCCACCAGGGACCCTGCAGCCAAATGCCAGGACACACAACAGAACCCAACATAATACTACACGTTCACCACACAACACTTTTCTGGCATTTACAGTAGTACTGTATTTCTTCATAGCATACATATGGTGAAGATGTGGAAAACCACGGGTGGTGCCCGATCCTAACACTGCCTAAATTTTGCAGGCAGTGACTAGATTTAGAAGAGATTTGTTGATCGCTGGTCATAAGAATTGTTCCACTTGTAGAATTAAAATCCTAGTATTCTTTTCTGTAAATAAAAACTTTCCACATTTGTAAAACAAACTGGATGTCTAGTAGAATTTTTACATGCAGTTAAATGAAACTGGACAATGTTGTAATTAAACAGCCAAAAGAGGTTGTTGTTTGTTTGTTTAGGATTTATTAGACACATTGGCAACTATGGCCATAGTGCGCCACTAAAGGAGGAATTGTATTAAAATTCAAATGTTAAATACAAAATATATATTATTCTTCATAAGAATATACTGTATATGAATGATACAAGATGACTTTTTTTTTTTAATTATATAATTCAGCACAGCCAGGAAGTCTACAAAAATTCCTTTTATGTTACTGGATACATTTTCTTTTTTTAATATCACCAACAGTAAAGAGTTTCACATATCACTAGAATGTTTTTAATTGATAGTCATTTCCATATTGTTTATTTTCTTATAAAAGTAGATTAGATATTACCTTATGAATAGTTATAAAGCAAGAAAAACTAGTATTCATGATACAGCTTATACACTTATTTAAAAAGTCTACTACTTACAGCATTTGCATTGCCTCCTACTTGCATAGCTCGCAGCTGTAGCCATGTCCAGTTGGTATCTAACTGGGTGGAACGCACAAAAGAAACATGCACCCCTAATGAGCGATGAACAGCAGAACAATCCATGCAAATAAAAACTCCATATGTCACACTAGCCCATGTTGGATTTTTAGCTCCACAATCAAAACATACCTAGACATTAAATTTCAAAGAAAATAATGATTTACTAAGATTTAGAGCTACCTGTACATATAAGGATGTTTCAAAAAATAACAGAACACTGCATATAAAAAAGTGTATTTTGAAGGTTTTATCAGGTAAAGGGAGCACCTGCATCATTTGTTTCCTCATTCAACCACGAGATTTCATCATACACATGTTGCACTGTTCCACCATCAGTTGCACGATAAATCACTGAACATGTGGTCAAACAGAGAGGTGCTAACATAATCCAATTTCAGTATGTTAAGGTTACCAGACTGGCAGAAATTCACTGCTTAATGGTGGATGTCTGTGGACCAAATGTTGTCACAAAAATAGGTTTGAATTTGGTGAAAATGCCTTTAATAATGCCGGGTGTAGTTTCTGCAAATCATGCCAATGAGCTGTTATTCATTAGATTAGGAAGTTTTAGACCACCACCACACAGTCCCAAAATCATACTGAGTGATTTCCAATTTTTGGATCCATGGAACACCTTACTAGTAAATGATTTGCAGCTGTCAGAAACTTGCACAACACATTAACACATTAACCATCCACGACCTGACCATCTGGCACCACCTTGCCGTGACGGGACTAATTGTATGTCTATCATTGCTGCAATTAAAGATTCTATTCTATTCTATTCTATCTATTGGATAAATACAGGCCTATGCTGAAACACTGCTGAGAGTTAGGTCAGAATGTGTATGTGTATGTGTTTACAATTCTGCCCAGACATGATGGGAGGGATATGCTGAAAGCCTTGTGGATAAACTCGACACTTCAGGGATTCTCCAAGGTTCGGGGGGGGGGGGATTTTTATCGGCATGGCCTGCATTTGTAGGTAGAAGGAATCTATTTTGTAGAGATGGTATTCATTTGAAAAAAGGGGTGCAAGGATTTTTTCCAGTATCATTAAGGATACCCTAAGGATTCAGGGAAATTGCTAGTTGGGGGGGGGGAAGAAGGGTAATTTAGATCCACGTTTATCTGATGATATGGGTCAAGGTAATGTTTGCACTCACCTCGTGAATTCTTGTTTGTTGCCACAAGATGTTTGGAGGGTAGCAATGTTTCAAATAAGGGGGAAGATAAAGCTTGGGATACAAACCTAAATAACTTCAATCCATGTAGTAAACTATTACTTAGTCTCAACTGTGTCTTTTTTTTTTTTTTTTTTTTATGAAAACCCCAAACACGAAAGGTATCAAAATCTATAGTACTTAGTACCGTGCATGAGTTGACGGAGAAGTATTGGGGGGGATGCCGGAAACTTTGCTCTAGAGACTAAACATGGGTTTCACCACTTCAAGCCTCCAATAAGCGTCTACATTAATGTCAGAAGTGTTGTTAATAAAATGGCTGAATTTGAACTCCTGGTTAGGGCAACTAATGCTGATATAATAGGGCTAACAGAAACGTGGTACCACCCGGAAATTGGTGATGATGAGTTCCACTATGGTATGTATAATGTCTTTAGGGAAGATAGAAGGGTTGGAGGAGTCCTGCTTCTTATCAAAAGCAGCCTGAGTGCAAAAAGTACATCTGCCAGCATAGAATCTGTAAGGTGAGAGTTAGTTGGAAGCAAAGGAACAATGACAGTGGCAGTAATCTACAGACCAGAAGGTTTTTAAGAACATGATGAGTCTTTGCATGCAGATAGAATGGGCAGGCAAGCATGATTGTCTTATTATGGGTGACTTTAATCTTCCCCAGATTGATTGGAATAAGTGGGAGGGAAACTCACCATGGGGAAATTTTTTTAAAAATAAACTAGATTATTATCTGTATCAGCATGTTAGAGAAAGTACTAGGAGTGAGAATATTCCTGCCCTCACCATTACAAATCAGATTACATCACAGGACTTGAAATACAGGAACCACTGTCAGGAAGTGATCGCACAATCGTCAATTGGAAGATGAAGAAAGACATTACAGTAGTTAAAGATAAAGGTATGGATTTTAACTTCACAGGAGGGGGGGGGGAACTTTGCAGTTTAAGGCACTATATGGCATCTGTAAATTGGGCGGATTACTGAGAGATGGCAAATACATTTGAATTAAATGGATGACTGCAGAGCCTGGTCAAGTAGAGCAGAAAAAGATAGCATGGGACAGTTATAGAGCAATGAAAAGTACTGAAGCCTAGAACAGGTACAAGTTGATCTGTAATAGTACCACAAATAAGGTCAGGTAGACCAAGGTTGCATATGAGAAGGCATTGGCTAAAAGAGCAAAGAATGGGATCAAGGAATTTTTCATGTATGTGAATACAACAAAGCTAATCAGATCGGACCTAGTGCACTGGGTGTGAGAAAGTCTTAGATAACCTAGCTAATGTTGCAAGATGAATTGAATGGGTACTTTGGATCAGTCTTTACTGAGGAAAGCCCATTCATGCTGAGAAGAGGCTGTGCGAGTGAGGCTGAGCCATATGAAATTAGTGATGTTGCAATTACAGATGATTGTTTATAAGAAAAACTTTTGAGCATAAAAGCAAGTAAGGATCCCAGAGTTGATGGCATATACCCTGTAGTTTGTGTAGGCCTCCGTAGATGAATGATCAGGAGCGGGAGTGCAGTAGCACATGCTCTTTGAATAGACCAGGGTTCGAGCCCCTAATTGCTAAATATGGCCAATCTGTCAACCTGGAATGGATCAGCATAGTAGATTGTGGTCCATTTCCTTCAACATGAATCGTTGAGGAGGCTTTCATCTTGCAGCGAATTGATAATGGCTGTTGCAGTTTACCTTTTTTTTTTTTTTTTTTTTGTACCACATGGTTTTGAGGGAGTGCATTGAACCATTGAGATTAATTATGAGGGCATCTTTGGACTTGGGAGATTCCTTTGGGATTAAAGAAATGTCAATGTAACAGCAATACATAAAAGGGATTCTAAGAGTGAAGTCAGTAACTACAGACCAGTTAATCTGACTTCAGTGGTAGGAAAAATCTTAGAGGCAATTATTAAGAGTGCAATACAGGGCCATTTAGATAGATATGGCATTGTGAAGGACACACAACATGGCTTTAAGTGTAAATCATGCTTAACTAACTTATAGGCTATTTTGACACAGTTACTCATGAGCTGGATTTAGGGAACAATTTTGACATAGTTTATTTTGATTTTAGCAAAGCATTGACTCAGTCCCTCATGAGAGGTTACAGTATCAGCTTGAACAGGTTGGGATTACTGGTAAGATTCTAAAATGGATCTGGGTGACTGCAGGGCGAAGGCAGAGGGTTGTGATTAATGGATATTCTTCAGGGTGTAACATCAGGAGTGGAGTCCCTCAAGGATCCATTCTTAGACCACTTATTTCTCATTTTCATAAATGACATTGACAAAGGGATAGAAGACGTGATGTCAAAATTTGCAGATAATGTAAAGATCAGCAAAGTCATTAATGATCAGTGTCAAGCAGCGCTCCGTCAGGATGACTTGAACACACTTCAAAAATGGTCAGAGAAGTGGCAACTATGTTTTAATGCTGCTAAATGCAAGGTCTTACACTTGGGGAACAGTAACCCACAAATAAATTATGCACTTGGTGGAGTTGAATTAAAAACAGTGGAGAAGGAAAGGGATCTGGGAGTTACAATATGGGCAGATATGAAGTTTTCTGAATGGTAAACAGTCAGCTAGGAAAGCCCATGATGTCCTATTGATGATTTATCGAACGTTATCCTGCAGAGATAGGGAGGTCATAATCCCACTGTATAAGGCAATTGTAAGACCACATTTGGAATACAGTGTCCAAGTATGGAGACCTCATTTAAAAAAACACACTGAGCTTCATGAAAGGGCAACTCGAATGGTGAGATCAGAAGAACGACCGTATGCGGAAAGACTCCAATTATATGGTTTACAGAGCTTGGTAACCAGGCACCTCATAGGTGAACTGATTGATGTTTATAGGCTCTGAGAGGGATAAGTAAAATGAATGAAGGTGGAATTCTCAGTTATAAAGAATTCCAAAACTAGGGGCCATAAATTAAAATGAGTGGTTGAGGTTTAGAATAGATTGTGGGAAGTTTTCTTTTAGCCAGTAAGCCATTGATTGCTGAAACAAGTTACCCTTACAGGTAGCTGAAGCTGAGAGTTTGAATAAATTCAGAGGTCAACTGGACAGTTACCTGTGTGAGGAAGGAAGCATATAATTTTCATTTTCTACTTTTTTTTTTGCCAGTGCAGTAAAAGTCTGCAGCTTCCTTGCACTATATGGTAGTTGCTATTACCTAACATCATTTCCTGGCTGAAGGCACTTGACATTCAATTTTTCCAAAGTGAGATAAATGCTTTGGTGTCACAATGGGACAAATGCTTAAAATGTATGGTACTCTGGAAAACCGATGTGCACCAAAGTCTTCCATGTGTCATACATGCATTTTTGCAAAATTAAATTCCTTCACATAAGGAATGCTTGCTGTTTTAATTTTTTGAAATACTCCAAATTAAAACAAGACATGTTAATATAAATCACTCTTAGGTTAGTTAGCATTATCAAACAATTCAGGTTATTAAACTTCCAGATAATTTGTACCAAATAAGACAATTTTTTTTATTTATTCTTCTGAAATAGTAAGAGAGAGACAAAACACAAATCCAAATTACATAATAAAAGTAAATAATAGAATGTACTAAATAACTGTGTATATAACTTGGTATATAGTAGGGCTTGCAAACCAGTTTTATAAAACCGGTTTTCGTATTGAGTTGTTAAAACCAAAACCGAGCTTCTAAAACCGGATTCGAATATTTTCTTAGTTAGCCCTCAAATATAGTTTTTTGTTACGCACATTTTCTTTTGTTTGTTCGTTTGTCTGGATCGTTCAACTGCTTTATGTTTTAAATATGTTTTTTATTTTATTTTATGTTTAGGTATGAATCTCATGGGCAAGTGGCCCAAATCTAGGAGGGGTACCTTTTATCTTCCCACCTGTATCATGGTACGATGCAGGTGTACTCATTTTCGACTGAGTGAGTCGGAGCGATAGCGTAAAAGAAAATGATCAACATTTCTCCATTCCACCTATCTTGTTCGCCAGGCAAGTTATGGAATGTGCCTTATTGATGGTTACCCACTAGAAACACATTTGGTGAATATTGCATCAAATTTCAATCATAGAAAGTTTTTTGCTTATTCCTATTAAATTTGCGATCAAATGTTCTCCAAAAAGCAGCTTCACCAAATTTAGCTTTCATGTAATTTTGAAAATACAATAGATTTAATTGGGGGAAAAAAAATTACAAGTAAATAAATAAAAAATTTAATTCGTGAAAATTTTGAAACTTGCCTCATTTAGACTCTTCATTCAGTGCTTGCGGGAGTGACGCATAGTATTGTGCCTTTGTTATCTCCAATATTTTTATTTAAAATTGTCGGTGATATAAATTCCTACTAATTAATATTCATTCTCTTAATATGTCTAAGATGAAATCAAATGTATGGAATTATTTTGCTCGAAAAAGCAAAGATGAAGCACAATGTTCAAAATGTCAGAAGATAATGAAGTCGTCTGGAGGATCTATTTAAATGCAACATCAAAGATGATGCATTTAAAGAAAATGCATCAGATTGACATTAAACAAGATAACAGTGAACCTCCCGTAAAAATGGTAAGAACATTAGAAAACTTTATCGTAAAAAAATCTATGGAAGAAGAGATTTCAAAATTAGCTGCTTTAAATGGATTTTCTTTTAATTCAATTGCAAGAGTGAGTTTATACAATCAAGTCTTCACCTTCAGAGAAATAAATACGATAAATTATCACCAGCTTCAGTGAATGGAATTAAAAATATTGTTCTGAATTATTATAAAACTAAGAAAGAAGAACTCATTCAGCATTTAAAAAATTCATTGGTTTTGGGTGCACGGTATTCATTGACTCTAGACGAATATATGTCTATACAAAATAAAAGGTATATGAATATAAATGTGCATTCAAAAGACAATCATTGGTCGTTAGGTCTTATTGAGATTAATGGTTCACTTGATAGCAGGGGCTAGCCGAGTAGGTAAAGTACCTGCCCGGCAATCCAAAGGTCGCGGGTTCGATTCCCGCCTCGGGCTTGGATCAAAGTACTGCAAAAACCTTGGAAGGTGCAATATGGCCACAGAAGCCGATGCGCCAACAATTACCAAAATCAAAAAAAAAAAAAAAAAAAAACTTGATAGCAGAACTGAGCTAATTGTGAATAGACACTTAAAGGAATTTGGTTTGAACTTGGATGAGGATATTGTTGCCTGCACCACCGATGGAGCAGCAATGATAATTAAGCTTGGCAAGCAAATTACGCCTAATCATCAACAACGTACAGCCCATTGTATACATCTGTCAGTTATAGATGTAATTTATGAAAAAGCAATCAATTATGGTGCCACAGTCTCTGAGTCTCCCAAAGACAATGAAGAAAGTAGTGATGATGAAGAGTTGAAGAAAGACAGCAAGGCATACTTTATCAAACCGACTTTACCGATGAGCTCATTTATTTCTTCAATCCAATGGCCAATATTGCACAAACTATTAACAAAGTCAGAAAAATTTGCAAGCTTTTTCGAAAATTGCCTACCAAAAATGACATATTACAAAATTTTGTTAAAGCAAAATTTAATGGGAAAGAATATAAACTTATATTAAATTGCAAGACTAGATGGGATAGCACATTCTATATGATTGAGAGATTTTTGAAATTGAAAAATTGCATTCCACATTCTCTATGTGCAGTACTGTCAACTAAAGCTGTGTCTGACGATGACTGGAAAACACTTGAATTGCTATGTGAAACTTTGTGACCAGTTGAAATGATTCTGAAGACTATAACCTCAGAAGATACAGACTTACTTAAAGCAGAGTCTTCAACAGAATTTCTGCTTGCTAAGCTTGATACAGCAGAAAACCCATTTGCTTTAAAGTTTCACCAAAAACTTTTGCAGCGTTACAATGCAAGACGAAATTGCCAAACTGTGGCTTTGCTGAGCTATCTACACAACCCCAAAAAGTTTAGGAAAGAAGATTCAGGTTCAAGAACTTTTGATTTTCCAAGTAAGCAAGTTTTGAAAAAGTATGATGAAGAGATTTATCAGAGATTACAAAACATTCCAAAGGAGTGTTTGCAATCTCTGATAAATTGCAAAACTGATATATATCTGATATATTTGCAAAACATTCCAAAGGAGTCTTAGCGTTGAATGAAGAAACTGAAAATAAACGAACTGTTCTTTTAGAAGAAAACAAAGACTCATCTAGTTCCGATGTTGGAGATACACTCATGCAAGAGTATGATAGTGTAATAAAGAGATTAACTGAAGAGCCTTCAAAATATCCGAGTGAATTGGAAATCAGCAAAGAATTTAAAATTTTGGAGGCAACTAGCAGTAGAAGTGAAAAGTTGGGGAACGTTTATACAGCACTGCTGACCATTAAACCAACAAGTGTCCAATCTGAGAGAGTGTTTTCGATCACTGGTCTCTTTAACACAAAAATAAGGTCAAGTTATCAGGAAAAATGCTTAATATACTGTGTTTTTTAAAGGATCATTTTCAGAAAAAAGCTGAGCAATAAATAGTAAAGTAATTTCCCCAAGCTGTTTTTTTTCACATTATTTTTATTTATTTATTATTATTATTATTATTATTATAGGGCTTATTATTTTTTTGTTTACTATACGAGAAGATAGTTTTTATTCGAAGGATTTGAATACAATTTGTAATTTTGTATAATCTCAAGCTGGTTACTTTTTTGGAGCATTTTAATTTTTTTATTTTTTTTACTATAAGAGGTGATAGATTTTGT
The DNA here is from genome assembly GCF_048544385.1 of Mastigoproctus giganteus. Classification (NCBI taxonomy): domain Eukaryota; kingdom Metazoa; phylum Arthropoda; class Arachnida; order Uropygi; family Thelyphonidae; genus Mastigoproctus; species Mastigoproctus giganteus. Next base: position 103,395,399 of record NC_143587.1, on the reverse strand, counting down.
TTAAAAGATTTTATTACGATTTGTACAATCTACCCAAGATAAAATAAATACCTGTGTTATAAGCTTTTAATTATTTTCCCTAAGTCTGAGAAAATCGGTTTTAAAACCGGTTTTAAGAGTAAACTTCGGTTAAACTCGGTTTTGAAATTTCTCAGTTTTATGCAAGCCCTAGTATATAGTAAACTTAATATACAGTAAGAGACAGTATACAGTAAACTCTCTAAAATCTGGTATCATTGGGAATTTAGAGAAGCATATTTCAATAAATATTATGCAAAAACAACTCATTTACATTGTAAATATTTATAATGAATACCTTGTCCTTTCATCTGTTTTTGCAGGCAGCAGGATTTCTTTTGTAGCAAGTTCCCATGTGTTGCAATACTTTCAAAAGATAGCTTTAGCTATATTACATGTTTGAAAATTGATTTCAAATACTGCATGGCAGCTCATATTGAACAACTTCTTTGCAAAGGTTTTGTATGTGTGTTGTCACTAGAGACCAGTCAGTCCTGAAACAGGCTTTTATATTTAACCCGAGGGGCTCACCTCTGATGAGTATGGGCTTGGCACACCCAGGGTCCTGAGCTGTATATCATCATTCTTATCTTTCTTGGTGATTCCCCCCCCTTCTCTCTTAGAGTAACTCGGGAAATTTTTTTTTGGCTGGTGCAGCATAAGCGTCAGGCTTCCTTGCACCATATAGCCAATAATAATAATAATAATCTCATCTTTTAAACAAAGGCCAATTAACGTTTTGAAGGGTCCTCTGTTTAAAAGTACAGTACTGCAATACCACGGTAACTTGTTGCAAAGGCAAGTTTATTTGCTGTGAGAATTAAAACTACTGCATTATTAAAGGCCAAGACAGTCTTGCAAGCATTTTATAAAGAAAGCAACTACACTCTTTTTTGTATGAATTATTAGAGACAGGTGTGATCATTTATATGAGTGTTGGATTGCTTTCTTATTATTTCCTGGATTGTAAAATGGCCCAGATTTTAAAGAATACTGGATTATAAAGTTCCATTTTACAGAGTTTACTATTAATTTAAATTATTAGCATTAGTGTTAGTAGCGGCATATGGCACAAAAAAGCAAGCTTATACAGCATAAAGAACTTCTCATGAGCGAATGTAGATGCAAAATACTCATTCGGTGCTGACAAAAAATGAGTAGTTTGCATCTACATTCACACATGAGGAATTCTTTAGGGAAGTGGAGGCCAGAAGTTTATTGAATTCTAACAGGGAGCTAAATGATTTTGTAATAAGTGAATGAAAGAAAAATTGTTGAAGTTAAACATAAGAAAGGCACCAGGGGTGAATGAGATCTATCCAATTATATTAAGGGAGGTAGCAAAGGAAGTAAACAAACCCTTAGCTATAACTATGAGATCACCCTTGGATTCATGGGAGGACCCTGCAGACTGGAGATATGTAAATGTATCCTCAATTCACAAAAGATGTAAAGGGTAGTAAAGGGTGACGAGTAATTACAGAACTGTTAGTTTAACTTCTATTCCAGGGAAAATAATGGAATTGCTGGTTAAAGAAGTAATGTTGTTACACCATGCAGTACATTTTTCCTGTTTTCTAGACCTATGTTTCTAAAGTACCAAAACATTTGGTAAAAAAAATGAATATCATTTTTTATAAACTTTTCTTTATTTGTTGCCAGAATTTGAAAATATACAGTTTTTTTTTTTTTTTTTTTTTTTTACATTTTATCTAATCATTTATGACAAACAGGAACCAACTTCACAAAACTGAAGTGCCATTATATCTTAACCAATGTCTCAAAGAAAAAACATAAGGATTTTTGTCTCAAAATTACCTACTAAATAATCTCCTTAAGTAATAGTAGTAATGGCAATAGTAGTAAAGCCATTATTTATCATTTGTTGAAGCTATGGCTTCAGGCAAAAAAACCCTGCACAGTTAACCATCCATACGCTCTAAAATTTGTCTAGTTCTTCCTTGAATGTAATCAACCCATCCATTTCCGCAACAACAGATGGAAGCCTGTTCCAACAATTAAACACCAGCTGCCTAAAGGCAAACTTCCACTGTCTAAAGGCAAACTTCCACACAGGTACTCTGCACCCATCCTTCCTCAGCTTGAATTTATGCTCCCTCATGTGGGTAGTCTCAGCAAGTGGAAGAATGCCATTAATATTCAGCTTACTCAATCCGTTCAAGGCTTTAAACACCTCAATCAGATCTCCCCACAGGTGCCAGTCTTGAGACATTTCAATTTGCAGGACTGAAGCCTTTTTACATAAGAGCACCCATTTATTCCCTTCATCAGTCTGGTTGCTCTTCTCTGCACCCGTTCCAGCAGATCTACATCCTTCCCAAGTACTCAAGATGAGGCCTAACAATGGTCTTAACAAATGTCCTAACAAAGGCAGATATGAAGTTCTCTGAGCAGTGCAGACGGGCTGCAAGAGTAGCTCATGGAGTATTGTCAATGATATACAGAAATTTTTCCAGCAGGGATAAGGAGGTGATTATTCCATTGTATAAGGCAATGGTCAGGCCACACCTAGAGTACTGTATACAGGTCTGGAGGCCTCATTTCAAGAAGGATGTAGAGCTGCTGGAACGAGTACAGAGAAGGGCAACAAGATTAGTGAATGGAACAAAGGGGTGCTCTTACGAATAAAGGCTTAAGTTTTGCAAATTACAGTGTCTGGAGACTAGGCACCAGCGAGGTGATCTGATAGAGGTGTATAAAGATCTGATAGAGGTGTATAAAGCCTTGAATGGTTTAAGCATGCTCAATGCTGATGGGATTCTTCCTCTAGCTCAGAAAAATCACCTGAGAGGGCATAAATTCAAATTGAGGAAAGACAGATGTAGGATAGACATGCGGAAATTTGCCTTTAGCCAGCGGGTGGTTGGTTGGTGGAACAGACTTCCATCCCTTGTGGTGGAGGTTGATAGCCTAAATAAGTTTAAGGCTCAGCTGGACAGGTATTTTGAACGAACAGAGGGGTGAAGTGGAAGTGGGTTTTTTTTTTTTTTTTTTTTGGCTGATGCTGCATAAGCTTGCTTTCTTGCATCAAATGCCTCTACTAATGCTAATGCTAATGCTTATATTAAGGAATAATCACCTCCTTATCCCTGCTAGCAGAGTTTCTGTATATCATTGACAAAACTCCATGAGCTGTTCTGGAAGCATGTTTGCACTGCCCAGAGAATTTCGTGTCTAACTGCACAATTATCCCCAGGTCTTTATCATTCTCCACTACACTGAGTATAGTATCACACAGCTAAGTTACTCTGGAGTTACTGCTACCCATATGCAATACCTTGCATATAGGTACCAATTGGAGGTAAAACTTCAACTGGCATTTCTCAGCCTATCGACCTGATTTTCCCAGCTCTTGCTGCAGTAGCTCACCCTGATGACTGTTGTTAACCACCCTGCCAACCTTTGTATTATCTGCAAACTTCGACATTAAGCCTGATATACCTTCATCAATATCACTGATAAATATTGAAAACAACAATGAGCCCAGCACCAAACCCTAGGGAACTCCACTAATAACATTAGTCCATGAAGAGCAGTGTCCCTTGATAAACACTCTCTTTTATTCTTCCACTTAACCATCCCTTTATCCATAGCAGTAACTTTCCCTTAATGCCACATTGCTCCAGTTTGTACAGCAGTTTTTTATGTGCAACGGTATCAAAAGCCTTCCTCCAACAATCTGAGTATCCAAGTATATGATGTCAAAATTATTTTTTGCATCCAGTTCCTTGGTAACTGCATCATAATAATCTATCAGATTGGTTAGAAAAGACCACCCCTTAAAAAATTCATGCTATGATTGCAGTACAAATGCATGCCTGTCCAGATGGTCCTGCATTACTTCTTTAACCAATAGATCAACAGCCCACCCTGGTACACACACACTTATCCAAGTGCATATAAACATAGATGTATATGTGCATATATACTGCTATACTGTTAAAAGAAACTAAAAATATGTTCCGAAGAACCTTATATTGATACAATATTCAATAATGTGTTGAATAACAAGTTTAATACATACTGTATTGGTAGATATAGTATGTAATTACACTAAACAACAAATTTTGAGTCATATCTTGTTACAGGCATGAAAGTAAGTTTACTTTATAGATTTTGGGATACTAAACATGGAAATAGTGCTTAAAATAGCAGATTGGCTCTTGTTTTCGAAAAAAGTAGTTTTTTTATATTTATAAGGTATTTTTTATTTATATGGCAGTAAGATGTAGCTACAAACATACCATATCAAACATGGGACCTTTCTGCCTTTCACTTGTATTCAGCTTCAGGAGCATCCCTTCCCTTTTCACCATCCAACAATAATCGGCTAACATGGCAGCACTCCATTTACTTTTATATCTTTGTTCCATCACTGCGATGTCTTGATGGAAATGCTCACCATCTTCGTCACTGAGGGCAGCACAGTTTGCTAGGAAGAAATCCAGGTGTGACTGCAAGAAATGCATCTTCAATGACATGTTGCACTCCCGTTTTTTGTAAGAAGTAATGAGATCTTCCGCAAGCTGCCTTTAACATTTCCTAGAAAACCAGTCAAAGCATTTTAAAAGTCTTTCCATGCTGATTTCTCGCTATCACTAAAGACCCATTCAAACTGTTCGTCTTTGAAAAGTTGCCTTATTTGTGGACCAATGAAAACACCTACCTTGATCTTCTCTGTACTAAGTCTTGTAAATTTCTCTTGCAAGTATGTGAATGCAGGACTGTTCACTTCCAAAGCTTTCACAAAATTTTTCATGATCCCCAGTTTGATGTGGAGTGTTGTGGAAGCAAAACTTTATTTGGATCTACCAGAAGTTCAAATGCTACGTTCCTTATTCCAGGTGTTAACAATTTTCATTGAGGCTAACTCCTCTTCTCGTAGTGCATATCCTTGGCACAACTATTTCACTTGTAGAGAAAGCAACAATACTTAGTGTAACTCTTTGGTAGTCCTAATAAAATGGCAATTACCTGTAAATTACCACATATCTGTCACTCATACTTCTGATAGTACAGTCAGTCCTCGTATAGCACGATAGTTGTGTTCCTAGAAACCCTCGTGCAATATAAACAACAGGTCCTATGGGAAAAATAGGGTTAGGTGCCGACCACCCAAGATTGAACACACATTTGTAACCAAAACATTACCAAACACAATAAATAATCATAATAAAATACGTATTTTATTACGACTATTACGTAATAAAATATTGCCTAATGCTTCTATAGTAAGCAAACTTGTTTTTTGTTTGATTTTCTATCCAAACAGATGACAGCCGTTCCATTTCTTCCAATCCTTTGTGTCTTAATCTAATGGATTTTAATTACACTTTGAGTTGTTCCTGCTATGAAAGTTGTTTTTATTTTCTCTGCATTCTTTCTAATTCTCGGCGTTGCCTCATTTAGGCCTGTAGCACGTGCAATATCACATTGTCTTTCATTTCACTCAAAGGGTTTCACAATTTCATATTTTTTCTCTATCGACAGAGGCGGACTGGGCATAAGCCTTACCAGGGAAACCCCGGTGGGCCAGAGGGCGGTGTGATTTTGGCCATAAACCATAGTATGAGGCCACTACAAATTTTCCTGGGTAAGAATTTTTGACCCAGTCCGCCTCTGTTTATCGATATTGCTTTTCTTTTTCTCTCTGAATCTGCAGTATCTTCAACCAGGACGCTTCCTTTCCACACCTTTTAAGTATTTCTCATTTTTAGGGAATAAAGCAGAATTACAAAACGAGGAGGCACGCTTGATACACATAAACAAAGCTGTGCGCGTGTAGCAACTGAATAAACATCGTAAAGGCAGAGATACACTATTAACACTTCACATTTTACTAAAGCACATTTCTAGGGGTTACTACCATAAAACAATAAAAACAATTTCCAGTTGCATTTCTGCTAGTGGAATCTGTTATAAACTGGTAGTAAAGTCGATCTAATTGCATTTGCGATTATATTGATAGCTGGAATTGTGTTGGTTTTTACTTATTATGGTGAAATGTGTTTCTCCTTCACTGATATAAAAAACATAAATACATTTTCAGAATCTTCTCTTCATTCCTATCGTGTTGCGTTGGACTGCCATTTCTTGTAAACACAAAGGCGAATCGTGCATAAGCGAATTCGGTTTGTGTTATATAAGATATTGTTCCCCTATTTATAAATCGTGTATGATCGAATTCGTGTAATGTAAACACGTGTTATACGAGGACTGACTGTACACCTAAGAGGATGTTCTCTATGTTTGCATATGTTTCTTTTTTGTGGAAGGCATACAAAAGAGGTATTGAAGGCAGTATATTTCCATTGTCTAATAACAGAGCCTTAAGCTAACCTTAGAAGCATCTATAAATAGTTGCCATTCTTCAGGAACATGCCTATGTTCATTGCTGCCATTAGACCATCAACATCCTTATAAACAGTGAGCCACTCCTGTTTGATAGAATTTATGGCAGCAGATCCTCAGGTTTTATGGCAGAAGGTCCAATTGTTATGCTTTTTGGCTAGCATCCAGCTGTCGAAGCACATAGGTTTTTCAATGACATTTTGCTCACTATAAGTCAAGATATCAAGGGTGATAATATTCAAAACTTCCAAATAAGGAAGGTGATGAAATATGCCTATTAAACTTGTCTAAAGCAAGGAGTGTTTTTTTTCAAAAATTTATTTAAAAAATGGATTGTTCACAGTCAGTCATGTTTATAACAGATTGAAAATAAAAGTTGGCACCAAAAAAGTGAACAATTTCAAATTATTCCTTGCTGACTTTTAAAGGAAATGAGGTAACTTTTTACTCCATTTAACTCGGTGAACGTGACATCTCAAAAAACATTCTACATTATAAAATTGTTCTCCACCTGCATGGCAACACTCCTAGAGAAAGGCAATTGCACTTCCTGTATCCACCTGAAACTGGGACCAATGCTGGTTTTCTGCGATAAAGATTATTTGTTCCGATGCTTTGATCATTTCTTGCCTTCAACCTTCTCTATATGTATGCCAAAGCTCAACCAAATTAATCTACATTTTCAGACTGGAGCAATCTTTCTGACACTGTGTATTACAACTATGACTCTTTCTGGCTATGATTAGATTTGGCGTTCTTTCTTTCTTTTTTTTACTATCTAGTTAAATAACAATTATGATAAAATAAAAGTTGAATCAGGTACTGTGGGATGGAAGGGGGGGGTTGTTTGTTATTGTTATTTGGTTTTTAGGAGCATTAGCAACTAAGGTCATATTGCTCCTGGAATATGCGGTGGTTATTCCCTACCTTTCCGCATCCTCCGTATTTTGTGGTGACGGGAAGGGGGGGGTTGTGAAAACTGAGCCAATCTCTGAACTAATTAATGGAATAATCATCACCTGTTACAAAGGACTTAGTAGTAGTAGTAGTGATAGTGGCATGTGATGCAAAAAAGCAAGCATATGAGCTTATGCAGCATCAGCCAAAAAAAAATCCTCCCATTTCACCCCTCTATTCGTTCCAAATGCCTGTCCAGCTCGGCCTTAAATTTATTTAGGCTATCAACTTCCACAACAAAAAGGAAAATAAAGGCAAATTTCTGCACATCTATTCTACAACTGTTTTTTCTCAATTTGAATCTATGCCCCCTCAGATCCTTAATCTGACAAAGAGGAAGAATCCCATCAGCATTCTGATGGGATTTCCGACCCACCTAACACTGCCTTGATAGCATCAGCAAACATTCTTGCACCCTTTCTATTTAAGTGTATCCTATCCCTGTAGAAGCAGTCTCTCCTGTTAACAAGCACTGACCACGCTGAAAAAAATTCTACCCCTTGAGCCTTGCACATTCCACCCAGGGCCGAAGTGATTGACAAGGCTCTCATCATGTACTCCCTCCTATCATGTCTGGGCAGAATTGCAGATACTTTCAAATTTAACCCTAACTCAACTTTTTTGCAACACTTTACAGATAGAAAGAAAATAAAACATCCAAAAAATCAGTTCTTTAAGAAAAACAAGGCCACAGTATCAGAGTCCTTGCAGAAATAAACTGGTGCCATTTTTGTTTATTTACAGTTTACATTACATGACTGCACAAGTTGTCATGTGCTACGTGTATGGACAGTTAGTGAGCTTTACGATACCAGTCTCTTAAGTGTTTTATTAATTACTGTGTGTCCATAAAATGCTAAATGATTAGCATCATTCTCAAAACAGTGGGAAAAATAACATAACCATGTAAAAACAGTAGAGAAGGTTAAGATTACAATAATGTTTTTGTAAGTGTGATATTGAAGTATCAAATAAATAAAAAGGTAACTAAACACATTTTAGGGCTTATGCCTCAGGCTGTGTGAAAGTTTAACTGACATATAAGTTGATGGAAAAACTAAGAAATGTGTTAATATGTAGCAAACTCTAAAATAGCTGAAAACAGCATTTTATCTCATATTGTGACTACCTTCACAGTGAGTTACCATGTATTTCACTACTTCGAATAAGTAACACTTCACCAATGGAGAAGACTACTGCTACTTATTCTAAGTGGATACCACCATCCAGACAGCACAGTTTCAAGGCTATTCTGGCCTTTCGTTGGTGGGTGGGTGGGTACCCTGGTGATGCAATGATCACAATTCAGTTATGAAGTATAACTCCACAATATGAGGGAGGCCTGATGGTATATAAAATGAATCACACTAAATGCATTTTAGGGTTTATGCCTCAGGCTGTGTGAAAGTTTAACTGACATATAAGTTAGTTCAAGAGCATCATGTTATGTATATCTCATATTGTGAATACCTTCACAATGATATATAATATTGCCATGATATTGCATTACCTTAAATAAGTAAGTAACGCTTCACCAATGGAGAAGACTATTGTTACTTATTCTCAGTGGATATTTAAAATGATGCCGTTTCCAGCTATTTTAGAATTAGCTTTTTTTTTAACACAATGCTCTTGCACTAACTACATGTCAGAAAAAGGTAACTTAAAACATATTGTTACTGGAAAACAAACTGAATCAAAGAAATGCAACAAGTTTGCATAACATAGACCTGTTTTTTTTTTTAATATTATGTATATACAAAATATTCTTCAAAAATGTTTTTATAATTATTATGTTATATATCCAAAATCCATATTCACCCTGTAAAAAGTTAGTTAATTATAAAAGGAGGATACCAACTTTGCTGTCCACTTTTTCTGAATTTTAAAATGTGACATTTCTACTCTCCATCATACACTTTATTATAAAATTAGCTTTTTAGTTGAGCTGAAATTGGTGTTTTCTTAATTATGATTTACATAAGTTATCTCACTTTTTGTTGTTTAAAATTTTTTGAGTTCTATACATATTTCACTTTTTTTTTTTTTTTTTTTTACTAATCCTCCTCACCTCCCCCTACAATCAATTTCCAGCTTTGCAAAAAAAAAAAAAAAAAAACACCCTTGGGGAAGCAAAAAGCAATTTTTAGAAAAATTACTTGTGATAGGTACAAAGAGCTAAATGATAACAGGCCATCAGTACAGATTATATTAGCTGCAATTCATATTCTCTGAAGGATGGGTGAGAGCATGAATTACAATTGCTGGAAAAGTAATGTCTGCATAATCAGCTAATTTCAAAAAAAAAATTAAATGCTCATAACTCTAGTTTAGTGAAACAAAAACAGAAAATACTCTACTGTCGTTTAGAGAAAGTTAGTAAAGAATAGCATATGGAAGAATACGATTTTATTTCCAAATTAAAAAAAAAAAATCACAGAAAAATTTTAAAAAGTGGAATCTGTCAGATTCAAAGCATTAGCATTAGTAGAGGCATATGATGCAAGAAAGAGAGCTTATGCAGCATCAGCCAAAAAAAAAAAAAAAAACCCTCCCATTTCACCCCTCGGTTCTTTCCAAATGCCTGCCCAGCTCAGCCATAAATTTATTTAGGCTATCAAACTTCCACAACAAGAGATGGAAGTCTGTTCCACCAATCAACTACCCACTGGCTAACGGCAAATTTCCGCACATCTATTCTACAACTATCTTTCTTCAATTTGAAACTGTGCCCCTCAGGTTCTTAATCTGAGCAAGAGGAAGAATCCCATCAGTATTCAGCTTGCTCAACCCATTCAAGGCCTTATACACCTCAATCAGATCACCTCACAGGTGCCTACTCTCCAAATGCTGTAATTTGCAGAACTTAAGCCTTTCTTGGTAAGAGCACCCTTTTGTTCCCCTCACCAATCTTGTTGCCCTTCTTTGTACTCGTTCTAGCAACTCTACATCCTTCCAAAAATGAGGCTTTCAGACCCGTACAAATTAGCATTAACAGAGGCATATGATGCAAGAAAGCAAGCTTACTCTATGTGTGGCCTGACATTGCCTTGTATAACAAGATAATCACTTCAAAGTCCCTGCTACCAAAATTCCTATATATCAATGACAAGACTCCATGACTTGCCCTGGCAGCCTGTCTGCACTAGTCAGCGAACTTCATATTTGACTGCACAATTACCCCCAGGTCTTTTTCACTTTCCATACTTCCTTGAGTATAGTACCACACAGTTGGTATGTTTCTCTTTGGTTATTAGCATTAGCATGGCACATGATGCAGAAAGCAAGCTTATATAGCATCAGCCAAAAAAAAAAAAAAAAAACCACATTTCTCATTTCACCCATCCACTCGCTCCAAGCCTTTGTCTAGTTCTGCATTGAATCTGTTTAAGCTATCAACTTCTAAACCGACAGATGGAAGTTTGTTCCGGCAATCAACCACCTGCTGGCTAAAGGAAAACTTCCGCACATCTGTCCCACAACTGTCTTTCCTAAATTTGACTTTATGCCCTCGCATATAATATTATTCTGAGCAAGAGGAAGAATATCATCAGCACTGAGCATGCTCAAAACATTCAAGGTTTTATGCACCTCAATTAGATCACCTCGCAGGTGCCTAGTCTCAAGACATTGTAATTTGCAAGACTTAAGCCTTTCTTCGTAAGAGCAACCCTTTGTTCCATTCACTAATGTTGTTGCCCTTATCTGTACTCGTTCCACAACTCTACATTCTTCTTAAAATGAGACCTCCAGAACTGTATACTGTATTCAATGTGTGGCCTGACCATTGCCTTATACAAGGGGATAACCACCTCTTTATCCCTACTAGAAAAATTCCTGTATATCATTGACAAGACACTATGAGCTACTCTTGCAGACTGTCTGCACTGCTCAGAAAACTTCATATCTGCCTGCACAATTACCCCAGGTCCTTTTCACTCTTTACCATTGTCAGTGTAGTACCACACAGTTGATATGTTACTCTGGGTAACATGCAGTACTTTACATTTGTCAATATTAAACATCAGTTGCCACCTCTCAGCCCATCTGCTCAACTTTTCTAGATCCTGTTGCAGCAGCTTACTGTCATTAACAACCCTGCCAACCTTTGTATAGTCTGAAAACTTGGACATTAAGCCTGACATACCATCATCAATATCACTGATGAATACAGAAAACAACAATGGAACCAACACTGAACCCTGGGGACTCCTCTAATAACATTACTCCACAAAGAGCAGTGTCCATTGATTACCACTCACTGTCTTCTCCTACTCCCTTTATCCATAGCAGCAATTTACCTCCAATTTGTGCAGCAGTGTGCAACAATATCAAAAGCCTTTCTAAGATCCAAATATATGAAGTCAAAATTATTCTTTGCATCCAATTGCTTTGTGACTACATCATAGTATCCGATCAAATTGGTAAGACAAGACTTCCCCTTAACAAACCCATGCTGTGTCCGAACTATAACTGAAGTCTTGTCTAGATGATCCTGCAATGCTTCTTTCACGAGTGACTCCATTCATTTCCCCGGAACACAAACTAAACTAATAGGTCTATAGTTACTTGTGTCACCTTTTGAAACCCTTTTGTGAATTGGTGATACATTTGCACATCTCCAGTCCATGGGTACCTCCCCTTTGTCCAAGGAAGCTCTCATAATTATGGCTAAGGATTTGCTTACTTCCTTTGCTACCTTCTTAATATAACTGGATAGAACACTATCGTTCAAGGTTTAGGCCTAAATGGTTATCAAATGAACTAATGAGACTCGTGACAGAGAAGAAAAATGCATGGGATGCATATAAATTATCAGGTGACGCAGAAGCCTGTGGCAGATATAAGCTAGTCTGTAATCAGGTCACAAAGGAGGTTCGGCAGGCGAAGGCGGATTACGAGAAATCTTTGGCAAAAGATGCTAAGAAAAACAGCAAGGATTTCTTTACTTATATAAACTCTAAAAGGAAGGGGATGAATATGATTGGTCCACTTGACATCGATGGTTCGACTGTTGATGATCCTGCTCAGATAGCAAACAAACTGAATGAGTATTTTGCATCTACATTCACACGTGAGGAATTATTACAATTTGAAAATGGAAGAAGGTTATCAAACTGTAGCAGTGTGCTTAATGATTTTGTAATAACTGAGAGCAAAGTGGAGGAGAAATTGTTGACGTTAAACATAAGAAAGGCACCTGGGGTGGATGGGATCTATCCAGTTATTTTAAAGGAGGCGGCAAAGCAACCAAGCAAACCCTTAGCCATAATTATGAGAGCATCCTTGGACTCAGGGGAGGTTCCCACGGACTGGAGATGTGCAAATGTGTCCCCAATTCACAAAGGTGGATTGAAGGGTGACACGAGTAATTACAGACCAGTTAGTTTAACTTCTGTTCCGGGTAAAATAATGGAGTCACTGGTTAAAGATGCATTGCAGGATCATCTAGACAAGACTGCAGCAATAATTCAAACACAGCATGGGTTTGTTAAGGGAAAGTCTTGTCTGACAAATTTGATAGGATATTATGATGTGGTCACAAAGGAACTGGATGCAAAAAATAATTTTGATATCATATACTTGGATTTCAGGAAAGCTTTTGACACTGTTGCGCATGGAAGACTACTGTACAAATTGGAGCAGAATGGTATTAAGGGTAAGTTGCTACAATGGATAAAAGGATGGTTAAGTGGGAGAAGACAGAGGGTGGTAATCAATGGGTGCTGCTCTTCGTGGACTAATGTTATTAGTGGAGTCCCACAGGGTTCGGTGTTAGGTCCACTGTTGTTTTGTGTATTTATCAATGATATTGATGAAGGTATATCAGGCTTAATGTCGAAGTTTGCAGATGACACAAAGGTTGGCAGGGTTGTAAATGACAGTAATGGCAGTGTGCTACTGCAACAGGATCTAGATAAATTGGGCAGATGGGCTAAGAAGTGGCAACTGAAGTTCAACCTTGACAAATGCAAAGTACTGCATATGGGTAGAAGTAACCCCAGAGAAACGTACCAACTGTGTGGTACTACACTTAAGGTGGTAGAAAATGAAAAAGACCTGGGAGTAATTGTGCAGTCAGATATGAAGTTTTCTGAGCAATGCAGACAGGCTGCTACGGCAGGTCATGGGGTTTTGTCAATGATATATAGGAATTTTGCTAGCAGGGAAAAGGAGGTGATTGTCCCTCTGTATAAGGCAATGGTCAGGCCATGCCTTGAGTACTGCGTACAGGTCTGGAGGCCTCATTTTAGGAAGGATGTAGATTTGCTTGAGCGTGTACAGAGAAGAGCAACACGATTGGTGAGGGGAATGAAGGGATACTCTTACCAAGAGAGGCTTAAGTTCTGCAAATTGCAGTGGCTGGAGACTAGGCACCTGCGCGGTGATCTGATTGAGGTCTATAAGGCCTTGAATGGGTTGAGCACGCTGAATTCTGATGGGATCCTTCCACTTGTTCAGATTACGAACCTACGGGGACATAAGTTCAAATTAAGAAAGGAGAGATGTAGAATAGATGTGCGGAAATTTGCCTTTAGCCAGCGTGTGGTTAATTGCTGGAACAAACTTCCATCTGTCGTTGTGGAAGTTGATAGGTTAAATAAATTTAAGGAGGAACTGGACAGGCATTTGGAGGGAATGGTGTGATTTTTTTTTTTTTTTTTTTGGCTGATGCTGCATAAGCTCCTACACTTGCTTTCTTGCATCATGTGCCACTACTACTACTACTACCTCATGTGTGAATGTAGAGTAAAATACTCATTCAGTTTATCAGCTACCTGAGCATGATCATCAACAGTCAACCCATCTATGTTAAGTGGTCCAATCTGATTCATCACTTTCCTTCTAGAGTTTACATAAGTAAAGAACTCTTTGCTGTTTTTCTTTGCATCCTTTGCCAAAGATTTCTCATAATCTGCCTAACCTCCTTTGTGACTTGATTACAGACTAGTTTATATCTGCCATAGGCTTCTATGTCACCTGATTCTTTATATGTATCCCGTGCATTTTTCTTCTCTGCCACGAGTCTCATTAGTTCGTTTGACAACCATTTAGGCCTAAACCTTGAACAATATTTCTTAATAGGTATGAAACTTTTAGTAGCTTCCACGATTAATTCCTTGAATGCTTTCCACTTTGAATTTGATGTTGGTAACATCATCAGTTGGTCCCACCTTACAGAATTTAAATACTGTCTCAGACCACATTAGTCACCTTTATGAAAGCAAAAACCCTTCTCTTTACCCCTGATGGTAGTTACCTTCTTTGAATAATTCTCACATCAGTACATTGTGATCACTGTTAGCCAGTGGTTCCTTTATCTGCAAATTCTTAATGCATGAATAATCACTGCTGATAATCAGATCAAGAGTAAAAATTCAAGGAAAAAATTCTACCCCTCGAGCCTTGCACAATCTCTCCAGGGTCGAATTTATTGACAAGGCTCTTATCATATACTTCCTCCTATCGTGTTTAGGCAGAATTGCAGACACTCACATTCAGCCCTAACGTGACTTTTTTTTCAACATAGACCTGTACTTTTTGAGTAAACCTGTGGATCTCTTACTCTTAATGTCATTCGTTCTAATGTGTACAACAATATCACCTTTTGTGCCCTTAAAAGATTATATCTGCTCTACAATATCAACTTTTGCCCCTGGCAGACATACCCTGTTCCACCTATCCTTCTTGCATAGTATATTCCCCATCTCTCTGATAATAGAGTCACTAACAATAACTAGTTCCTTTGGGACCAGCTCATTCTGCCTTGTAGATTGCCTCTGTGTTGCCTGATGCACAGGAATGAGCCTGATGCTCACTCCTGTGCATCAGTAGCTGAAGGTCTATAGCAACATTTCATACAGTAAACTCCCATTAAAGTGCTTTCTAAGAATATTTTGGAAGATAACATTGATTTTTCAAGTCTTCCTCCTTGCAGTGTTTATATAGCCATAGTTTAGATTAAGTTGAAAACCTGCACACTTAATACTGCACTTGCTCTTTAGCAGCTTCAACCCTTTTTTTACTTGCTATTAAAAAATAATGTAAAATTTTAAGATGTCATTAAACTGAAATAAACACATCTTGATTATTATAAACGTGATAAATGCAGTATTAGCATTATAATAAAAATGCTATCATTAATGAAGGTAGTGCCTTGCTGGACAGAGATTACTGTATCAGCAACAACTGTAAAAGAACAATGTTGAATTTAAAAAAAAAAAAAAAAGTTTGTGAAGCTTGTGAGTGCATTGTCATATAAATATGAAATAAACATCATCTGCAACAGAAACAATTTCTATGAAATAAACAAACTGCACCACAAATTTTTCCTAAAGTTTAATCGCTACCATTCCTTTCCCAAAACAAAAATCTAGAGTGCAGAGATAATACCGAAGTTTATTATTTCTTGGAACCTTAAACAAAAAAGCAACCTATAACAGAAAGCATCTTAAACGAGAAGCCTATACACTTTAAAAAATGCATGGTACTTGGTGTACTCATTTTAACGACGCTATTGTGTACTCATTAAAATGAGTATTTTATTTTATTTTATGTTAAAACATAAAATAAAATAAAAAAATTTCTTATCAATTTTTTTTTCCATTGAACAGTTAATTTTAATTATACTGGAAGATTACATCAGTTTACTATAAAAATAAGTTCACTAACCATATTTCTAACACAGATGTATTTCTAAATCAAATGAAACTTGTGAAAAATGTACTTGTACTGAAAACAAAATCAGTTATGCGGTAGTGTACTTAGGTTTTGGTTCATATTCATCATTGCAAAAAAAAAAAATAAATAAATAATAATAATAAAACAATAACCTGGCGGATTTATGTGACATCTGACCTATAAGCTAAGGCATTTCATTAGCAAAGCAAACGTGTTCTTATCAGTGTATATAGTGCACGTGATCCATATGTCTTGAAAGTGTTAGTCTTAAAATCATATTGAACACCTTAAAACTACGGGTGCTGTTCAAGATATAATTTAGAGAGCTCTCATATTTAGAGTGCTGATAGCTTATAATTTAAGCCACCTCAGGAACAGTGCTCTCAAGTTAAGAGAGAAAAAACTACGAACCTTATTAGAAGGACTACCCCGTAATCTCTTAAAAATTGCTGCAATATCAACTTTATTAGGGACTTCCTCAGCCATCTTGCCTCGTTGTAATGAACAGATGACGTTTCATAAACAGGCCGATCTTTAGCGACATCTGGTATATAGATACCACGTGACTAAAATCACACTTGCGAAGATTCAGCTTAAATCTATATCCCAATTTCTCGAAGCATCGTAAGTTTCGCAGTGTTAAGGTTTCAAATATTGAGTAGCAATTACAGACATTGTGAATAATCTTCGCCAGCTAGTATCATGTGCAAATAACTGGTGGAGAGGTGAATCCATTAAATTTAAATCCGTTTCTAAAACCAGTTTATTATTATTATTATTTATTTATTTTTATTATTGCTCTTGTAAATAGGCCAAAATGTAAAAATAGCTTTTGGGTTTATTATATATGAGGTACTCCGATATTCATCATGTGTTAACTTCTACAGTACATTAATTAAACTGATCACTAAATGAAAAAATTTGTTTCCATATTAAAACAATATTTATAAAAATATATACATTTACCTGGAGTCTTTGCAGCCAGGAGGCAGGGGGAAAAAATTATTTACCAATAGGTAATTTACAAGTATGAGTGGGTTCGTGTATGAAATAAAATGAAAATACTGTATGCCGATAAAAGAATTATAACCGTAAAGAAAAATATTAACGAAGGCAGTTGTTTGATTCAACGACGAATGCCTCAATAAGCATTTGCTTTTGCATTATATATATCTAAGGTACCGAAGATACAAGTTCACAGGTGAATAGGCGCACTTGGCGGGGTGATAAAGCGCCCTAAAAGCAGTTTTATATTGTATAATTGTACTGTCATGTGTTGATTGTAAGAGAAACGATGTGGAATGTACGAGCCACCCTCCTTTTCCCCCAAAAAATTTCTGGGTGTGCACAGATTAAATTATGGCTGTTGGAGAAAGGAATGGAGAACTGAGATGAGAGCCTGCAAATCATAATGGCCAGGCACTCTCAATAAGTCCAGAGAGAAACCCAGATCACTTCCAACTTTTGAAGCACCTATCCATAATTAAAAAAAAAAAAGTTAATGTGTGCAGTATAGTACATTTCAAGCACAGTAGCAAATAGTATTGATAAGAATAAAAGAATGATTTTGTGAACTGCACCTTTGGAGAGTGGATTGTGAAATATTAAACAAGTCGCCACCCAACATGGTGGAGGCAGAGAGTCTGACCAAGTTTAAAGCAGAATTGGATGATTACCTTGTGGGAATGGGAATAGTATGGATATTCTGTTTTATTATCTTATTTATTTATTTTTGGCCGATGCAAAAAAAAAAGTTCATTTCCTTGCATTATTCAACCTTACTGATACTAATTTGTGATTTATAACAAAAAACAAAAAAAAAACCCAATTAGTTTTATGCATGAACCAAGAACATTTTGTTTCTGTGCTACTGCCATATTTCCCATTCATTCCTCCAGTCAGCACATGACACTTATATAACTGCTTCAGCTATAATATATGGATGGCCCATATTAATGTATCCCAACTTAAGTGAATTCTCATTTATGTAGGAGTACCAGGAATCTAACTCCGTGTACTTTGAGATCCTTACTGTGTATGTTATCAAAATTATTTTTTGTATACAGTTCCTTTGTTACTTGCATCATTATATGGAAATCCGTTGTGTAATTTCCATATAGTTTCATTCCTGTTAACATGATCCTGCATTACTTCTGTAATCATTGAGTCCATTATTTTTACTGAATCACAAGTCATACTTACAGCTCTGTTATCACTCTATAGGGACCTCCCTTAAATCCAAATATGCTGCTGCTTCTTTTCTCTTTCACTCCCTTGTTATGGGATAACAAGGATAGATGGAACAGGTGAAAAAGGAGCGTCTCCGTAGCCAGATGGGAAGGAGCAGCAGTGCGTAGCACACGCTTCTTGATTAGACTGGGGTTCGAGCCCGTGTCCACCAAATACAGAGGATGCGGAAAGGTCAGGGAATGACCACCGCATATCCCGGAGCAATATGGCCTTAGTTGCTAATGCTCCTAAAAACCAAATAACTAACTAACTAGGTGAAAAGGATAGGTGGAACAGGACCAGAGTATATCTGCCAGGGGCAAAGGTTGATGACATTGCAGAGCGGATATTATCTTTTAAGGGCACAAAAGGTGATATAGTTGTACACGTTGGCACTAATGATATTAAGAGTAGGGGACTGGCAGAGTTACTTAACAAGTACAGGTCAATGTTGAAAAAAAGCCGTGAATTAGGGTTGAATTTGAAAGTGGCTGTTGTCTGCAATTCTGCCCAGACACGATAGGAGGGAGTATATGATGAGAGCCTTGTTGATCAATTCGGCCCTGGAAAGACTGTGCAAGGCTCAAGGGGTAGAATTTTTTTCAGTCTGGTCTGTACTTGTTAACAGATGGGACTGCTTCTACAGGGATATCTTAAATAGAAAGGGTGCAAGAATATTTGCTGATACTATCAAGGCAGTGTTAGGTGGGTCGGAAAACTGCTAGCTTGGGGGGATACATGGACTAATAGATTAACAGTAGCCACTGGCAGAGGTGAAAGTGATTCTTGCACTGCTTCTATTGGAATGAGCAGAAGCCTGGAAAACAAGATGGAGGATATTTCAGAGACTGCCGGAAGTCATTGTGGACAAGTAAACACATGGGTTGTGTTAGGGTAGCTAAGAAAAAGAACAGGTGCATGTATACTTGTGTGTACACCAATGCTAGGAGTTTGGTAAATAAATTTGATGAATTTGAGGTATTGCTCAAAGCATCAAAGGCAGATATTGTTGGGATATAAGAGACATGGAGTCACACAGATATAAGGAATGCAGAACTGGAATTTGGAGAGTACAACGTCTAGAGAAAGGATAGACAGGATAGGAAAGGAGGAGGGGTTATGCTATTAGTTAAGAAACACATAAAATCCAAGGAAGTGCAGCCAGTCGACATCGCTGGACAGTGCAGTGTCGAGTCAGTTTGGTGTGACATAAGCATTGGGAGATCAAAATTGAGAGTAGGAGTGTGCTATAGGCCTAATGACTCTGATGAGTATAATAAGAAACTGTACAGGGAAATAGAGTGGGCCAGTAAATCAGAGAGTCTTATAATGGGGGGGGGAGTTATTTTCCCAGATATTGACTGGAATTTGTGGGTTGGTCACTCACACATTAGCAAGGCTTTTGTGGATTTATTGGATGATTGTTTTCTACATCAGCATGTAAGGGAGGCAACTTGAGGGAGTAATACTCTTGATTTGATTATCAGTAGTGATTCTTCATGCATTAAGAATCTGCAGATAGAGGAACCACTAGGTGGCAGTGATCACACTGTGCTGAAGTGGGATTTACTCAAAGAGGTAATTACCGTCAGGGGTAAAGGGAAGGGTTATTGCTTTCGTAAAGGCGACTATGGTGGTCTGAGACAGTATTTAAATTCTATACAGTGGGACCAACTGATGATGTTACCAACAGCAAATTCAAAATGGGAAGCACTCAAAGAGCTTATCTTGGAAGCTACTAGGCTTTACATACCAACTAAGAAATATTGTTCAAGGTTTAGGCCTAAATGGGTGTCAGATGAACTAATGAAACATATGGCAGAGAAGAAAAATGCATGGGTTACATATAAATTAACACGTGACAAAGAAGCCTATGATAGATATAAATTGATCTGTAACCAAGTTACAAAGGAGGTTAGGCAGGCGAAGGCAGATTACGAGAAATCTTTGGCAAGGGATGCAAAGAAAAATAGCAAAGAGTTCTTTACTTATGTAAACTCTAGAAGGAAGGGGATGAATCAGATTGGTCCACTTGATATCGATGGTTCAACTGTTGATGATCCTGCTGAGGTAGCTAACAAACTAAATGAATATTTTGCATCGACATTCACACATAAGGAGTCATTCAGCGAGGGGAATGCCAGAGGTGTATTCAACTCTGGTAGTAAGCCAGATAATCTTGTAATAACTGAGAGTAAAGTGGAGGAGAAATTGTTGAAGATAAACACAAGAAAGGCACCTGGGGTGGATGGGATCTATCCAGTTATATTAAAGGAGGCAGCAAAGGAAGTAAGCAAACCCTTAGCCATAATTATGAGAGCTTCCTTGGAATCACGGGAGGTACCCATGGACTGTAGATGTGCAAATGTGACCCCAATCTACAAAGGAGGATCAAAGGGAGACACAGGTAATTACAGACCAGTTAGTTTAACTTCTGTTACAGGGAAATTAATGGAGGCACTGGTTAAAGAAGTATTGCAGGATCATCTAGACAAGACTTCAGTTATAGCTCGGACACAGCATGGGTTTGTTAAGGGAAAGTCTTATCTGACCAATTTGATTGGATACTATGATGTAGTCACAAAGGAACTGGATGCAAAGAATAATTTTGATATCATATATTTGGATCTTAGAAAGGCTTTTGATACTGTTGCACATGGAAGACTGCTGCACAAATTGGAGCAGTGTGGCATTGAAGGCAAATTGCTGCTATGGATAAAGGGGTGGTCGAGTGGAAGAAGGCAGAGAATGGTAATCAATGGACACTGCTCATCGGGGACTAATGTTTATTAGTGGAGTCCCTCAGGGTTCCGTGTTGGGTCAATTATTGTTTTCTGTATTTATAAATAATATTGATGATGGTATATCAAGCTTAATGTCCAAGTTTGTACATTACGATACAAAAGTTGGCAGGGTTAAGGACACTACTGACACTATGCTGCTGCAACAGGATCTGGAAAGGTTGAGCAGATGGGCTGAGAGGTGGCAAATGAAGTGTAACATTGAAAAATGTAAAGTACTACATATGGGAAACAGCAATCCAAGACCAACGTATCAACTCTGTGGTACTACACTGACAGTGGTAGAGAATGAAAATTACCTGGGGGGTAATTGTGCAGGCAGATATGAAGTTCTCGGACAGTGCAGACGGGCTGCAAGAGTAGCTCATAGTGTCTTATCAATGATATACTGGAATTTTTCTAGCAGGGATAAGGAGGTGATTATTCCCTTGTATAAGGCAATGGTCAGGCCATACCTTGAGTACTGTATACAGGTCTGGAGGCCTCATTTCAAGAAGGATGTAGAGCTGCTTGCACGAGTATAGAGAAGGGCAACAAGTTAGTGAATGGAACAAAGGGTTGCTCTTACAAAAAAAGGCTTAAGTTTTGCAAATTATAGTGTCTGGAAACTAGGCACCAGCGAGGTGATCTGATAGAGGTGTATAAAGCCTTGAATGGTTTGAGCATGCTCAATGCTGATGGGATTCTGCCTCTGAGGAAGAGGCACCTGAGAGGGCATAAATACAAATTAAGGAAAGACAGATGTAGGATAGATGTGCAGAAATTTGCCTTTAGCCAGCGAGTAGTTGGTTGGTGGAACAGATTTGCATCCCTTGTTGTGGAAGTTGATAGCCTAAATAAATTTAAGGTTCAGCTGGACAGGTATTTCGAACGAACGGAGGGTTGAAGTGGAAGTTTTTTTTTTTTTCTGGCTGATGCTGCATAAGCTTGCTTTCTTGCATCATATGCCAATGCTAATGCTATCATAAAATTATTTATCTCCTGGTTATAACTTGTTATCCTTCTGGCATCCCCCTCCCTAAAACTACTTTAAGCATGAATGTAGACACAAAATATTTATTCAATTTGTCAGCAAACCAAACAGGATAATCAGCAGTTATACCATTCATATCTGGTTGGCCAACACAGTTCATCCGTTTCCTTCTAGTGTTAACATAAGTAAAGAATTCCTTGCTACTTTTCTTTGTATCCTTAACTTACCTAACCCCTTTGTGGCTTGATTGCAGACTAGTGTATTGGTAACATGATGCAAACAAGCAAAGCTTATATAACTAGCATCAACCAAAAAAAAAAAAAAAAAATTAAAACAAAGAAAATAGACTTACTACATCACCTTGTCTCCCCCTCTAATAATTAATTTGTCTAATTCGTCATGAAATTTATTCAAGGTACCCACTTACACAACACCAAATGGAAGTTTGTTCCTACAATCAATTTCTCTATGCTGAATGCAAATTTTCACACGTTTAAATCACCTTCCTCAATTGAAATTTATGCTCCCTTATCTGTTGTCTGAGCAAGAGTGACCACTGTGACATGGTCACTCAATTCATTCAAAGTTTTAAATACTTATCAGATCTCCTTGCAGATGCTGTATTTTGCAGAATTGAAGTCCTTCTTGGTAAGCATACCCCTTTGTCCTTTCACTAATCTTGTTGCCCTTCTCTGCATCTGGTCCAACAGATCCACATCCTTCCTAAAAATGTGGCTTTCAGACCTATATGCAGTACTCAAATGGTCTTACCATTGTCTTATATGGCAGAATTACTTCCTTATCTCTGAAAAAAAAACCCCATGTGTTGTCTTAGCAGCTCATCTGCACTACTCAGAAAACTTCATATCTGATTACATAATTATCCTCCAGATATTTTTTGTTTTAAATTCCCTTGAGTTTGGTATTGCACAATTGGTGTGATATTCTGGGATTATGGCTACCCATAGCAGTACCTTTTATTTGTCAATGCTAAACTTCAATTGCCCCTTTTCAGCCCATTTGATTAATTTCTCTATGTTTTGTTGCAATAGGCATACCCTACCCTGATTACTGTCATTAACTAACCTGCCAACCTTCTTTCGTATAATCTGCAAACTCAGACATTAATAGCATTAATAAATGTAATAAACAACAATGTACTTAGCACCAAACTTTGGAGGACTCCACTAGTAACATTAGTTCAAGAAGAGCAGTACCCATTGATAAGTATTCTCTATTTTTCCCCACTCAGCCATCATGAGGAGCTGAATAGACCTATACTGCTGGCCATTGCAGCAGTATAGGTATGTTGAGGGTCTAATGACTCCTGGGATTTCTCCCATCTCCACGTATGTTCTATGTATCGAGTGACAGTACCCTGTCAAGGCCAGAGATTTTAAAAGTGTATTGATCATGTGATATGTAGTGTGTTGTGCCCATTGTTCATCTGGTCTGTTAGCCGCCAGGCCCCTGGTGGGACCCGACATTACCATACCCAGCCATGGGGAGGTCAACCGGGTCTACCATTAGGAGAAATCTACTCTGGCAGGTCCTGCCACCTACTTTACTGAGATTTCAGTGGCTAGCACCTAAGAAGTAAAAGATGAACGCGATCTATTCTGCCAATAACTAGAAATTTCTCTAGATGGGATTATGCGCTGGAAATATCAAGATTTGAGGCCTTAATAGGTCGGGCAAGAATTTTGGTGTTAATTAAATTTGGACGTGTGGGGGCCATTGCAGCAATATGCTACTCATGTTTTTGCTGCCTAGTGTTATCTAGTTCTAGCATATTGCTATTATGAATGGCTGATAGAGTGCCACTGTGGTGGCCAACAGATGCCAATGAACAGTCCAGATGCTGAGCACATCCCCACAATGAGTTCTTGCCCAGGGATGCTTGGCCATCACCTAGTTGCTTCATTGGAGGATGCTGGTTAGTGCTGCACCAATAAATAGCATTTAATCAAAGTTGCACTGTACTCGTACTGTGAAAATTTCGCTTTCATTCATTTTACTGTCCCTTCTCAGAGTCCTGTACATCTCAATTGAATATCCTTTAGGGTACTCCGTTTCAAAACTCTGTAGTGCACATATTCAAAATTTTCGCATATAATTTTACCAGGTGTGATGATACTTATCTTTGGACCTCTTTTGACTTTGTTGGGATAGCAGTGGGCAAATTTGATTTGTGTTTATGGGAAGGAAGAATTTCTATGGGCTTTAGCAGACTAGAGGCACAGGAAATTGGCCTGTATTGATTTACCAGTATGGCAGTTGGAGAATTGAGGAGGAGCTTAATAAGTGTAGCAATTCAATGAAAGAAAGAAATACCATCTATTAATGGTGTGGTCCATTCGCAGATTGAGGTCAAGTTTTGTGCTGGGTCAGTCACATTTTAGTGGCAAAAGGCTCTTTGTGTTTTAAGTATTGCTATAGTGTTTAATAAGCTGTAACCTTTCTTGAGCCTTTATGGCACCTTGCAGATTTGCTTTCTGGTAATATGTAATAGTGCATCCAGGATTCATCTCTGTTCCAAATGTGTTATTAGAAGGCACTTCTTCATGCTCGGACCATCAAGAAGCATGAACTACATTGTCTTGCATTGTTGTTTCTTCAGTTCTGGCATTAAATGCCGAGAAATCCATAAGTACACAATTTTTGAAAGTGAAACTACTAACTAATGATATATGTGCTGAACAAACATTAATCTTTCATTCTATAAAAATTTTTGTAATAATAAACACTATGTTGTGATACAAGGAGAATCCTCAATACTTTCACTACTATTCTCAAATGGTTTCTTTTTATAAATTCTTCTATTTTATTTATTTTTTATAAATTCACTACTGCTATAACTTTAGCATTAGTAGAGGCATATGATGCAAGAAAGAAAGCTTATGCAGCATCAGCCAAAAAAAAAAAAAAAAACTCCCATTTCACCCCTCCGTTCGTTCGAAATACCTGTGCAGCTGAGCCTTAAATTTATTTAGGCTATCAACTTCCACAACAAGGGATGGAAGTCTGTTCCATTAACCAATTAACAGCTGGCTAAAGGCAAATTTCTGCACAATCTATCCTACCTCTGTCTTTCCTCAATTTGAATTTATACCCTCTCAGGTGATTATTCTGAGCAAGAGAAAGAATCCCATCAGCATTGAGCATGCTCAAACCATTCAAGGCTTTATACACCTCTATCAGATCACCTCGCTGGTGCCTAGTTTCCAGACACTGTAATTTGCAAAACTTAAGCCTTTTTTTTGTAAGAGCAACCCTTTGTTCCATTCACTAACCTTGTTGCCCTTCTCTGTACTTGTTCCAGCAGCTCTACATCTTTCTTAAAATGAGGCCTCCAGACCTGTATACAGTACTCAGGTGTGGCTTGACCATTGCCTTATACAAGGGAATAATCACCTCCTTATCCCTGCTAGAAAAATTCCTGTATATCATTGACAAGACACCATGAGCTACTCTTGCCACCCATCTGCACTGCTCAGAGAATTTCATATCTGCCTGCACAATTACCTCCAGGTCCTTTTCATTCTCTACCACTGTCGGTGTAGTACCACAGAGTTGCTCTGGGGTTGCAGTTTCCCATATGTAGTACTTTACATTTGTCAATGTTAAACTTCATTTGCCACCTCTCAGCCCATCTGCTCAACCTTTCCAGATCCTTTTGCAGCAGCATAGCGTCTGGAGTGTCCTTAACAACCCCTGCCAACCTTTGTATCGTCTGCAAACTTCGACATTAAACTTGATATACCATCATCAATATTATTTATAAATACAGAAAACAATAATGGACCCAACACTGAACCCTGAGGGACTCCACTAATAACATTAGTCCACGATGAGCCTTGTCCATTGATTACCACTCTCTGTCTTCTCCCCCTCAACCACTACTTTATCCATAGCAGCAATTTGCCTCCAATGCCGCACTGCTCCAATTTGTGCAGCAGTCTTCCATGTGCAACAGTATCAAAAGCCTTTCTAAGATCCAAGTATATAATATTTGGTTGGTTATTTGGTTTTTTTTTTTTAGGAGCATTAGCAACTAAGGCCATATTGCTCCAGGATATGCGGTGGTCATTCCCTGACCTTTCTGCATCCTCTGTATTTGGTGGTGACAGGCTCGAACCCTGGTCTAATCAAGAAGCGTGTGCTACGCACTACTGCTCCTTCCCACCTGGCTACAGAGGTGCCTGTATATAATATCAAAGTTATTCCCTGCATCTAGTTCTTTTGTGACTGCATCATAGTATCCAATCAAATTGGTGAGGCAAGACTTCCCCTTAACAAAACCATGCTCTGTCCGAGCTGTAACTGAAGTCTTGTGTAGATGATCCTACAGTGATTCTTTAACCAGTGCCTGCATTAATTTTCTTGGAACAGAAGTTAAACTCACAGGTCTATAATTACTTGTGTCAGCCTTTGATCCTCCTTTGTGAATTGGGGTTACATTTGCACATCTCCAGTCTTTGGGTACTTCCCCTGAGTCCAAGGAAGCTCTCAGAATTATGGCTAAGGGTTTGCTTACTTCCTTTGCTGCCTATATAACTGGATAGATCCCATCCACCCCAGGTACCTTTCTTGTGTTTATCTTCAACAATTTCTCCTCCACTTTACTCTCAGTTATTACAAGATTATCTAGCTTACTGTTAGAGTTGAATACACCTCTGGCATTCCCCTCGCTGAATAACTCCTCATGTGTGAATGTCGATGTAAAATATTCATATTGTTTGTTAGTTACCTGAGCAGGATCATCAACAGTTGAACCATCAATATCAAATGGACCAATCTGATTCATCCTATTCCTTCTAGAGTTTACATAAGTAAAGAACTCTTTGCTGTTTTTCTTTGCATCCTTTGCCAAAGATTTCTCATAATCTGCTTAACCTCCTTTGTGACTTAGCATTAGTAGAGGCATATGATGCAAGAAAGCAAGCTTATTCAGCATCAGCTAAAAAAAAAAAAAAAACATACCACTCCCATTTCACCCCTCCATTCGCTCAAAATATCTGTCCAGTTGAGCCTTAAATTTGTTTAGGCTATCAACTTCGACAAGTGATGGAAGTCGGTTCCACCAACCAACCACCCGCTGGCCAAAGGCAAATTTCCACACATCTATCCGACATCCGTCCTTCCTCAATTTGAATTTATGCCCTCTGAGCAAGATGAAGAATCCCATTGGCATTGAGCATGCTCAAACCATTCAAAGCCTTATACACCTCTATCAGATTACCTCGCCGGTGCCTAGTCTCCAGACTCTGTAATTTGCAAAACTTAAGCCTTTCTTCGTAAGAGCAACCCTTTGTTCCATTCACTAATCTTGTTGCCCTTCTCTGTACCCGTTCCAGCAGCTCTACATCCTTCTTGAAATGAGGCCTCCAGACCTGTATACAGTACTCAAGATGTGGCCTAACCATTGCCTTATACAAGGGAATAATCACCTCCTTATCCCTGCTAGAAAAGTTCCTGTATATCATTGACAAGATGCCATGAGCTACTCTTGCAGCTCGTCTGCACTGCTCAGAGAACTTCATATCTGCCTGCACAATTACCCCCAGGTCCTTTTCATTCTCCACCACTGTCAGTGTAGTACTGCAGAGTTGATACGTTGCTCTGGGGTTACTGTTTCCCATATGTAGTACTTTACATTTGTCAATGTTAAACTTCATTTGCCACCCCTCAGCCCATCTGTTCAACCTTTCCAGATCCTGTTGCAGCAGCATAGCGTCAGTGGTGTCCTTAACAACCCTGCCAACCTTTGTATCATCTGCAAACTTGGACATTAAACTTGATATTCCATCATCAATATCATTCATAAACACCGAAAACAACAACGGACCCAACACTGAACCGTGAGGAACTCCACTAATAACATTAGTCCACGTTGAGCAGTGTCCATTGATTACCACTCTCTGTCTTCTGCCACTCAACCATCCCCTTATCCATAGCAGCAATTTGCCTCGAATGCCACACTGCTCCAATTTGTGCAGCAGTCTTCCATGTGCAACAGTATCAAAAGCCTTTCTAAGATTCAAATATATAATATCAAAATTATTCCCTGCATCCAGTTCTTTTGTGACTACATCATAGTATCCAATCAAATTGGTCAGGCAAGACCTGCCCTTAACAAAACCATGCTGCGTCTGAGCTATAACTGAATTCTTGTCTAGATGATCCTGCAGTGCTTCTTTAACCAGTGACTCCATTAATTTACCTGGAACAGAAGTTAAACTAACAGGTCTATAATTACTTGTGTCAGCCTTTGATCCTCCTTTGTGAATTGGGGTTACATTTGCACATCTCCAGTCTATGGGTACCTCCCCTGAGTCCAAAGAAACTCTCATAATTATGGCTAGGGGTTTGCTTACTTCCTTTGCTGCCTCCTTTAATATAACTGGATAGATCCCATCCACCCTAGGTGCCTTTTTTATGTTTATCCTCAACAATCTCTCCTCCACTTTCCTCTCAGTTATTACAAAATCATCCAGCTCACTGCCAATGTTTACTTTACCTACATCATTCTCCTTCCTGAATAACTCCTCATGCGTGAATGTAGATGCAAAATACTCGTTTAGATTGTTAGCCACCTGAGCAGGAACCTCAACTGTTGAATCATCAATATCCAGTGGATCAATCTGATTCATCCCTTTCCTTCTTGAGTTTAAATAGGTAAAGAACTCTTTTCTGTTTTTCTTTGCATCCTTTGCCAAGGATTTTTCGTAGTCTGCCTTTGCCTGCCTAATCTCCTTTGTGACTTGGTTACAGACCAACTTATATCTATCATAGGCTTCCATGTCACCCAATAATTTGTATGTATCCCATGCATTTTTCTTCTCTGCCACATGTCTCATTAGTTCATCTGACAACCATTTAGGCCTAAACCTTGAACAATATTTCTTAGTTGGTATGTAAAGCCTGGTAGCCTCCAAGATTAGTTCCTTGAATGCTTCCCATTTTGAGTTTGCTGTTGGTAACATCATCAGTTGGTCCCACTGTATAGAATTTAAATACTGTCTCAGACCATCATAGTCGTCTTTACGAAAACAAAAACCCTTCCCTTTACCTCTGATGGTAGTTACCTCCTTGAGTAAATCCCACTTCAACACACTGTGATCACTGCCACCTAGTGGTTCATTTATCTGCAGATTCTTAATGCATGAAAAATCACTACTGATAATCAGATCAAGAGTATTGCTCCCTCTTGTTGCCTCACGAACATGCTGATGTAGAAAACAATCATCCAATAAATCCACAAAAGCCTTGCTAGTGTGCGAGTGATCAACCCACAAATTCCAGTCAATATCTGGGAAATTAAAATCCCCCATTATAAGACTCTCTGATTCACTGGCCCACTCTATTTCCCTGTACAATATCTTATTATACTCATCAGAGTCATTAGGCCTATAGCACACTCCTACTCTCAATTTTGATTTCCCTATGGTTATGTCACACCAGACTGACTCGACACTGCCCTGTCCATCGATGTCGACTGGCTTCACTTCCTTGGATTTTATGTGTTTCTTAACTAAAAGCATAACCCCTCCTCCCCTCCTGTCCTGTCTATCCTTTCTATACATATTGTATTCCCCAAATTCCAGTTCCGCATTCCTTATATCTGTGCGACACCACATCTCTGATATCCCAACAATATCTGCCTTTGATGTTTTGAGCAATACCTCAAATTCATCAAATTTATTTACCAAACTCCTAGCATTGGTGTACACGCAGGTATACATGCACCTGTTTCTATTCTTGGCTACCCTAACACAACCCATGTGTTTACTTGTACCGCAATGACTCCCAGCAGTCTCTGAAATATCCTGCAACTTGTTTTTCAGGCTTCTGCTCATTTCAATAGAAGCAGTGCAAGAATCACTTCCACCTCTGCCAGTGGCTACTGTTAATCTATTAGTCCTTGTATCCCCTCCCCAACTAGCAATTTTCCTACCCACCTAACTCTGCCTCGACAGCAAAAATTCTTGCACCCTTTCTATTTAAGGGTATACCATCCCTGTAGAAGCAATCTCTCCTGTTAACAAGTACAGTCCAGGCTGAAAAAAATTCTACCCCTTGAGCCTTGCACAATCCCTCCAGGGCCGAATTGATCGACAAGGCTCTCATCATATACTCCCTCCTATCGTGTCTGGGCAGAATTGCAGACACTTTCAAATTCAACCCTAATTCACGGCTTTTTTTCAACAGTGACCTGTACTTGCTAAGTAATTCCGCCGGTCTCCTACTCTTAATATCATTAGTGCCAATGTGTACAACTATATCACCTTTTGTGCCCTTAAAAGATGATATCCGCTCTACAACGTCATCAACCTTTGCCCCTGGCAGACATACCCTGGTCCTGTTCCACCTATCCTTTTTACAAAGCATGTTCCCCACTTCCCTGACAATAGAGTCACCAACAACTACTAGTTCCTGTGGGACCAGCGCATTCTGCCTAGGGGGCTTCCTCTGTGTTGCCTGATGACCAAGTGCAAGCTCTGGCGTTGATGTGGGCGGATGAGAGCTTGTGGGCCCTTCAATTTATTTCCTTCGAGGGCATCCACCCTGTCTCTCAAGCTCTCATAAAGGCCCATAACAACGCTGAGTTGTCGCCTGATTTCCTTGCACTTCTTACGTAGTGCACACACAAAGACATCCCCTTGGCAGTATCATGTCCCGTACCCGGCTGCTCCGCAAAACATCAAGCAAACAGTGCATTTTAAAAGACTGTGATTCAGAGGGCAACTGCCCCCCCTCAGTTCTTCCCTGAACCACAGCACTCCCATTAGCTTGAGTCTTTTGCTTTGCTGCTCTGGTCTGAGTCATGATTCCGATTTAATTCAATAAAATTTCAAAACAAAATTAAATCCCTAAGTTATATCCCAAAACAGACCAGCTTATATCTATCATAGGCTTCTGTGTCACGTGTTAATTTATATGTATCCCATGCATTTTTTTTCTCTGCCATCTGTCTCATAAGTTCATCTGACATCCATTTAGGCTAAACCTTGAACAATATTTCTTAGTTGGTATGTAAAGCCTAGTAGCTTCCATGATAAGTTCTTTGAATGCTTCCCATTTTGAATTTGCTGTTGGTAACATCGTCAGTTGGTCCCACTGTATAGAATTTGAATACTGTCTCATAACTTCTGATATTACAATATAGTGTGCTTGCCCTGGTCAAGCAGAATCCTCAACACTTTCAGTACTGTTCTCAAACTTATTCACCCACTTGTAAATCTGCAGTTGCCATGCGCATGCTTCATCGTACTGCAGCAAACATTCCATGATAAATTTTAGCAGACTTTATTCCTTAGGCATTCAAAAGTCAGATTACAGATCGCTTCTCTACCTTGTTACATGACTTCAAGAGTGCCACCACCTTTAAAATTGACCGCTTCCAAATAATAACAGCAGATTGTACCATGTGGGAACTCAATTGTTACCAAGAGACTTGGATTGCTATCTGACACAAGATTTTATCACAGTTAGACAAACGTAGTTATGTCTACAAGACTAGTATAAAAAATAAATATATCCTTATTTATTTTATAGTTTTATTTGATTTGAATATTAGTGTCTTAGAATACTGGTAGCAATATTATTATTATTAGCCATATGGTGCAAGGAAGCCTGAGGCTTATGCTGCACCAGCCAAAAAAAAATAAAAATTCCCGCATTACCCTGAGAGAGAGAGTCAGAAGTAGAAGGGAATCACCAAGAAAGCGAGAAGAGAAGAATGATGATATCCAGCTCAGGACCCTGGGTTTGCCAAGCCCATACTCACCTGGGGTGATCCCCTGGGGTTAATATTGCACCTTCTAAGAATTTACCCTAGTTGTAGCATTTTCTTTTTTTGTAGTAGTTGTTTTTTTTATATAATAGTTTTGACCTGGCCCCAAATCCCAACAGAACGGTTGCCAATGCACCATTAAATACCAAACCAACCAACCCAACAGAAGGGGGGGGGGTGCTGAATCCACACAAGAACTCCATGCTGTCCTGTATTTTCTGTTAAAAGCCAGTGATTCAGAGGATTGTGGTGGGTTGTGGTGCAAATGCAACTTATTATCTATTATGGAAAATATAATAATTTGTTTTCTCATAATAGATAACTTTTTTTTTTATCTGTTGTTGAAAGGTTGCACCATTAGAGAAACTTGATAGCAGGTTTTTAGTAACGTGGTTGTGTGAAATTTTATATAGAAGAGCAAAGAAAGCTTCTTAAATGCTTTTTTGTGCAAAAAAAAAAAAAAAGAAATAACAGCGTATTGTATTATTGCAGTGAATGTCAGAGTATTCTATTATTGCAGCACTCTAGTGTTGCAATAATAGACTACAGGGAACAATATATTAGCAAATAACCTTAACCAGTCATAGGACTGTTGGTTTTCTCTTGATATACTATATAATATTATGTTCGGTTAATTGAGGCCTAGCAGTGCAGTAATTTTTTATTATTAAACATTCAGTGAAATACACCATTCTTTGTTTGTAATAGTAAATTGCAATGAATGGCATCGATTTAATTATATCTCATATTGTGACTACCTTCACAGTGAGTTACCATGTGTTGCACTACCTTGAATAAGGAACGCTTCACCAATGGAGAAGACTATTGTTACTTATTTTCAGCAGATACCACCACCCAGGCAGCACCGTTTCAAGGCTTGTTGTATTGTCGGTGGCCTGGCAAATACCCTGGTGTTGCAATCATGCCAACCCAGTTATGAAGTATAACTCCACAATATAAGAAAAACTCGCCCACCAAATGGGCGAGTTTTTCAAGAAATGGAATAGAGTGGAAAGGGGTTTTATTAATATATATATATATATATATATTAATATATAGTGGAGACCCAACATCCGATGGTAATTTGTTCCACAAAATCCATTGCATGTTGAAACCAATAATACATTGATTTCTTGTAATTCGTTCCTCAACAACACATAAAATAGGTATTTCTTACATTTATACTTCATTTTTACTAAAAATTAGTGTTTTATAAAGATTATTTAATAAATAGTTAAAACATCTTAAAATAAAAAAAAAACAATAAATTTTGTTTTTTTACTTGTACATCTGGAAATCAGTGGTGGCGGGACTATATCAAGCGTCAAGTGTCTTTGCAGACTTGCTTGACTTTGGACAGTTTCTTCGCCAAGAAACTGTCCAAAGTCAAGCAAAGTTGCGTTGGGTGGCAAAAATTTGAATTTAAAAAATCAAATTGTGACTCAAGAGATTGAACTACTTTGGGATCATGGCCCCTTGCATTATCCAACAGCAGCAGTTCCTTCTGGATAATGCAATAAAGAAAGCTTATTTTTCTCTTCACTGAAGGACAGAAATCTCCAAGCTCCCATTCACTGAAGACATACAGTATCCTGTAACCCAGGCCTTCGGGCACCTCCGTAGCCAGGTGGTAAGGAGCAGCAGCGCGTAGCACATGCCTCTTGATTAGACCAGGGTTCGAGCCCGTCACCACCAAATACGGAGGATGCAGAAAGGTCAGGGAATGACCACCGCATATCCCGGAGCAATATGGCCTTAGTTGCTAATGCTCCTAAAAACCAAATAACAAAAGAAACCCAGGCCTTCTTGTTACTGTGCCAAAACACTCCCAGCATACCTTTGTCGACGTTTTGTTGTTTAAATACTCTGGGGGTGTTAGAGTGACACACACACACAAGCAAAAGCTTCAGCTTAAAATCTCAAGAAGCATTGGCAACCAACAGGAGAGAGAGCCTCTGTTTCATAGGCTTATGCCCAGGTAAACTAGCCTCATCCTTAGTGATGTACGTTCTGGGCATTCGCTTCCAGAAGAGACCGGTTTCACCAGTGTTAAAAACTTGCTGTAGAAGATAATCTTCCTGATCAACAAACTCTTGGAATTCAATTTCAGCTGCTTTTTTATCAGCACTCAATGCCTCCCCATGCTTTTCAACACTTTTGATATTCGTCCTTTTATTGAAGTGCTCGAGCCAGCCTCTGCTGGTTTTGAAGCCTTCAAAGCACACAGCACTGCTACTGGTTGATGGAGCCTTAAGTTTCAGATCGTCATACATCTGAAACAATCGTACTAGTGATGTTCTGCATGCCACGCATTGAACAATAACGTTGTTGAATGATAACAAAGATGCCAATTTGTTGAGAACAATTGTACAAGTGATGAAAGTGATGATGAAAAATGAAAATTTCCACCCGTGTATTGTTCCAGCTATATCAGAAAGTCATCGGTCCTTAAAATAAGAGATCGCATGGAAGGTGTATTGGTTGCTGAGATTATCGGATGTCGATGTATTAAAGTCCCACTGTATATATACAAGTGTTACAAATGAAAATAAAATAAAAATAAATATAGATGTAGAAGTTATTAAACACAAAATGCCAAGCCTAGTTTTTTCCTTCCACTTCTTCGTTTTCATATTTCATATATATATATATATATGCACATGCACACACACACACACACACACACACATATATATGTGTTTGTATGTATATGTGTGTATATATATATTATATTTTGAAATATTATTTATTAATACTGAAAAAACGTAACAAACATCCAATTATATACAAATTAATGTCTATTGCTGCTGAACTTCTTAAGCGAGTCTCTCAACATCAGGTGAGTATGCCATAATTTTCATCTTTAAACATGCTAAGAGACTCGCATTGTTCAGACGGTTTCTTGATTAGTTCATGTTCGAAAATGCTTGTGCCGAAACTAATGCTATATTCACGCCTGTGCCCGCTGCGCACCCCACTTGTTGTACATGTGGGCTAAAAGTTAGAGCTGCAATTACATGTTCAAAGAGCCACATGCGGCTCGTGAGCCACAGGTTGCTGACCTCTATACTAGGATGTCAGCCATTCATTTCCATACTTGTTAAGAAATAAGTGGTGTTTTGTAATACAGTTTTATATCTTGAAAATAATGTATAAAATCAGTTCAGTATTTTTTTATTTTATGTGAATCTAATTATTTCATAATCGAGTATTAAATAATATTTTATCTTCTTTTTTTTTTTTTTTTTTCAATTCCTACTATTAGTTCACACTCTCCCTATATATATTTATATATCTTGTTCAAATTTTCAATCGTTAATAAAATACTTTTTATTCATCCACTCAAGTTCAAATAAATTTTTTTAAACTTGTAGTGGATGACACTTGATGTTAATACAGTTTTTTCAAATATTAATTCATTAATTAAATTTAATTAATTAATTTTAGTTTTATATGGGAGAAAAAAATTTCTCTTATATAAGATATTTAGCAGGATATAAATTTAGGAATAAAATTGAAATCAACAGGCAGTAGCTCAATCGGTAAAATGCAAGGATTTCAATATTTTTCACGTGAAGGTGAAGAATGCGAGTTCAATTCTTGCGAAAATCAATAAATTTTTGTTATTCATCCACTCAAGTTCAAATACATTTTTTTAAACTTGTAGTGGATGACACTTGATGTTAATACAGTTTTTTCAAATATTAATTCATTAATTAAATTTAATTAATTAATTTTAGTTTTATATGGGAGAAAAAAATTTCTCTTATATTTAGCAGGATATAAATTTAGGAATAAATTCCGTCAGTGGCAAAGCGTGTAGATCGCTGGAAAAAAATTTCTTTTTCAGATTCTTTTTTCATTCTGGGTTCTAGTCTGAGTCAACGAGGGAACAAAATGGAAAATGAAACGTGAATAAAAATAATAGTCTAACACCATATATAGAAAGGAAAATGGAAAATTCACTTTCTATTTCGCCACTTAATATTGTGATTCTGTCATATGTATATACATATTTATATTAATTGTAATTATTTAATGAAAAGTAACTAAAATAAAATTTTTCTTTGTTGACCTAAGTAGGAATTGACTTTAAAATTTTTTTTTTTATATTACTTGTTTTAGAATAGACTCAACAATTTGGCCTGAACCATGTTCTTAAGAAAATCCCTACTTCCAGGAGTGAACTGTGCAGTCCGAATTCTCTTTAGTTCCCAACCACACTGCTGTTTTCATGCAATCAGAAAGTTAAGTAAACTTAATGCACAACCTTTGCTTTTGATATCAGAAAGTTGTGTTCAGAAACTTAGAAAGCTTGCTTCAGATGGTTCTATGCTTCGTGTATCTGTTGATGGTGGTGGTTGCTCTGGTTTTCAGTATAAATTTGACTTGGATGCTAAAGTGAATGGTGATGACAAAGTGATTGAGCATGCTGGAGTGAAGATCATTGTTGATGAAGCATCACTAGAGTATCTAAAAGGTTCTACAGTTGATTACCATGAAGAACTGATTCGTTCTGCTTTTCGTATAATTGATAATCCCCAAGCAGAAAAAGGATGTTCTTGTGGATCATCGTTTACAGTAAAATTATGATAATATTAATTCCATTATTTGATAAAATTGTATTATAGTCATGTTATAGTTCATTAAAAATAAATTATTAGATTTTATCACTCATTTAGCCATAATATTGAAGCCCTTTACTGTTTTAAATATTGTCGTAATATAGGATTTTTCATTTTTAGTGTCTATTGGATACACCTAATCTTGCATTTAATCTTGATATGTGCTAGTAAAAACCTTAGATACAAAATTACTCATAACAGACAGAGAGGAAAAACTAGCATTGACTATTTAACCAAGATGATTCTGAAAGTTTTGAGAAGAGCATTAACATTAGTAGAGGCATATGATGCAAGAAAGCAAGCTTATATTGCATCAGTCAAAAAACAAAAAAAAAATACCCTTCCCATTTCATCCATCCATTCACTCCAAATGTTTGTCTAGTTCTGCCTTGAACTTATTTAAGTTGTTGACCTCCGCTACAACAGATGGAAGTTGGTTCCAACTATCAACCACCTGCTGGCTAAAGGTAAATTTCTGCACATTTATTCTACAATTATTTTTCCTCAATTTGAATTTATGTCCCCTTAGATTAGTAATCTGAGCAAGAGAAAGAATCCCATCAGTATTGAGCTTGCTCAAACCATTCAAGGCCTTATACACCTGAGTTAGATCACCTCACAGGTGCCTAGTCTCCAGATGCTGCAATTTGCAGAACTTAAGCCTTTCTTGGTAACAGCAACCCTTTGTTCCACTCACCAATCTCATTGCCCTTCTCTGTACTTGTACCAGCAGCTCTATATCCTTCTTAAAATGAGGCCTCCAGACCTGTATGCAGTACTCAAGGTGTGGCCTGATGATTGCCTTATACAAGGGGACATTGTGATAATGTTACCAAGTTAATACTTAAAAAATGCATTTTTCCATGTGTTAGTGTTAAGCTTTAAATTGATTTATTGTAAGTCAGGATAAAATTAATAAGAAGAAAGGAGTAGATTTAGAAACAGAACCTTGGGGAACTTCAGCATTAGTTGAGAAAGTAAGAAGACAGTTCCATCTACCGTTACATGCAGTGTGCATTCATAGAGAAAACCTAATTGCAGAAGTCAAGAGATAGACTATAAGATGAAAGGTTGCTTAGAAGATCTGTATGCTTAAACATAATGGAAAGTTTTAGAAATCAAAAACAGCTGCTTGAATTTTTCCATAGAATTTGTTTACTGTCACCTGCTGTGCTAAATCTGATAGGTGCATCTCAAAAATAGCTGTTGCACACTTTTAACTATTAATTAATGATTAAAAAATCTGAATTTTTTTTTCTACCTTCCTAAATTATAGTCAAGTTTTAGTTGAAATGTTTTAAAAGTGAAAATTATTGTTTACCTGAAATTGTGCAGCACGACTCTTTACTATTTTTGCCATTTGCTTCAATATGCTAGACTTTCTTTCAGATTCTTGTAAACAAACACACTGATCACATATTGTGTGAAATTGGTTGGCATTTATCAGCTGATGTGTGGCAGAGGCATCTGCTACAGAAAATAAATCCTCTTTGTTTATAATTAACAGGTGACAGAGGAATTGAATGTAACATGTTTGGTATGATAAAAGATTTACCAAGATCAGTGTAAGAGTTAGAGGAAAATGAAGATGATAATGTCAGTTTTATATGAAGGTATTATAGAGCTATCAGAATGCAACAGAGGTGGAAAAATGAATGGACAGAAGTTGCAGCCTTGGAAAGAAACTAGATGCTTAACTACCATTTGGACAAAGGGCAAGTTTCTCATTCTTAGCTTTGCAAATAATGTTAAATTGAGAGCTTGGCTGAAGGAACACAAAAATTCGTGGTATTGTTATTCTTACGGTATGAAGAGAAGAAAAATATCATATCAGAGATTTTATACTTTTCTTTGAAAAGTAAAAGAGAACATAACAATACTCTGACTTATTTTCTGCTGTGTGATCAATGCTACATAGTGAAACGTTATCACTTCCAGGCCTTCTAAACAATAGACACTGGAAGATGAGAATGCACAGGATGAAGATGAGGGAATTACCATCTACATCTAAAGAACCTTGGTTGACCACCCAGTCAGAGCTTAATCTGGTGAGAGATCTAAACGTTTTCAGTTGTCTTAAAAACAAGCTGAACTCCTAAGATTCAGATTACAATAATGACATTTGCTGCAAGAAAATGTGTAAGGATGTTGGGGAAGAGAAATTTGCTATCAAAAAGAAAAGAGCAACATATTGATATTTTGTGGTAAAAAGATCTCTTTTGTTTTTCTTTTTTTTTTTTTGTAATAATATGATGGTAGCTGTAAGCCAGATTTTTTCTTCTGAGGCAGCTGTTCAGAGGTGAGCAGATTTTCCACCATCAACTAAATATGTGATTAACTTTTGCATAATTAAATTCCTTAACTCTTGCACTCCTTTCAACCTTGCATCCAAGGCAAGTACCTCAGTTTCTATATTTTCATCTTAGAACTACTGTAAGCTCCTGGAATGGTGACTATTCATTAACTCATCAAAATTCAGTTTGAAAGTAGTGCTACCATATGCTGCAAATGAATATCTGTCTATGTTGGTTGGACTTACTTTTATGGACCTCTGTGTTACTGGTCGATGTTCTTCACGGTTAACTAAGTTTGCCAAGTGTACTTATTCCAAAAAAATCTTAACATTGGTTCCCCCTTCCTCTTTTTACATGCACTGTATTTCTTCTTAGGTTCATGCAAAGTAGTAAGAAAGAGTGAATCGGGATACTTAATCATCTTAATGAAGTAAGTGCAGGCATTTCCCACTTTATGAGTTCTTTTTTTCAAGTATCATGTATCAACAAAATCAAAAATATGAACATTAATTGCACTAAATAAATGCTGCTAAACATCCATGAATACAGCATTTCAAACCACATGTGTAGCTATACAATTCTACTGTGTGTGCATTTGTTTGTTCAGGCAGAGATGAGGTGGGAGGTCCAACTCAAAGAATTTTGGAAAGAATTCCATATTTTAGATGCAATCAAAATAATAAAATGAGTCTGGGACAAAATTATAGGGAAGAACATGAAAGATGTTTGGAATAAACTGTCCTCAGTTTATTGATAATTTTGAAGGATTTTAAGAACTAGCAGAGATGGTACAAAATGAAACAGAAGTGGTCATTAATATTGCTAACCAAGTGCAGCTTGAGGTTTCTACAACTCATATCACTGTGTGCTTCAAGCACACAATGCAGAGCTCACAAATGAAGACCTTGAAATGGCAAAATGTGAGGATGTCGAGGAAGAAGATTTAACAACTGCAACTCCGGTTTGTTCCTTCACTCTCAAGGGACTTGACAAAGCTTTTCAAGACAGAAAAAGCAATTGAGATTTTCGAGTCACGAGATTTGAATTTTGAGCACACTACAAAAGATGCTACAGATTTAAAAAATGCTTATGCATGCTATCGTTAAATTTATAAAAAGAGAAGACTGTCTTAGAAACAAACGATTCTTGAAGCATTTCCGAAGATGACGACTCCTTGTACTACCAATAAAACAAAAACGAGTGCCAAGCAAACAATGAATGTTGAACCATCAACAAGTGTGCATTTAGTGGATGATGAAGAATAAACATTCTTTAACATTTCTGTGACATAATTAATTTCTTTATTATTGCAATTTGCTTGATTTTAAAGGCTATGTTTTCATTTCTTTGGATAAATAAACCATTGTTTAAGCATAAACCATTGTTTTGTTGACTACCTTTATTAAACATTACTATGGTCAAATTTCATTGTTGAGAACGTGACCCCTGTTTTTAACATTACGTCTATGTGATATAAATTCCTGCTTTACGAGTTTTTGCTTTACAAGTGCACTCTAGGAACAAATTAACATGTAAAGTCGGGAACTACCTGTATATTTAAACCCTTAAAAATTATGTACGTGCAAAGTTGTGGGTCAGGAAATCAAATAGTATTGGTTATTACATATTAGTTCAGTTGGCCATATTCTTTTCTCACAAAACAGTTAGCATGACTCAGTTACTTCTCTTAAACATATGCATGATATCACAATCATTTAGGTCTGCCAAAAAACATAAATCATTCTAAATTCACAAATAAAATTCTCTTTGAGCAAAGAAAAAACACAATTTCCTTTCTCAGCATATGACATCTCTAAATCACACAACAGCATATTTGCTAATGCATGTTTCAGGAACAAGATTGCATCAGACGACTTACACAGATAATTATGCAGAAACTCAAATCTTTATACATACAGTTTCTGATTTAAATCTTTAAGTTTTCCTGCATTCAAAATGCAGTATCAGCATATTTTACTTTGTTTGAATGATAGCGATGTGCTATCATTAGCAAACTTATGCATAGGATTTCCAGTCAATGAAAGAAGGTCATCTATACGAAGAAGAGTGGGAAAAAGAACTGAACACTGGGGAACACCAGCATTAGTGGAGAAGAAATATTGTTCAAGATTTAGGCCTAAACGGATGTCAGATAAACTAATTAGACGTGGCAGAGAAGAAAAATGCGTGGGATACATATAAATTAACAGGTGACACAGAAGCCTATGATAGATATAAACTGGTCTGTAACCAAGTCACAAAGGAGGTTAGGCAGGCAAAGGCAGATTACAAGAAATCTTTGGCAAAGAATGCAAAGAAAAACAGCAAAGAGTTCTTTATTTATGTAAACTCTAGAAGGAAGGGGATGAATCAGATTGGTCCACTTGATATCGATGGTTCAACTGTTGATGATCCTGCTCAGGTAGCTAACAAACTAAATGAATATTTTGCATCTACATTCACACAAGTTATTCAGGGAGGGGAATGCCAGAGGTGTATTAAACTCTGGCAGTAAGCCAGATATTCTTGTAATAACTGAGAGTAAAGTGGAGGAGAAATTGTTCAAGATAAAGATAAGGCACCTGTGGTGGATGGAATCTATCCAGTTATATTAAAGGAAGTAAGCAAACCCTTAGCTATAATGATGAGAGCTTCCTTGGAATCAGGGGAGGTACCCATGGACTGGAGATGTGCAAATGTGACCCCAATCTACAAAGGAGGAACAAAGGGAGACACAGGTAATTACAGACCACTTAGTTTAACTTCTGTTACAGGGAAATTAATGGAGGCACTGGTTAAAGAAGCATTGCAGGATCATCTAGACAAGACTTCAGTTATAGCTCGGACACAGCATGGGTTTGTTAAGGGCAAGGCTTGTCTGACAAATTTGATTGATTACTATGCTGTAGTCACAAAGGAACTGGATGCAAAGAATAATTTTGATATATATTTGGATCTTAGAAAGGCGTTTGATACTGTTGCACATGGAAGAGTGCTGCACAAATTGGAGCGTGTGGCATTGTAGGCAAATTGTTGCTATGGATAAAGGGATAGTTGAGTGGGAGAGACAGAGAGTTGTAATCAATGGACACTGCTCTTCACGGACTAATGTTATTAGTAGAGTCCCCCAGGGTTTAGTGTTGGGTCTATTGTTGTTTTCTCTATTCATCAATGATATTGATGATGGTATATCAGGCTTAATGGTCAAGTTTTCAGACGATACAAAGGTCAGCAGGGTTGTTAATGACACTAAGCTGCTGTTACAGGATCTAGAAAAGTTGAGCAGATGGGCTGACAGGTGGCAACTGAAGTTTAATATTGACAAATGTAAAGCACTGCATATGGGAAGCAGTAACCCCAGAGTAATGTATCAACTGTGTGGTACTACACTGACAGTGGTAGAGAGTGAAAAGGCACTGGGGTAATTGTTCAGGCAGATATGAAGTTTTCTGAGCAGTGCAGACGGTCTGCAAGGGTAGCTCATGGTGTCTTGTCAATGATATACAGGAATTTTTCTAGCAGGGATTATCTCCTTGTATAAGGCAATGGTCAGGCCACACCTTGAGTACTGTATATAGGTCTGGAGGCCTCAATTTTAAGAAGGATGTAGAGCTATTGGAACAAGTACAGAGAAGGGCAATAAGATTAGTGAATGGAACAAAGGGTTGCTCTTATGAAGAAAGGCTTAAGTTTTGCAGATTACAGTGTCTGGAGACTAGGCACCTGTGAGGTGATCTGATAGAGGTGTATAAAGCCTTGAATGGTTTGAGCATGCTCAGTGCTGATGAGATTCTTCCTCTTGCTCAGAATAATCACCTGAAAGGGATAAATTCAAATTGAGGAAAGACAGTTGTAGGATAGATGTGCAGAAGTTTTCCTTTAGCCAGCGGGTGGTTGATTGCTGGAATAAACTTACATCTGTCATTGTAGAAGTTGATAGCTTAAACAGATTCAAGGCAGAACTAGAAAAACATTTGGAGCGAGTGGATGGGTGAAACGAGAAGGGTCTGTGTTATTTTTTTTTGGCTAATGCTATATAAGCTTGCTTTCTTGCATCATGTGCCCTTGCTAATACTAAGACAGAGAGCAACCTAGCCACCTGCAGTGAGAGGTCAGAGAGAAAAAACAGTTGGCAACCCATAAGATGGAAGCTTATTTAGAAAAGCTTTATGCCAAATAATCAAAATCTTCAGAAATGTCATGAGCAACTGCTTGAGTTCAACAAACATTTCCATTGAATTTGAAAAAGATTTTTTGGTGGAGTCCATAAATGAGTAACATAAGCCAGTATATCACCAGAGGACTGACACTGACTGAATCCATATTGGTGATCATTGATCAGATAGAAGGTTTATAGATATTTTAGGTGTTGGCGATTAATGGATTTCTACATTAATTTTGAAAGAGTAGAAGTAAGTGCAATGGGATGATAACTGAATGAGAGGGATATGTCATCCATTTTAGGAAATGGTATGGATATATGAGCAAATTTCAAAGCTGAGGGAAAAACACAAGTGGAATAAGAAAGTGCATAAAGGCAACACAGAACAGCAGTAAGCTCAGTGCACAGGCTTTGAGAACAAGTGGAGAATTGTTAAAAATTTTTCTATCCTTTTGACGGAAGACCACAGGAGGCAGTGAATGGAGTGTACAGGTGACCCCCGCTTAACGCTGATAATTCATTCCGTTAAAACAGAGCGCTAAGTGAATCCGCGCTAAGCGAGCGCCGCATGCCCATAAGGTAACATATGTATTTGTGAGTTGCGGTCGGTGCCATAGGATATTTCCTGATCAATAATAAACGGTAGCGAAAAGATGCACAAATGTCAGTCAAAATATTTAATATTCAAATTTTATTTTCAAAGAATATTTTATTTGCACATATAAAATATTCTGCATTACATACGTATATAATTATTACTTACGAATCAAAATGAAACTTAAAATTCCAATTAAAATCATGAATTAAATTGATTTAATTTAATTCATGAATTTAATCATGAAAAATGTGTCGATTTTGGGTTGAACTTTGGCCCTCTTCCAAATAAACTAAGGGGTATTAATTTTAAATCCC
Organism: Mastigoproctus giganteus; assembly: GCF_048544385.1. Lineage (NCBI taxonomy): Eukaryota > Metazoa > Arthropoda > Arachnida > Uropygi > Thelyphonidae > Mastigoproctus > Mastigoproctus giganteus. Next base: position 103,351,578 of record NC_143587.1, on the reverse strand, counting down.
CTGCAGCGTTACCGCCCAACAATAAAGTCACCCGATCCTTCGCCGCTTTGAAACCTGGCATGTTTTTTTCTTCTTTCAATATGAAACTTCTTTTAGGCATTCGTTTCTACAAAAGTCCTGCTTCATCTATGTTAAAAACTTGTTGAGAAGTATAACACATAATACCCCTCTTCAATAATTTTAACAAGTTCTATTTTGAAAGTTTCGGCTCCTTGATCTGCACTTGCGACTTATCCCTAGATTTTAAATCTATTCATCCAGCCCTTACTAGTTTTAAATGGTTCCAATTTTTTTTTTTTTTTTTTTTTTTAGGTGAGTTTTCTTCAGATCTCTTATCTTCAATATTATTTTCAATAAAATTAGTTAGTCTTTCCATTTCAATCCTAATAGCCGGCCTAGTACTAATTGCTTACAGTGGAACAGCTATCTTTCCCGCTGCTAAAATTAATTCTTTATTTTTTTATAATTATTCTTACAGTTAAACTTGCAAGTTCTAAATTATGGCACACATCCACTTGTCTTTGACCGGAATCGATTCGCTTCAAAATGTCTAATTTAATTTTCAAATTCAGTCTTTTTCTTACATTTATAGTCTTCGTACTGCGCTCAGACGTTGTTGCCTTTTCATTCTTATCGGCCATTATTAACTCTTCGGAAATGTAACTGCATACAATGTTCGAGTAAACTGTCCATTACGCACAATGTCTAATACTGTACTGAGTGATGACTAGACTTTGGATAAATGCATATAACGCAAATATTGCAAGCAATATACTTGATCATTTTTTAAAATGCTGATCGCGGAACTACGTAACAAGTCACTGTACTGCAATTAAATTAGCGTGCGAGAAAATTTCACTGAGCGTGGGAAAATTTCTCAAGTCGGCATGGCAAAACGTTTTAATGTTGTTTTGCTATTCATTTTCAAGCTATCGACTCCATCAAATGAAACGATTTTGTTAAATATGCCAAAAATGCAATCTGTAAAAGAGTGTTATAGTGATGTGTGACAGCGTTATAGTCATATACGGGTTATAATATAAGAACAGCGTTATAGCAAATCAGCGTAAAGAGAACCGCATTATAACGGGGGCCTGCTGAATTGGGAATGGTATGAGGTGGATTACTGAGTTTGTTGATAAGAGTTCGAAGAAAAGTAGGATGCTAGCAGGTTGGCTTTATCTTTGTCTGATGTGGCAACAGAACCATCAGGTTTTAACAGAAGGTGAGAGTAGATATGGGCAAAAGTTGCAGCAATAGCTTTATCAAGAGACCACAATGCTTAAATTTTAATTTTTTTTATTTTTTATGAAAACCCCAAACACGAGAGGTGTTAGAACCTATAGTACTTAGTACCGTGCTTGGGTTAGAAAGACGAAAGAAGATATTTGTTGACATTGGACTTAAACTTCTGTAGACTGTAATTTTCAGGAAATACGTATGAAGGTTGTTCCAGAAAACGGAAGTTGAATGAATAAACAAGGAAGATGAAAAGTTGGTTCTGTGAGTTTGAAGTTGGACAGTAAATGGGTGGTGGCACGTGTTTGGACTGTTTTGAAAGAGAGAGCAGGAATTATAAAAGCTAATTCAGAAGAACAGTGCCCATGGAAGTATCTATAGGAGAAGCATACAGCAGAAACAGTGCGTCTATGAGAGTGAGTACAGAGACTCTGTTAGAGATGAATCATTAATTAACCTAACTGCCCTCTTCTGAATGGAATCAAGAAGCTGAGAGAGGTTTTGGGGGCACCACCCCAGATGTGGGAACAATATTCCGTGGCAGGGCGGGTTTGCGATTTGTACAGAGTGAGCAGCTGTTTGGAAGAAAAGTACCGCCGAAAGCGAAAGCCAAGTTTTTTTAGATGCAGAAGAAGAAATATTTGTAATGTGCTTGTGCCAAGAGAGATTAGAAGTCAGGGTAATCCCCAAAAGAGATATATCATTTTGCCTAGAAATCGGAGTGTCACTAAAGATAAGCATAGGAGCAGAAGAATCCTTTCTGCGAGATATAAGACAAGACTGAGTTTTAGAAGGGTTGAAATCAACTAAGTTGTCTTTGCCCCACTGGAGAATTACCTGGAGATCGGCATTTAAGGAATTCAGATTTTCGAGAAGTTGAAGCTGATTGAGCAGGACAAGGTTTCTCAAAAGTGAAAAGTGGAATGCAATGTGCTATCATCGGCAAAACTATGGATAGGATTTCCAGTCAATGGAAGAAGGTCATTTATATACAAGAGGAAAAGAGTGAGGGAAAGAACTGAACCTTGGGGGACACCAGCATTAGTGGAGAAGTTAGAAGACAGAGAGCCATCTACCATCACCCTCAGTGAGCAATCAGAGAGAAAACTGGATAACCATTTACTAAAAACAGTTGGCAAACCGTAAGATGGAATCTTGTTTAGAAGACCTTTATGCCAAACACGATCAAAAGCGTTTGAGATGTCAAGAGAAACTAGTTCGGTGTTTCACCGAACCTTTCCATTGAATTATTCCATAAATGGGTAACATAAGCCAGAATATCACCAGTGGATCGACACTGACGGAATCCATACTGGTGATCGTTGATCAGACAGAAGGTTTCTAGGTAGTTTAAGAGTTGGCGGTTAATTGATTTCTCCATTACTTTAGAAAGAGTAGAAGTAATTGCAATGGGACGATAATTGGATGGGAGGGATTTGTCACCCTTTTTAGGAACTGGCTGGATATGAGCAAATTTCCAAGCAGAAGGAAAAACACCTTTAGAATAAGAAAGTGAAAAAAGGCGGCAAAGAATAGGAGTAAGTTCAGGAGCACAGGTTTTGAGAACAAGTGGAGAAATACCATCGGGACCTGGAGCTTTCTTAGCATCAAGATTCGTCAAAATCCTTTTGACGGAAGACCACAGGAGGCATTGAATGGAGCGTGTTGGTAATAGTGGGAGGTGTTTTACCAAGATCGTTAATACATGAGCTGGAAGAAAAATGGGATGCTAGCAGGTCAGCTTTATCCTTGGCTGAAGTGAAAACAGAACCATCTGGTTTGGACAGAGGTGGAAGCAGAGATGGGCAAAAGTTGCGGCCAATAGCTTTGGCAAGAGACCAGAATGCTCGGCTACCATTAGGGCAAGAAGCAAGTTTTCTACTCTTCGCCTGTTCAAACTCTAGTTTGGACTGGTTAATAACTGCTTTACAATTGTTGCGAGCTTTGGTGTAAGCAGAAAATGAAACTGAAGAATTAGAAACAAGCCAATTACGATATGCAACATTCTTCTCTTGAACAGTCTTAGCACATTTATTGGAAAACCAAGGTTTAGATATAGGACGAGATTTTAAAGTGGAGTGTGGGATAAAGGATTCGAATCCTGCAAGAATAATTTCACTGACACGATCTGAACAAACATTGACATCAGAAGTTTTGAAACAGTAATCCGACCAAGGAAAAGAAGAAAAGAAGTCTCGCAGGTCATCCAATTTTGCATTCTTGTAATGCCAAACAACACGATGTTGGGAATAGCCATGAGATAAAGGTTCCATTGGAGAAGAGACAATCACCAAGTTGTGATTTGAAGTGTCTAAAGGACCCCTCACTTCGACCATATACTTAGAAGGGTTGTTTGTGAGAAAAAGATGAAGCGTATTGGCTGTATGATTAGGATTGTCTGGTATTCTTGTAGGTAAATGAACAATCTATGCAAGATCATTAGTAATTGCAAAAGCCTCAGCATCTCGACCAGCTGGGTCGGTGTGACTAGAAAACGGAAGCCAGCTGGAGTTGTGAACATTAAAATCACCAAGGAAAATTACCTCACTGTTAGGAAAGTTGGACTGGAGAAAGTCAAGTTGCAAAGAGAAGAAGTCAAAGAGCTCAAAGTGATATTAGTGGAGTTGGGAGAACGGTAGAGACAACAGATGAATTTGACACAATGAGGTAGAGAGATTTTAAGCCAGAGAAGATCAAAGAGAGGAGATTCCAAGTCTCTGACAGCGAATATCAGAACGGACATATGCGCAAGTACCACCTTTGAGGCGAAAAGAATCATACAGCGAATAATTTGGGCATCTGAGATGAGCAGTATTTGAATCAACCGATAACTGAGATTCTGTCAGAAAAAGTACGTGGGGTTTGGCAGACTGCAAGTGGAAATGGACATCGAGATTAGAATTGAGATCACGTATATTTGTGAAATGAATTAGGAAGTGTTTGGGAGGTTTAGATCTTTTCACAGATAAGCTTGCTCTATTAGTTTGACAATTCATGGTGTATTCATAGTAAGGAAAAGTGGGTGGGACATGCTGTATGAAGTAATGAAATTTTTTGATATGGCATATACATGGTAAGAATATACCCAGATCCTTGACATAACGTGGCCTCAACAATGCTCCCCGCATACACACTAACACTACTCGGACTCCGTCCAGTCACTATCTGGCAGAGTAAAGGTAGCAAGATTATACACTAGCTGATCCGGAAGCCTCCTACAGAGTTACCAATAGGTTCCGTTCGGTCCGGTGTACTAACTAGCGGCCGGCCTGCGAACACCGTTTTAGAGCTGTACCCACGAAATGTAAGGAATATTGGATCTCACCACGATGTTCATCATAACCTCAAACGTCATCAATCATACTGCATGATGATTAACTTAACTACCATTTGAACAAGAAGCAAGTTTTACTTTACTATCTTTACTTTACTACCCTTAGCATTTTCAAAATCTAGTTTGTAGTGATTAGTAATTGCTTTACAATTGTTGCAAGCTTTGGAATAAGCAAGAAATTAATCTGGAGATTTGGATGCAAACCAAATGCAATATACAACGTTCTTATCTTGAACAGCCTCAGTGCATTTATTGGAAAACCAAGGTTTAGATAAAGGACAATATTTTAAGGTGGTGTGTGGAATAAAGGATTTCATCCCTACAAGAATAATTTCACTGGCACAATCTGAGCAAACATTGACATCAGAAGGTTTATAACATTAATCCAATCAAGTTATCATATCATATTGCATTCTTGTGATGTCAAACAACATGAGGCTGACAATGGCCTTTAAATTTTAATAGAATTAAAATTCAATTCACAAATGTGATCACAATGACCGGCACTTACTAGATATCGTATAGTGAACTGTACTCTACTATGGTGAGTCCATCATAACGTGATTTGATTGTACAGAAAATCGAGCATAAAGTGGGGGTCCATTGTATTTTTAACTTTTTTTTTTTTTTTTTTTTAATGAAAACCCCAAACATGAAATGTATCAAAACCTATAGTACTTAGTACTGTGCATGGGTTGAAGAAGTATGGGGGGATGCCGGAAAACTTTGCTCTAGAGACTAAACATGGGTTTCACCACTTCAAGCCTCCAAAAATTTTTACGTGAAACTTTGCATAACTGGGGCAGCCGCTTAATTGGGCCAAAATGCACTAGTCCCGATGTGTCCCAAATAACCAGAATCGCCTGTAATACAAAAAGAGATAGTAGAGGATGTTAATGCATCAAGAGCATTTCAATACATTTAAAATTTTTTTTAATCTGATTTGATTTTTGAGAATATGATTGTCATTGAAAAGTTTGTGGCATGAGTATGAAAGGGTAGTGTTAAAAATTTGTTAATAAGACTAAGACGCATTTAGGGCTAGAGCCTCAAGCTGCGAACAAATTTAGACTATGTATATAAAGTGCTTAGCATCATAATACACAGCCATTTCTGAATAAACAGAAAATTTTTAAGGTGGCATCGTTTTAGGTTATATCTCATATTGTGAATGCCTTCACAACGAGTTGCCATGATATTGCACTACTTCGAATAAGTAACGCTTCACCTAAGGAGAAGACTAATGCTACTTATTCTCAGATAGGTACCACCACCCAGACAGCACTGTTTCAGGGCTATTTGGCCCTTCGTCAGTGAGTGGGTAGGTACCCAAGTGATGCAATGATGGCAAAAACAGTTATGAAGTATAACTCCACAATATGAGAGATGCCTGATGGTGTATGATGTATTTAGACTAAGACGCATTTAGGGCTAGAGCCTCAAGCTGCGAACAAATTTAGACTATGTATATAAAGTGCTTAGCATCATAATACACAGCCATTTCTGAATAAACAGAAAATTTTTAAGGTGGCATCGTTTTAGGTTATATCTCATATTGTGAATGCCTTCACAACGAGTTGCCATGATATTGCACTACTTCGAATAAGTAACGCTTCACCTAAGGAGAAGACTAATGTTACTTATTCTCAGATAGGTACCACCACCCAGACAGCACTGTTTCAGGGCTATTTGGCCCTTCGTCAGTGAGTGGGTAGGTACCCAAGTGATGCAATGATGGCAAAAACAGTTATGAAGTTGAGGCTCTAGCCCTAACAGCTTGAGGCTCTAGCCCTAAATGCGTCTTAGTCTAAATACATCATACACCATCAGGCATCTCTCATATTGTGGAGTTATACTTCATAACTGTTTTTGCCATCATTGCATCACTTGGGTACCTACCCACTCACTGACGAAGGGCCAAATAGCCCTGAAACAGTGCTGTCTGGGTGGTGGTACCTATCTGAGAATAAGTAACATTAGTCTTCTCCTTAGGTGAAGCGTTACTTATTCGAAGTAGTGCAATATCATGGCAACTCGTTGTGAAGGCATTCACAATATGAGATATAACCTAAAACGATGCCACCTTAAAAATTTTCTGTTTATTCAGAAATGGCTGTGTATTATGATGCTAAGCACTTTATATACATAGTCTAAATTTGTTCGCAGCTTGAGGCTCTAGCCCTAAATGCGTCTTAGTCTAAATACATCATACACCATCAGGCATCTCTCATATTGTGGAGTTATACTTCATAACTGTTTTTGCCATCATTGCATCACTTGGGTACCTACCCACTCACTGACGAAGGGCCAAATAGCCCTGAAACAGTGCTGTCTGGGTGGTGGTACCTATCTGAGAATAAGTAGCATTAGTCTTCTCCTTAGGTGAAGCGTTACTTATTCGAAGTAGTGCAATATCATGGCAACTCGTTGTGAAGGCATTCACAATATGAGATATAACCTAAAACGATGCCACCTTAAAAATTTTCTGTTTATTCAGAAATGGCTGTGTATTATGATGCTAAGCACTTTATATACATAGTCTAAATTTGTTAATATTAATGTATGACACTTCAAATAGTAATCCACTAAGTTTCGTGCAGTTTTAATAATTTCTCTTTAATTACAGGTCCTAAAGTGAGCAAATTTGTGTGAACAAGGAAAGATGAACAAGATCAGTCACTGTGAAGTCATCCAATATTTGGGAAAAAAAGGGACTAATGCCAAAAGCAATTTATGAGGATATGGCAACAACATTAGGGAGGATGCCTCTTCCTATTCCATGGTTAAGAAGTGGGTAGCAGAATTTAAATGAAGGAAGGAGAGCCTAGAAGATGACCCATGCTGTGGAAGACTTAACAGTGTGCATGATCTGGTGACAAGTGATCAAAGAGTGAGATTTCAGTACATTTCCAGGATCTTGGGCATCTCATTTGAATGTGCATAACACATAACAGAGGCTCTTGCTATTAAAACAGTGTCAGCACAATGGGTCACAAAGTTATTGATAGAAGATCAAAAATACAAAGAGTTTCAAGTGAACATTTGCATTAATTTCAAGCAGATTTCCTTGAAACATTTTTGACCATGAATGGGATGTGCGTCCACTACTTTCAGCCAAAGGAGCTGTCCAAACAGTGAAAACATAGCTCTTTTTTCAGTCCAAAGAAAGCCAAGTTGATTCCTTCTGCTAAGGTAACGGCATCAATTTCTTGGAATTAAGGTGGTATGTTGCTAGTGGATTACCTTCAGAAAGGCCAGTCAAAGGTCATATTATACAGATCTTGCAAGGCATTTACTGTGAAAACATCAAAGATAAATGGCGAGGAAAAACACAGCAAAGGAGTCTTGTTCAACTAGTACAATGACCTGATCACAAGTTTGTCATTGCCATGGCTGCACTGCACAAGTATGACTTTGAAATCTTGGACCATTCCCCATATTCACCCAATCTAGCACTATTGGACTTTCACCTATCTGTCATCCACTGTCATTGCTGCAGTGGATGCATTCCTGGAGGCTCAAGAGAAAACTTTCTTTACAGCTGGAATCAATATATTGAAGCATTGGTGTATTGACTCCAAAAGGGACCATATTGAAAAGTAATATGTTACCAGACTCCTCAAATAAACCCTTTATACTTAGGCAACAAACTTTTCAAATGCCTCTCATAATTTTGTTATTATATCTAGTGTTGGAAAATAGTCAAAATACGAGCTTATTAATATTTTAAAGCATATGTACAAAGTTTTTTTATTTTGCAATATTTCAAAAATCGATAAAATTCACTCAACAGAGCCCCATCACTATCAAAAATTCACTGCAGAGTACCCACATGCAGTAAACTTGCTGTTGAAAGGATCAAAAAAAGATACAAAGATAATTCAAATGAAAAAAACTGAAGATAATCTTGTCAGATTATTGAGCAAATCCAACGAAAACACTGAGCATCAAAATGGCACTATCTGTTGGCATCAATCAAAAATAGCCAATTTTTTAGATTGTGGAAACCTTGTAGTTATGCACCAAGGTAGAGAAGCAATCTAATCCAGTTTTTGAATGTTGAAGGAATAAATTCTACTAAAATTTACGACAATGTTCACTCAAGTACTACAAAGCCCGCATGAGTTTGAGTGAAGAGTGTTCACTTAAGTATCACAAAGCCTGCATGACTCTGAGTGAATAAGAATGGTATTGAGAGTGTTGATGATTGTCCTCAATCAGAGCAAGCACATAATGTCATGAAGCTATAAATTGTAGTGACAGTGGAAGATCTCATAGGAGGAAACCACTGTATTACTATTCAAGAAATTGCCATGACACACAGGATGTATTAGCTCAGCACGTACTAGCATTAGTGAGCAGTTGCATTTTCAAAAAGTGCACTCTTAATGGATTTTATGGCATCTAACACCAGATTGACCCATTAGTGTCATCCATTAGTGCTTGAATATGAGTGTGAAGGAGGTACCTTAAAATACAGTGACTGGAGATGAGTCCTGGGTTCACTATTACACACCAGAAAGCAAAACACAACAGTGGTGCCAGATAGAAAGGAGAAAGTCCACATCCAAGCATCAAAGAGAAAAGTGTTAATCACCGTATTCCAGAATCATAAAAGAATGATTCTCAAACATTAGTCTGAAAGAGGAGAAACAGTGATGAGTGACCAATAAGTGGTTCAGTGCTTCTGAACCACTTAAGGCAAGGAATTTGAAACAGTTTATTGTTCTCATGTTTGTACCTGTGGAATGGTAACATACATCCTACAGTGAATGATATAGGAGATAAAGTTTGGGATATTCACCAGACTTAGCACCACGTGATTATTTTTTTCTTTTTCCCCATTAAAAGATACAATAGAGGACACTGCTTTTTATCAGATGAACAGTTCAGAACTGCTGTGCATGAATGACTTCAACACCAACCAAAAAAACGTCTCTCAAGGAATCCAGGCATTAGTATAATATTGGAGGAAGTGTGTTAACTGATCGACTACACTGAAGATTGGCATGCATAGTTCCCTTTTTGTTTGTGAAATACAACTTTTAACTTATGTGTTCACTTGAATGACCTTTGTACCTGAATACATAAAAATAATGGCTAACTGTAAAAAATAAATTATCAGTTGAACTCTTTGCACAGCACAAAATACATATCACTACTGCTACTTATTGTAAGGTACTATACTGTGGAGGATTGCCAAACTACAATGCTAAATTACCAATTATGAGATTTTTAAAATATCAGGTGATCAGAAAGTTTACGCAAATTTTTAGGATACAAATTAAAATGTACATAAAGTGTGAAAAAATATGCTTTGTCCCATTGGATCATTTACACAAACTCAATGGATGATACCAGCAGTATTACTCCAAAAACAGAAAAATCATCTGTTGAAGTGGAGGCAGATAACCAGTGATGTGATCACATGATGTTGCTGACATAAGCCATTTTATGTTGCACATCAACCACCAGTCCAAAATTAACTTGTTATTGCGACCCACCTGTACACTTTTCCCAGTTGATGAAAATGCAAACAGATGGTTTCACCACTCGCATCATATCTTTCAACAAGCATCCGGCAAGTTTGGCTTGAATCCAACTCAGTGGTAGCCTTCAGCTGTCATCAATGGTGGCCAGTTGTCCCTCATGGGATGCATTATCAAGTGACTCATCACTTGTATTTTGAACTATTTTTGGGCTGTGCATTATGAGTACTCACTCACTATACCTTCTCCAATTGCCACGTATTATCTTACTAGCAGCTTGTGCCTGGTATATACTTAAACATGCTTTAAAAATTTAGAACAAAAGGTTTTTTTTTTGCCACATTTTAGTATTTTACCAGACTGCATTTGCTAGGCAACAAGTGACTCGGTGTCACTTATACTTTCAAAGTGCACAGACAGATAATTGCCACCTACAATGACTTCACATAATTTATATGTGAAGTCATTCACATATTAACCTTGAAAAAACTAAACTTACTTTTTTTTGTCACCTGATAAAATCTATTGTGAGTAAAATAATGTAATATGATTATGAGAAGTTAATGTGAAATATTAAAAGAGTACAAACAGTTAAAATTACAGTACAAATTATATAGGCTGGTCATTGCCAATTCAGAAATAACTTTCCTCATTTTTATCATATGGGGAATGGATACTATACTATACTTATGACAAACATTGGAGAGTTTGTGAAAAAAAAAGCATGTATACACCTCTAAAAATGATTTAATTCCTATATAACTTATACTCATATTGATTTCAAATACTTTTCAACATTAATTTTTATTAACAATTAATGAAATACTCGAAATATCTTGTGAATTTTTAAGCTTTTATTCATATAACATTGGTTTTTTTTTAAGTCTGCACCACAAACTCTTGCCCAATAAGGTGATGGCAACCTTGTCAGTACCGTACTGCCAATCTCCTGCCCATTGGTAAGTTTAACCAACATTCTTTATATTTGATTTATATAGCTGGAGAGAATTTACAATTAAACAAATGTCTGTAAAGTGCAAGCATTTGTGTAGTTTTTGTGACAGACTTCACATCCAACTTATTGCCTAGCATGTATTTTGGTCATTAATGGAAAATCATCTAAACTGCATATTAAATCATTCTTCAGCTGCACACTTAACAGGTATTTAAGAGTGAAATACAGCGAAAAGGATCATTTCCATGGGTTGTTTCTACCTCATCATTCTCTATTTAACTAGTGAATTCCCATTACCATTGCTAGTAACCCACTAAATTATGAAAGCAGTAGTATGGATGAATATTGTAGACCTTCCAACATCATAGAAGTTTCAAAGAAAATCAGACAATGTCTGATTTTCTTTGAAACTTTCTTTTAAAATCTTTGGTCATAAAAATCTCAAGTCCCTTCTCGCGGCTGCAGTTCCTGCACCATTATATATTCCTCCACAATACAATAATCTTTCTTGCACCATTATATACTCAAACCATCATTGATGAAATTTTTTGCTACCATGGCATTTATAAGGCTATAATTTTCTCCTTTTGTTTTACTCTCTCCACCACTTTGGAAGTAGAAATGCCTATGACTAAGTCAGAATCATCCTTCTGGTTAGTCTGATATGGTAATCAACTTTCAAACATGGAAGTGGAAGATTTAAAAACTGTTGGTATAATAAATTTATGGCTAACATTCTTTAATGTATCTAGGAGGTACATAGGACTGAAGAGGTATGTTAAGATTTTCAAATATTGGCATAACATTTAAAAGAAACAAGCAAATTGTTTTATTCAAGCCAGAAAGAGGAACATTAACAAACTTTCTACACAAGTGAGGAGAACATGTCTAGAATTATTAGCTTCCTTGGCTTGTTTAGGGCCAAGGAAGCTAATAAAAAGCCCACCAAACAATCTATTTTCACAGGAGGGCAAGTAGTCCTCCTGTGAAAATAGATTCTCTTAATACACTTGCTGTTCCAGTTTTTAGGCCTACCATTAACATGGATGTTGAACACTGACAGTTTTTTTTTTAAAGAAATCCAAAAAGCTTCCTGGTTGTTCAAAGAAAAAGATAAGAATGTTGTACTCTGTAGTTACCTATATCCCACTGTGGTGACATTTTTTTTTTTTATTATTACAAAAGGCTACTACAATGGGACATAGCATGGAATTACTTTGATTACTGCTATCTATGGAAGAAGATAAATCGCTTTAGAAGTGATTGTGTTACATGTGCCAAATCAGAATATAGATAGGGATTCTGTGCTTATGGAACTGTAGAAGACACTTCACATATACTAACTGGCTGCACCTCCAGACAGGGCCTCCAGGGAGGAATCACTGCTCTGCATAATTGTACCAATGAGGCAATAGAATGGCTTGATTTGCTTTAAACTTTGGACTAGTTCAATTCCTGTTGTTGTTTTTTTTGTATTAAGTACCTGTTAATTCTTATTATTTAGCTGTCCTATTTTATTTATTATTCATTCCAGATATTTATAATTACAAACTTACTAATGTAATTTTATTTTGTACTCAATGCATTTGAAATAAAAAAAACCACCATCTATAATAATTGAAAATGACCCTACCTTTTAAAGCCATCACTGCCTCTTTCTTTCCCATTTGTGCAATTTCACAAACAACACCTGTTGTTTTTGTTCTTACACAACTTTTGCTATTTCATTATAATTCTGAACAAAAGATGCAAATTAACATTTGGCATGACATATTGCTATAAAATGCTTTTGCATTTTTTTTTCTATGTACTGCATACACTCCTTATGCTTATTTGTTTTGCAAATGTCTGATTACAGTTTTTCCAGCTGCTTGAAAATGAAAAACCTTATCTACAGACAGTATTGTACACAAGGCAAACATGCTACCATTTTCAGATTTTACAATACAAGAAAAATTTTGCATATGTTTTCTGAAATTTTACATCATATTTTTCTGACATATCACTGAAAGACATTGTTAATTAGTTTTGTATCACACAAATGCAAACTATAAACAAACATAATTACCGAGAACAATGCTCTTATCCCACATTTCTATTTACCAATTCAGTATTGAAAATAATCAGAAATTCTTTTTCTTTTTAAATTTTAATTCCAGTTTTAATGTGGTTTTATAATTTCTCTTGTGGAAAAGAAAAAAAAAAAAAAAACTGATATTTGCAAAAAAAGAGAGAGAGAGAGAGAGAGAGAGAAAAACCCTTATCATCAACCATGTTACAATGGCAGGATGGAGAAAGTCACAAATCCAGAGAGTTAACAGTTATGATGGTCCCTATTCATTTGTAGTGGGAATGAAAAAAACCTAAAGAACAAAGCCTGTTTAAAGGCTAACTGATATACACTTTTCCGTACTGTGTAACTGTTTAATATACTCAAAAGCTGTATGGTTTTAGAAATAAATTTGATAAATGTGGACGTAGTCTGTTGGCCGGCAAACTTTTTTTTTTTGAGAGTTTATTAGGTCATATTTACTTATGGCAGTCAAAAGTCTGCTGTCCACTAAACATAGAATGAATACCAGAGAAGCAAACTGCAAAATGAGCTACTAGAAGCATTAAGTTAAACATTATGTAACCTAAATTGAAATATAATTGTATATTTCTTCTTCATAGTACACAGAACAAATTTTGCAGATTGAAATAAATTAATCACCTCCACCCTTCCAAAAAAACTAAATATCAGTTTTTGGACAATGTACTATATTTGTGTTTGAAAAACAAAGTTACTGAAAATCAAATTTCATTTTATAGGCTCAAGGAGAACAGCAGAGTAAAAGAAACGTGTGAACAACACTGCAAACTTGTCTGAGTTTTGCAAGTTTTGGTTAATTTTGTACAGAAAATGTTTTTTTTTTTTTTTTTTTTTTTTTGGTCATGTGTGCTTAATTTACATAATTAAATATAAGAAATATTTCAGATTTCATATTTTGATTTAAATACTGAGGCAAAGTCAATCTTTCTGACATTTCTTATAAAATATATTACACCGTTTTTTTATTTCAATTGAAAGCATACAATTTTAATCATTTTTTATTGAACTTCTTATCTTCCTTCAATAAATACAATATGCGGAACTACATCAGGTTTCTAAAAAATTGTAAATAGTCCACTTTTTCAAGTCAAGCACCAAATATACAAATATACATTCGTATTGAAGTTATGTACATATGCCAAAAGCATATAAGGCAACATTTAAATCATCTTTAAAACGGCATAACCAAACTATTCTGAATAATATTGTAAAAGCAGCCTAGCATAAAATACATATTCAATACAAGGAAGTATTTTACCACCAACGTAAGTCTGAACAACTGAAAACCATGTGATTTTGGTTATTTAAATATATTGGCTTCCTAACATATTTCACATCATCAATCTGTTGTATTCTCTGCACAGCTGTCCTCTTGAATGATATGGTCACCACAGTCATCCTGATGGTTGCGCCAGTCTTTACGCTGACAAAATGTGCTACAATAACTTACTCGATGACAACCAGTACACTCAGAAAATGCCATCCTATTGCAGTTTCCACAACGCTATAACAAAATAAATAAAACTGTAAATTTCCATAAATAAAATCCTATACTATTTTTGTAAAATAGGTGTTAATTATTTTTATTCTTTTCCTTGAATGAAACCATTCTGTTATATTGTACTTGCTCCATGATATGTTTATTACACACACACACACACACACACACACACACACACACACACACACACACACACTCTTTCACCCCTTTGTTGCTATTCCCAAAAAAGTTCTGTGATCCACTATATGTTTCAATCCAGCATATCTATTCAAGTAGACAAAATTAAATAATTTGAATTTTTTTTTTCACTCATTATTACATTTATATTGTGATGCAGTAATTCCAGTAATGTATATCATTAACATGGCTGAGAGAACAGCTAAAAAAAAATGGTGCATACAGCAAATGTACAAGTATTTAGTGATTAAAAATGAATCAGATATGAAATTAGTTTTGGTGGGACTGAATTTAAACCTGATTTTATCAGTAGGAGTGTAGATTTAAACAGTGAGCAAAATTTATGACATATCAACAAGTGATGTTACTTAACTGCAACTGAAAATAGTAAAATCTCCACCACCTAGAATTCAGTGGGTAAAATTCAGGTCTTTGGATATCCTCCTTTCATGATGTTACTCCACTGCAGTGCTTCAAATTATATATTTCTGAAGATGGTGTGATCCATATTGTCAGTGAGATATATAGGTATGCAAAGAAATGTCTTGATGATGATATAGCTTCAGGTGCAAGTTCAAATGTGACAATAAGATTGTAGAAGATGTGTAAAAGAGGTAAGAAGACTCATCTTTGCACTGGTTTTGACAATGGACATAATTCACAAACAAACTCAAGATATATAATGGACAAGGGACTACATACTGGGCAAGGGTCTATACACTTAAGACCTCAGAATTTCATGAGACCATGTCTTTGCAGGTTCCAGTTGCTGCTTTGATACATACATTTTACAAATAATAGCAATGCAAACAGCAATGAGTGTCTAAGAAAAATTAGGCTACCCTTGAAATTGCTGCGCACTTAATTCAGAAACCACTGTATGCCAGAGCATAAAATTCCTGTCAGTGGAAGCCATATAATAAAAAAATATATCCACAGAATAGGGGGGACCAGGTTTAACTTGAAGGTATTTTTTGTTTGTGAAGATAACACTGGTCAGGCCTGGGAATTTTTTAATAACAGTGAATACCAATAAGTTTTACTTTTTGCATTACATGATACTACTTAACAGTGGTATAAAACAGCACTGCGATGCTCAATGTGTTCTACGTTGTATTTGAAATTTGTAAAAGAATAAGAGAAATTCACCTCAATAAGATACGTAGAACACTTCCGTGTTGTTGTTGTTGTTGTTGTTATGGAGGCTTAATGGCACATAAGCTGCTAAGGCATATAATGTGCCTATTCACTTATTATACAAAAATATGAGTTTTCCATAAATCAGAAGAAAATCCGAAATCAAAAATAATTAAAAAATCCAGTTTGCCTGAGAAAGTCAAAAAATTCAGAAATATTTGCCTTATCACCAATGAGATTTTCTAGAGTTATTGGTTTATGAAGATTAACCAGTGAGATCAAGGATGAAGTTCTGCCTTGTTTATAATAGGGGCAGCCAATAAGAATACGTTTTACAGTCAAATTGTTAGAACAATGTGTACATTGTGGTGGATCATCTCCTGTGAGTAAATGAAGGTGGGTCAGATGGGTATTACTTTTCTTGCCCTTGAAAGGACTACTTCTTTTCGTTTCGACGTACAGACACTGGAGTGCCAAATTTTCGGGTCTTGTTTAAACTGAAAGAGTTTATTATTAGTCTGAGAGTGCCAGAGTGCTGTCCATTGTGATAGGCAAACAGCATGAATGGTTAGTGCATAATCTGATGCTGGAACAGGGATATTGGTTAAATCTAAGGTAGTTGGATTTTTTGCAGCTTTATCGGCCAGTTCATTGCCTAAAATACCAGAATGGGCTGGAATCCAGCAAAAAGTGACCTGTTGGTTGCGTTCTTTAATTTGCAGTAATAAACTTCTGATTTCATCTAGAACAGGGTGAACTTTATCTGAGGAATTACATAACGACATGATTGAGCTGAGGGAATCAGTGTAAATAACAGATTTTAAGGAACAGTCAGAATAGAGATTTTCTAAAGCTAGTTTGATTGCGTATAGTTCAGCAGAAAATATACTAAATTCTGATGGAAGGGAAACTGATACAATTGTATTCGGAAACACTGCAGCTGCTCCAACATTTGAATTAGATTTAGAGCCATCTGTAAAAATTGGGGAGAAATCAGTATATCTTTGAGTGTGAACTGCATGAATTTGGTTGACATTTGATGCTTGCAAAGTATTCTTTCTCCATTGACAGAGGCAAGTGTCACAGGTTCGAGGAGGAGGAGGAACCCATGGTGGTTAAGTATAGGTTGCTACCTGCTTTACAGAATGGATGGAAATATTCCAAACGCACCAGTTCAAGAAGGCGAAGACCAGCTGGTTTTACTATGCTAGGTTTGTTTCTATATAGGTTTTCTAAGGGTGGGTTGAAAAGGTATGACTGAACGGGATGAGAGGCACAACTTTGTATCTTGACAGCATATTTCAGTAACAGTGTTTTCCTGCGTAAAGTTAGTGTGGGCTCGTGAGCATCGATGTAGAGACTATGTGCTGGGGACATTCTGAACGCACCAATTGCAATTCTCAAAGCACTGTGTTGAATAGGATCAGGCCAGCGTTATTAGTATTAGTAATGGCCGCATGGTGCACGAAAGCCTATGGCTTATGCTGCACCAGCCAAAAAAAAATAAATAAATCCGAACAAAACAATGATAAACACAAAAAAAAAAAAATAAATAAATAAAATAAATAACTAAATAATAATAATTAATAAATAAAAAAAATAAATAAATAAATAAAAATAAAAAGGAAATTAAACCTATCATCCTATGCACTTCCCTTACCCGAAAGTACTATCCAGATGACCTTTGAATAATCCCAAACTGTTGGCCTCTACCACCCATAAAGGCAACTTATTCCAGTAATTTATAACTCGCTGGCTAAAATAAAATTTCCTGCAGTCCAATCTAAACATTTCCCCCCGTAACTTGAATTTATGTCCCCTAGTTCTAGTATCATTTATAATCTTGAAAATTTCGTCCTCATTCATTTTACTGATGCCTCTCAGAGCCTTAAACACCCCAATCAAATCTCCTCTAAGGTGTCTAGTTTCCAAACTCTGCAACCCACATATTCGAAGTCTTTCTTCATAAGGACGCCCTTTTGCCGATCTCACCAGGCGAGTTACCCTTCTTTGCACCCTTTCAAGAAGCTCAATGTCTTTCTTTAGGTGCGGTCTCCATACTTGAACACAGTATTCCAAGTGTGGTCTAACATAAGCTTTATATAATGGGATTATCACGTCCCTATCTCTACTTGCAAAAGTTCGATAGATCATCGATAGGACACCATGGGCCTTCCTTGCAACCTGTTTACAATGCTCAGAGAATCTCATGTCTGACCGTATCGTAACACCCAAGTCCCTTTCCTCCAGTACTGGGTTTAGTTGAACTCCACCAAGTGAATAAGTTTTTTTGGGATTACTGTTTCCCAGGTGTAATACCTTACACTTTGTTGGATTAAAGCACAGCTGTCATTTTTCTGACCATTCCTGAAGTCTATCTAGGTCTCTCTGAAGAAGCTCAGCTTGACAGTGATCATTAACTACTCTACCAATTTTAACATCATCTGCAAATTTAGACATCACACCCTTTATCCCTTCATCAATGTCGTTTATGAAAATTAAAAACAACAGTGGTCCTAATACTGATCCTTGGGGAACCCCACTTCTTACATCAACCCAATCTGAGGAATAGCCATTTATCACAACCCTCTGCCTCCTGCCCTGAAGCCATCCTTCTATCCATCTAAGGATTTTCCCCAGTAATTCCAACCTGTTCCAGCTTATAAAGCAATCGCTCATGTGGGACTGAGTCAAAAGCTTTGCTGAAATCTAAATAAACAATGTTGAAATTATTCCCTAAATCCAGCTCGTGAGTGACCCTTTCGAAATAGCGAACCAGATTTGTTAAACATGATTTTCCCTTTACAAAACCATGCTGAGTATCCTTGAGAATTTCAATTCGATCCAGATGATCCTGAATTCCACCCTTGATCATTGCCTCCATGATTTTCCCTACTACTGAAGTCAGACTGACAGGTCGATAATTTCCAACTTCACTTTTAGAGCCACCCTTATGTATGGGAGATACATTTGTACTTTTCCAATCCAAGGGAATATCCCCAGAGTCTAGTGATGCTCGCATAATTAGCCCCAATGGTTCAGTGCACTTGCTTGCCGCCTCTCTTAAGATTATAGGGTATATTTCATCAACTCCAGGAGCCTTACTGGTCTGTAGGCTCGAAAGTTTTTTCATTAAATAATCTTGCGAAATTTCAATATCATTAATTACATATTTTTTAACTTCGCTCCCACAATTTCCCATTGCCACAAAAGGTTTTTCATTTGTAAATATCGATGCAAAATAACTGTTGAGTTCATCGGCAACGGCAGCTGGTGTATTTATTACTATCCCCTTTCCCTTACGTAAAGGTCCAATCTGGTTTGTCCTGCTCTTCTTGGCATTTATATATGTGAAGAATTCTTTATCCCCCCTCTTTGCTCTGTTTGCTAGTGATTTCTCATAAACTGCCTTTGCCTGTCGAACCTTTTCTGTGGCTCTATTACACATTACCTTGTAGCTGTTATAGGCTTCAGTACTTTTTATTGCTCTGTAACCTTTCCATGCCACCTTTTTCTGCTCAAGTAATGCGGCAATTTCACTATTCATCCAACTTGGAACCCTTCTCGTGGAGTATTTTTTTAATGGTATATACGCATTCAAGGCATCTGTGATTAATGTTTTAAAAGCGTACCACAGTTCAATTGTATTCATTCTCTGTGCGATATCTACCCAGTTAATAGAGGCTATGCAGTACCTTAAGGCATCGTAATTTTCTTTTCTGAAATTAAAACCCATTCCTTTGCCTTTTACTTCTGCTACCTCTCTTGTCATCATCCACCGTAGAACTCAGTGATCACTTCCTGCTACTGGTTCCTCTACTGTCAGTCCTGTTATGTCATCTGATTCATGTGTGATGATGAGGTCTAGGATATTCTTTTCTCTAGTACTTTCCCTGACATGTTGATACAAATAACAGTCATCTAGTTGATTTAAAAATTTTGTTCCCCATGTCGAGTTTCCTTCCCATTTACTCCAATCAATTAGAGGCAAATTGAAATCGCCCATAATAAGGCATTGACGCTTACTTGCCCATTCCATTTGCATGTAGAGGCTTTTGTCATAATCTTCACAATCACCTGGTCTGTAGATTACTCCTACTCGCATTACCTTTGTTTCCAACTATCTCACACCATACAGACTCTGTACTAGCATGTGAAATGTCTGAATCCGGGAAAGCTATCATCGCACTCAGGCTGCTTCTGACAAGAAGCATTACCCCACCACCCCTTCTATCTAACCTATCCTTCCTAAATACATTATACAAGCCGTACTGAAACTCATCCCCAATTTCCGGGTGGCACCACGTCTCTGTAAGCCCTATTATGTCCGCGTTACTTGTTTTAACCAGCAGTTCGAATTCGCTCATTTTATTGACGACACTTCTAACGTTACTGTATAAACAATTAAGATTTACTGTTCTTGTATATTTAACAACCCTTGAAGTTTTTAGGCTCTCTTCCCTGATATTAGCTACCCGCTCACGTGAAACGTCTTTGCCCCCAGAACATCTAGATAATACGTCCAGTTGGGGTAACAGATAAGAACTCTTAAGGTATGTGCAAGAGTTACATTGACCAATATTATCAGATAAACGCATGTCAGTATTACCCACATCCCCCCTAACTAGCAGTTTCCCTGAACCTTTAAGGTATCCTCAATAATACTGGCAAAAACTTTTGCACCACCTTTGTTTAAGTGTATCCCGTCTCTACAAAACAAATTCCTTCTACCTACAAGTGTGGGCCATGCTGATAGAAATTTACCCCCTAAAGCCTTGCAGATTCCTTCAAGTCTTGAGTTAATCCACAAGGCTCTTAACATATAATCCCTCCTATCGTGTCTGGGCAGAATTGCAGACACAGACATTATGGCCTAGCTCGCGACATTTCCTCAGCATGGTCCTGTATTTTTCCGTCAGATCGTGTATGTTTAATATCATTTGTCCCCACATGAATAATAATATTTTCTTTACCCCCTTTAAAATCTGACAATCTGTTGGTGACATCATCAATAGTTGCTCCCGGCAGACATACCCTGGTTCTGCTCCACCTATCTTTATTACAAAAAATATTCCCCGTTTCCCTGACAATGGAGTCTCCTAATAAAACAATGTCCTTTTTAACCAGAGTAGTTTGCACTTGGTTTTTCTGTTTTGAGGCTCGAATCGGGTGTGCATCACTTGGTAGATTGCTGGAGTTTTGAGTACCTGACAAGCTCCCAGATGCATTATTTTCGAGGGCAAGCACTTGTTTTTTCAGGGACTCAAATTGTTCCATCAGTGCACCAAATTGTTCCATCAGTGCACCAAATTGTAATTTAAGATCGGTGCGCTCCTTACATCGGTCACAAAGAAAAGAATCCCCAGGTGAGGTAGGATTAGTCACCAGGTCGACCTTGGAAAACATTCCACAGGTTCCACAACGGATTAAATCATGACTCACCCATAAATCGCCATCTGCTATTTCCGTGTGAGTCATGATACCCTGTGACGTGTTTAAGGCAGATCTCGTATCTACCATTATAAAATTAAATAAATATCAATGAAAGTAACTTTAAAAAATTATATCTATAATATTATTAAAATCAAACAGTTACAGGAAAACCTATAACAAAATAATCCAACAATATCTAAATAAATCAAATATTTAAAAGCACTATCCAAAAGTAAACCACTTAACTGAGGAGCCCTGTCTAAGCGCGTCTGCTCACCTCGAATGCCAACGTATTAATGCACTCTTTCTGGCAGAATCATAGATTGGAGCACCATAATCGAGACGGGATCTGATTAATGCCCTGTGTAACCGAAGAAAGGAGGTACGATCTGCTCCCCAAGTTTGGGCAGATAAAGCTCTGGGTATGTTTAGCTTTTTTTAGACATGAAGTCCGTACATTTTTAATATGATCTAGGAAATTTAACTTATTGTCAAAGGTTAATCCTAGAAATCGGATGTTGCTGGTGACTGGGACAAAAACGTTAGAAATTTGAAGTTCAGGATCTGGATGAAGTTTGCGTTGTCTACAGAAATGGATAGCAACTGTTTTCTGCTGCGATAGCCGTTGAGACTCGCCCATTATTGAATTTTATTAAGCGATATCTGAAGCTGTCTTTCAATAGACCTCATGTTTTGAGAATGACAGGTCATCTGCATAAAGGTAAGTCTCAACTGTATTCAGAAGCTGTTTAGTGATAGAATCTATTCTCAGAGCAAAAAGAGTGGCACTCAGTACTGATCCCTGTGGAACACCTTCTTCCTGGATGAAAGTTGCGGAAAGGGCATGTTGGTATCGAACTTGAAATGATCTAGTACGTAAAAAGTTCTGAACAAATATAGGAAGACTGCCTCGTAGTCCGAGAAGGTAAAGATCACTAAGTATACCATACCGCCAGGTGGTATCAAAAGCCTTCTCTATGTCTATTGAAATCATTACTAGATGTTCGTGTTTGACAAAAGCATCACGGATGGCGAATTCGGCCTTGACCATAAGATCCAAGCATGACACACTTCCGTGTGACACTCTCCATATTTTAAAACGAATATAAAATTAATGCAAATTGATTACATTAATAAAATAAATTAAAAAATAAAAAAAAATTAAAAAATTAAAAAGCTTAATGCAAATTTTGCAAAAATGACTTTCCTTCTTTTCATTCATATTTTTAACTCCTGTTGACTATTCAATTCACCTCCTTCCTCTCCAGGCATAACCTATCGATAAGGAAGGAAAGTTGTTTTTGCAAAATTTGCATTAAAAGTTTATATTATTTTTTTAATTGATTTTATTACTGTAATTAATCTGCATTAATTTCATATTCGTTTTAATTTCTGGAGAGTGTCACATGGAAGTGTTCTCTTATTCTTCTACAAATATTGAAATACAACGTGGAATGTATTGAGAATCGTAGCTGTTTTATACTATCAAATTCATATTTAAAACTCTTGTTGACTATTTCATTCACTTCCTTCCTCTCCAGGCATAACCTATCAATAGGAAAGTCGTTTCTGCAAAACTGTATAAACTGTGAAAAATTCACGACTCCAGATGATTAGCACTATTTCCTCACTTATCATGGAAAGCAAACGACTGTAAATCAACTCGGCTCCAACCATAACAGAAAAAGGACTTTGGGAAAACTACTACTAGAAAGGAGTCACATGAATTATTTAGCAATAATACTGAAATATATCATACATTAACATAATCTTAAAGTATTTATTGTACTTGTCATGAAGTACTAAAATTAATGTTTATACCTTCACACCATCTTCCCTATCTGCTGCCATGGCCTCAAACTTTTCTTGTAGTTCCATCTGAGCTTGTTGATGAGCTTGCTGGATAGCAATATCCTTTTCAGTTTTGGCTTCCAAGATTGCCCTAGAAAGGTTCATTTGTGCCTCAATACGTGATGTATTAAGTGCCTATAAAGGACAGGATAAAAAGTATTTCTGCAATTGCGTGGTACTGCCTACCTAAAATCTTATCTATTTAAAGAAATCTCTTAACTTATTCACCATCTCTGAACAAATATCTGTGGCACATACAATAGCTATAATTTTTCAAACTGAAAGATTGACAAAGAGCACTCTCTCATTCTATACTCTTTTTCAATTAAAAACTGAATATTGGTCACCAAATAATGCATTGTGAAAAACAGTGCATTATTTGGTGAGTATTATTTGTACTCTTTCACTACAAAATGAAGGAACTATGAACATTGTGAGCTGGCATTATCTTTGTGAAATTTTCCTGTTTACAGCAATGGTTAACCTCTAGTTGCTTGTATGTAAACAGCAAATTTAAATAAATCAAGACAGTCTTGATTTCGTCTAGTACACAGAAGAAACCACGACATACATTCCACAGTAGCATTCACAATATCTCTAATTTAAGCTTCTGGGCTATTTCCTTTGAGCTTGTTAATACATGTGACACAATCTACCTTGCACTCAAATTCTTATAAATGCCATGTTGCATATAAGTTTATTTGGGCGCCTCCGTAGCCAGGTGGGAAGGAGCGGCAGTGCGTAGAACACGCTTCTTGATTAGACCGGGGTTCGAGCCCGTCACCACCAAATACGGAGGATGCGGAAAGGTCAGGGAATGACCACCGCATATCCCGGAGCAATATGGCCTTAGTTGCTAATGCTCCTAAAAACCAAATAACAAACAATAACAAGCATATAAGTTTACAGTATATAAATGAGAGCATATTTCTTACTGGAATATTATTATCTACACAACATAAAGTACTTACACAAAAAAAACCATATGTATCTATCTGTGTAACACTGTGCCATCAGTGCATTATCATAAAGCAAGTAATAGGCAAGTTATTAATAACTTGCCTATTACTTGCTTATGATAATGCACTGATGGCACAGTGTTAGAGAATATATCATTTTCATGTAAAAACTTTGTTACTAGCAAGCCTTGGAATCAATATGCTGAAATAACATTAATTTATTTAGCATGTATTTAATGTTTCATCAAATAAGTGTTTATTGTCCCTTAAACAGTACATTGTTCACTTAGTGATGTACTATTTGGTTAAGTTATGTGTAACTTAACCAAATAGTAATTTAAGTTATATATAGTAAGTAAGTTAAGTTATAGTAAGTTATAGTTATACCAAATAGTAAGTTAAGTTATGTGTAACTTAACCAAATAGTACATCACTAAGTGAAAAAATGACATCGTACTTGATTTACTGCAAAGACTGCATCATAAAAACAACTTATTTCAATGAACCTAGGAACTAGTCTATATAAATAGTTATTCTGTATAAAACAAAAGAGTGATTCTTTGGGATACACAATTTCAGTATGTTCTAAACCCTTTATTTTCAATGAGGTATCTGCTACGTTTGTTATGTGATATTTCTTTTCTTATTTACAAGACCAGTTTGCATTCTTTCAGTTAAATGTAATTATTGAAATTAAGTTTACCATCAAGCATAAGACAGTGCCACTTACTATTACATGTAGTGAGCAGTTAAAGAAAACTGGATACCAATTGTGGGGGGGGAACAAAAAAAAAAAAAAAAACACAGCAATCCATAAGCTTGTTTAGAAGACCTTTATGTCAAACATGATCAAAAGCCTTCAAACCAATTCACACCAGTTCTCAAACTATAGGGTAAGTTCCACTTATAAGGCTTCAAGATACACCGACCACAGACAGTACAGTAATACACATTTTTTTTTTCACACGAGAACACTTCAAGTAGAATTCTCTCTTAATAACTATGTGAAAACAGAAAATCTTGCTTTTATAACATGCAACATGACACCATTTCCTAAAATCCCTATGCCCTTTCTCTTGAACCTAAGGTTTTTCACTTAATGGCATGTTATAACAACACCTGAAATTTAGCAATAATATTTGAAGTGTAACATCTCTCATCTTATCTTATAATTCTGTGCATATGAATTAGTTAGTTATTTGGTTTTTAGGAGCATTAGCAAGTAAGGCCATATTGCTCCAGGATATGCGATGGTCATTCCCTGACCTTTCCGCATCCTCCGTATTTGGTGGTGACGGGCTCAAACCCAGTCTAATCAAGAAGCGTGTGCTACGCACTGCTGCTCCTGGCTACGGAGGCGCCCTCCGTGCATATGAGTAATAGTCACTTTGGTATAATGTTTGATTGAAGTGAGAGTTAAAAAAATATTCAAAATATTCAATAAAAAATATATCATTAAGTGTAACAGGGTCCTTGAGGTTGTCACAGACATTCTCTCAGATATGCCAGACAAGCTGTACTTGCTGCCTGGGAGTCTAAAATGCTGATGGAACTGATATTCGGGTGACACTCAAGTCAAGTGAACCCCCAATTTCGGCGAAGTCCAGACGGTCTGTGACAGCCAAATCCTCTGCTTGCACCTTCACGATGGTGGGACCGTTAGTAATCCTGGTTATAACCTCCATGCACAAGTACATGGTGGGTGACCACCCAGGTGTGAACCAACCTAAGTAGGGGTCGAGGTGTGGCACAAACACATGGAGGAACGCCGCCCCTCTATGTTACCAGACAGTACTAGGTGGTAGATGACTCTCATCAACCGGTGAAATACCACCACTTTGCTTATTGGAGGCTTGAAGGGGTGGAACCCATGTTTAGTCTCTAGAGCTAAGTTCCGGTCAACCCTTCCCTATCTCTTCCATCATGCAGTATGATTGACGACTTTTGAGGTTATGATGAATGTCATGGTGAGATCCAATATTCCTTACATTTCGAGGGTACAGCTCTAAAACGGTGATCGCAGACCGGCCGCTAGTTAGTACACCGGACCGGACCGAACCTATTGGTAACTCTCTAGGAAGCTTCCTGATCAGCTAATGTATAATCTTGCTACCTCTACACTGCCAGATAGTGACTGGAGGGAGTCGAAGTAGTGTGTATGCGGGGAGCATTGTCGAGGCCACGTTATGTCAAGGATCTGGGTATATTCTTACAACGTGTATGCCATATCCAAAAATTTCATTACTTCATACAGCATGTCCCACCCACTTTTTCTTACTATTGAATACACCATGAATTGTCAAACTAATAGAGCAAGCTTATCTGCGAAAAGATCTAAACCTCCCAAGCACTTTCTAATTCATTTCACAAATATACATGGTCTCAATTCTAATCTCAACAATGTCCATTTCCACTTGCAGTCTGCCAAACCCCATGTACTTTTTCTGACAGAATCTCAGTTATCGGTTTATTCAACTACTGCTCATCTCAGATGCCCAAATTATTCGCTGTATGATTCCTTTCGCCTCAAAGGTGGTATGCATATGTCCGTTCTGATATTCCCTGTCAGAGACTTGGCAGTGTCGATCCAGTGATATTCTGGCTTATGTTACCCATTTATGGACTAATTCAATGGAAAGGTTTGATGAAACACAAGTAGTTGCTCTTGACATCTCAAAGGCTTTTGATCGTGTTTGGCATAAAGGTCTTCTAAACAAGCTTCCATCTTACGGTTTGCCATCTGTTTTTAGTAATTGGTTATCCAGTTTTCTCTCTGATCGCTCACTGAGGGTGATGGTAGATGGCTCTCTGTCTTCTAACTTCTCCACTAATGCCGGTGTCCCCCAAGGTTCAGTTCTTTCCCCCTTGTATATTAATGACCTTCTTCCATTGACTGGAAATCCTATCCATAGTTTTGCCGATGATAGCACATTGCATTCCACTTTCCATTTTGAGAAACCTTGTCCTGCTCAATCAGCTTCAACTTCTCGAAAATCTGCTACCAATTCCTTAAATGCCGATCTTCAGGTAATTCTCCAGTGGGGCAAAGACAACTTAGATGATTTTAAAGTTAACATAACATATAAAAAGGGCTAGTCTTTTTACAGAGAAGTTGTATTTAACAGTACAAAAAAGTAAAAGCTGTAATGCAGCTAGCAGGAGGATGTAGGTATTAGCTTTTAGATCTCTGAGCTGAGTCAATTAAATTTACATATTCATGAACAAAGTTCAACCAAAAAAAAAAAAAAAAACAAAAAACCTCCCATTTAAGCTTCCACAACAAAACATATCAGCTTCCACAACAAAAGATGGAAGTCTGTTCCACCAATCAACCACCCACTGGCTAAAGGCAAATTTCCGCACTTCTATTCTACAACTGTCTTTTCTCAATTTGAATATATGCCCCCCCCCCTCAGGTCCTTAATCTGACCAAGAGGAAGAATCCCATCAGCATTCAGCTTGCTCAACCCATTCAAGGCCTTATACACCTCAATCAGATCACCTCGCAGGTGCCTACTCTCCAGGCGCTGCAATTTACAGAACTTAAGCCTTTCTTGGTAAGAGCACCCCTTTGTTGCCCTCACCAATCTTGTTGCCCTTATTTATACTTGTTCTAGTAACTCTACATCCTTCCTAAAATGAGGCCTCCTGTACGCAGTACTCAAGGTGTGGCCTGCCCATTGCCTTGTACTATGGGATAATCATCTCCCTGTCCCTGCTAGCAAAATTATTATATATCATTAACAACACTCCATGACCTGCCCTGGCCTGGCAGCCTGTATGCACTGCTCGCAAACTTCATATTTGACTGCACAATTAACCCCAGGTCTTTTTCACTTTCCACTTCCCTGAGTGTAGTACCACCCAGTTGGTACATTTCTTTTGGGTTATTGCTACCCATATGCAGTACTTTGCATTTGTCAATGTTAAATTTCAGTTGCCACTTCTCAGTCCATTTGTCCAACTTATCTAGATCTAGTTGGGAAGAGCATATTATCTTTACTGTCATTAACAACCCTGTCAACTTTTGTATCATCTGCAAACTTGGACATTAATCTTGATATACCTTCATCAATATCATTGTGAATAGACAAAACAACAATGGGCCCAACACCGAACCCTGGGGAACTCCACTAATAGCATTTGTCAACGAAGAGCAGTGGCCATTGATTACCACTCTCTGTTGTCTCCCATTTAACCATCTCTTTATCCATTGTAGCAGCTTACCCTTGATGCCATAACTCTCCAATTTGTACAGCAGTCTTCCATGTGCAACAATATCAAAAGCTTTCCTGAAATCCAAGTATATGATATCAAAATTATTTTTGGCATTCAGTTCCTTTGTGACCACATCATAGTAACTAATTAAATTGGTCAGACAAGACCTCCCTTTAACAAACAAACCCATGCTGTAGCTTGGGTTTGTTAAAGGGAGGTTGCAGTCTTGTCTAGATGATCCTGCAATGCTTCTTTAACCAGTGATTCCATTATTTTCCCTGAAACACAAGTTAAATTAACAGGTCTGTAGTTTCTTGTGTCACATTTTGAATCCCCTTTGTGAATTGGTGATACATTGCACACCTCCACTCCATGGGGACCTCCCGTGATTCCAAGGAAGCTCTCATAATTATGGCTAAGTGTTTGCTTACTTCCTTTGCTGCCTCCTTTAATATAACTGGATAGATCCCATCCACCCCACGTGACTTCCTTATGTTTAACTTCAACAATTTCTCCTCCACTTTGCTCTCAGTTATTACAAAATCACTTAGCTCCCTGTTAGAGTTTAATAAACTTCTGGAATTTCCCTCTTTGACTAAATCCTCATGTGTGAATGTAGAAGCAAAATACTCATTCAGTTGATCAGCTACCTGAGCATGACCATCAATAGTCAACCCATCTATACATTAAGTACACTTCCACTGTACATTAAGTGGTCCAATCTGATTCGTCCCTTTCCTTCTAGAGTTTACATAAGTAAAGAACTCTTTGCTGTTTTTCTTTGCATCCTTTGCCAAAGGTTTCTCATAATCTGCCTTTGCCTGCCTAACTTCCTCTGTGACTTGATTACAGACAAGATTATATCTGCCATAGGCTTCTGTGTCACCTGATAATTTATATGCATCCCATATAACAATTCCAGTTATGAGGATTATCGCAAATGCAACAGATCGACTTTACTACCCGTTTATAATTAGATGCACTAAAATTCAATAAACCAGAAAGTGCAAATTGTTTTTATTGTTTTGTGGTGGTGACATGTTCTTTAGAAAAATATCAACAAAGCTGTTCAAAATTGATTCTTATAACGGAACATATGATAACATTGAAAAGGTAGCACTCCATTATAAAAATGACCTTTTAGAGAGATATGTTAGTTATATAGCAAAAATTTCAACTTCCAAGGTTTTGGAATGAATTACCAAAAAAAAAATGTGTTACTGGGGTCACATTCGATGTTTTCACAATACCTCCATTTAATTCCAACAGGATGCAAAATATGTTTCCACGATTTTTTTTTAAGTTTTCACCGGCCGGCAAAAACTTACATAAAGTCAAATTTACAGAAGTTGAGTATTATGTAAGTCAGGGAGTAGCTGTATATCTGTACTCCCACTAATATGACTGTTTTTCAGCAGAGCATTTCTAATTCTTGATTTTAATATTATCATTATTTGTGATAATGATAATATTAAAATCAAGATTTCCAGAAACATTATGACAGCTTCATTTTTATTGATGACTTTTTTCAAAGAAATAGTGGACAGTCAAATTAAAGTATTTTATATGATTAATTTTGATGTTTAATTTCTGTTCACTTCTGCCTTTTCATTTCCACTGTACATCAATAAATAGCACTGAAAAAGATGCAGAGTTTGTTTTTTTGGTTATTGTTGTCCATTAAGTTGTCCCAAAGTAGTAGTAGTGGCATGTGATACAAGAAAGCAAATGTATGAGCTTATGCAGCATCAGCCAACAAAAAAAAAAAAAAAAAAAAAAAAAATCACACCATTCCCTCCAAATGCCTGTCCAGTTCCTCCTTAAATTTATTCAACCTATCAACTTCCACAACGATAGATGGAAGTTTGTTCCAGCAATTAACCACCCGCTGGCTAAAGGCAAATTTCTGCACATCTATTCTACATCTGTCTTTTCTTAATTTCAATTTATGCCCCCTTAGGTTCGTAATCTGAACAAGTGGAAGGATCCCATCAGAATTCAGCGTGCTCAACCCATTCAAGGCCTTATATACCTCAATCAGATCACCGCACAGGTGCCTAGTCTCCAGCTGCTGCAATTTGCAGAACTTAAGCCTCTCTTGGTAAGAGGATCCCTTCATTCCCCTCACCAATCTTGTTGCCCTTCTCTGTACACGCTCAAGTAAATCTACATCCTTCCTAAAATGAGGCCTGCAGACCTGTACGCAGTACTCAAGGTGTGGCCTGACCATTGCCTTATACAGAGGGATAATCACCTCCTTTTCCCTGCTAGCAAAATTCCTATATATCACTGACAAACCCCATGACCTGCCTTGGCAGCCTGTCTGCATTGCTCAGAAAACTTCATATCTGCCTGCACAATTACTCCCAGGTCTTTTTCATTTTCTACCACCTTAAGTGTAGTACCACACAGTTGGTACATTTCTCTGGGGTTACTTCTACCCATATGCAGTACTTTGCATTTGTCAAGGTTAAATTTCAGTTGCCACTTCTTAGCCCATCTGCCCAAATTATCTAGATCCTGTTGCAGTAGCACACTGCCATTACTGTCATTAACAACCCTGCCAACCTTTGTATCATCTGCAAACTTCGACATTAAGCCTGATATACCTTCATCAATATCATTGATAAATATACAAAACAACAGTGGACCTAACACCGAACCCTGTGGGACTCCACTAATAACATTAGTCCAAGAAGAGCAGCACCCATTGATTACCACCCTCTGTCTTCTCGCACTTAACCATCCTTTTATCCATTGTAGCAACTTACCCTTAATACCATTCTGCTCCAATTTGTACAATAGTCTTCCATGCACAACAGTGTCAAAAGCCTTCCTGAAATCCAAATATATGATATCAAAATTATTTTTTGCATCCAGTTCCTTTGTAACCACATCATAATATCCTATCAAATTTGTCAGACAAGACTTTCCCTTAACAAACCCATGCTGTGTGTGAATTATTGCTGCAGTCTTGTCTAGATGATCCTGCAATGCATCTTTAACCAGCGACTCCATTATTTTACCCGGAGCAGAAGTTAAACTAACTGGTCTGTAATTACTCGTGTCACCCTTTGATCCCCCTTTGTTAATTGGGGATACATTTGCACATCTCCAGTCCGTGGGAACCTCCCCTGAGTCCAAGGATGCTCTCGTAATTATGGATAAGGGTTTGCTTAGTTGCTTTGCCGCCTCCTTTAATATAACTGGATAGATCCCATCCACCCCAGGGATCACATAAGTGGCATCCACTGTATATATATATATATATAATAATGACAACAAGTTAATTAATGCATTGTTAATTATACAGTATGCAAACTCTGACAAAGACATTAGTATCCAAATGTCATAGTGCTGGTTACTATAAAATAAATAATTTTTAAAAAATTGCTGAAAACAGAGGTCTAACATAATGAGGTCACTTTCAAACCATTAAAAGTCAGTATACTTTGTAATAGTATCAAAAAATATAACGGTTAATTTTTTTGAAAAATTTTTATCTACTTCTTTATTATTATAATGTGTTAACTATTATTATAATTATTTCTGTTTATATTGCAGGATGGGGACACCTACAGCCACAGGAGGTTTAAGACAAAGCACAAGTACATAACTACATTTAGCAGTTACATGAGCTTGAACCATAGTCAACTGAAACATGTGTACTAATGTACTCCCACAATTTAACCCAGCAGTGGAAACACGCCAAGTTGTGACAAACACTGCAGCATGGCACCTCAGATGCCAGTTTCTTGTTTAATTTCTGGGAAAAGTTTTGGAATTTTTTTGAATTCTGCATGGACAATACCAACATCTCATCTTTTCTAAAAGTTTGCAGTACAGTCTGTCCTCGTATAGCACGATAGTTGTGTTCCTAGAAACCCTCGTGCAATGCAAAATCGTGCAATATAAACAACAGGCCCTATGGGAAAAGTGGGGTTAGGTGCCGACCACCCAAGATTGAACACACATTTGGAACCAAAACATTACCAAACACAATAAATAATCGGGTAATTTTAATCGTTATAAAATACATACGTATTTTATAACGATTAAAATACGTAATAAAAATGATATTATATTATAATAAAGTATTTTTAGTATTTTTTAATACTAAAAAAGTATTTTATACGAATAAAATACCTATTTTATTCGTAAAAAATTTATTATATTAAATAAAATAGTCGTAATAAAATACTTACGTATTTTATAATACGTAATTATAATACGTAAGTCGTAATAAAATATTGCTAATGCTTTTGCTTCTATCGCCGTAAGCAAACTTGCTTTTTGTTTGATTTTCTATCCAAGAGATGACAGCCGTTCCATCTCTTCCAATTCTTTGTGTCTTAATCTAATGGATTTTAATTACACTGAGCTGTTCCCGCTATGAAAGTTGTTTTTATTTTATCTGCATTCTTTGTAATTCTCGGCGTTGCCTCATTTAGGTCTGTAGCATGTGCAACATCACATGGTCTTTAATTTCGCTCAAAGCGTTTCACAATTTCATATTTTTTCCCTATCGACAGAAGCGGAATGGCCATAAGCCTTACGAGGGAAACCACGGCGGGCCGGAGGCCGGTGTGATTTTGGCCATAAACCGTAGTATGAGGCCACTATAAATTTTCCCGGGTAAGAATTTTTGAGCCAGTCCGCCTCTGTTTATCCATATTGCTTTTTTTTCTCTCTCTGAATCTGCAGTGTCTTCGCCAGGACGCTTCCTTTTCACACCTTTTAAGTATTTTACTAATTTTTAGGGAATAAAGCACAATTACAAAACGAGGAGGCATGCTTGATACACATAAACAAAGCTGCGCGCGTATAGCAACTGAATAAACAACACTGTAAAGCCCAAGATACACTATTAACACCTCACATTTTACTAAAGCACATTTCTAGGGGTTACTACCATAAAACAATAAAAACATTTTCCAGTTGCATTTCTACTAGTGGAATCTGTTATAAACTGGTAGTAAACTCGATCTAATTGCATTTGCGATTATATCGATAGCTGGAATTGTGTTGGTTTTTACGTTATTATGGTGAAATGTGTTTCCCCTTCACTGATATAAAACACATAAATACATTTTCAGAATCTCCTCCATTCCTATCGTGTTGCGTTCAGTTTGGGTGATTCCGCGTTCGACTGCCATTTCTTGTAAACACAAAGGCGAATCGTGTATAAGCGAATTTGGTTCGTGTTATATAAGATAACGTTCCCCTATTTATAAATCGTGTATGATCGAATTCGTGTAATGCAAACACGTGTTATATGAGGACCGACTGTACTTATTTTATGTAACTTTTTTTAATTTTTATTAAAAAATTAAATATTTAAAAAATATTAATTCTGCCAAAAAAAAAAAAAAAAAAGTTTAGGCATAAAATATAAAACATAAATCCATTATTCCCTTCCATTATCCAGTTTAAAAGTCTGATAAGCTTGCAAAAATTTAAATTTGATAATGCACACATTTCTGCTTATTATAGGCAAAACACTTTTAAAAAATTAGGAAAAAAGATACTATTATTCACTTCCATTTTCAATTTTTTTCAAAATTTATCTCCAATTTGCCACACTATGAAGAACACCAAATTCGATATGTACATACCTCGCTTCCCACAGAGTAACAGACATTTTTAGAATATTGTATTCTCATCTTCATTTATGCAAAAAAAAAAAGAAGCAAATTCTGCAAAACAACTTGTGTGAGACTATAGATGTTTGTATAAATAGTGGGAGAGGAAAAGCAATGCAACTGTGAACTGCAAACAAATGCTACCTCACATAAGTTGAAATTCTATAACATTTGCAAGTGCAAGCTGCTTTTTGATTTTCCCTTAGAGCTGCAAAGGTGCTTAAGTACAGCAGTTAAGTTCTCATGCTCAACTACTCAACAAAAACAATAAAAAAAAAAAAAAATTCAGAAGCTCCTGCCATAAAAGTGTGACTCTGTTTAGTAAGACAGAAAAAAAATTTAGGTTTCTAATCATCAATTAACCATTAAAGTAGGGAGAGGCAACTGTCAGGTCAGAACCTACCATTGTAGGCTTAACAATATTCCTGACTTTCCCCCATACATGGTATGGGTACTATGCATTTCAATACAAATATTCGCTAAACTATCCAGGCATTACCTTGTAAAATGATGTAGTTTGTACTGCAATTATAATCTGGCTACTGTACAATACCGTAAGTGGCTGCACACATTCATCAATTTTAATAATATCAGCATATACAAGCTACTTTCATGTGAATGCTTAGTTCAAGGTTTCTTAGATTAGCACTGCGATGTTTGCTTTTGCTATTTTATTACTGGCAAATATAATAAAAAAAAAAATTATTTTTCAATGTAGTGTAACTTGTTTTCTGAGAGTAGGTATTGCAGTTACTTTTATATTAGGCTATTTCTTATAATAAAAACTAGGAATAACAGAGACTCAAAAATTAATTTTTCTTTAGATATTTCCATTTTATCAGATAATACTAGTTTATACAATGATGAAGATGAGGTCAGTGCAACCATGCAATATTGTGTTGTAAATCATATACGATAAATTTTGACAGACTGTAAACGGATGAGCTTCAAACAAACTGGATCTGTATTTTAAGAGGGAGTCAGTTTCAAGATGGCAGATTACAACAGAAGTATCCCTTATTCCCTCCACACACACACAGTATTATAAATTTGATGTTTATTCCCTGTTTATTTGTCAAAATCTGATCCACCATGAGTTATAAACAGCAATGGTGCCCATCTTGTTTCTAAATAGTGGATAAAGTCACCTTTCCCCCATTTGGGTTTTAGAACATCCGAATGGGGGGAAATATTATGTATAATAAATCTGGTTTCATTGGATTGTAAAGAGAAATATGATTACTGTGTTAATAATGTCTCTGATATTATTATATTATCACAGACGTGTGGCAATCTCATAAGCTAAGTATATGGAAAGAAGACTAAATTAAACACAATCGTTAAGTGGTTAATAATTAATATATTAACATATCAATATACATAAAATATTTAATTATTACAGTAAATTTTACAATCCAGCATATTTTAACAAAAAATAAATAAATAAATAAATCAATATCCAATCCAAAAATATTAAGAAAGCAATCTGACATTCACATCAATGACCATGTTTTGTCTTTAAGAACCACAGTCACTCAAGTGCATGTACTTCTGCAATCTTGCACTTAATCACTTGGCTATGGCAGCTTTTCTCTCCTAATAAGATGTTTACAGGCACCTCCGTAGCCAGGTGGGCAGGAGCAGCAGTGTGTAGCACACACATCTTGATTAGACCGGGGTTCGAGCCCGTGACCATCAAATACAGAGGATGTGGAAAGGTCAGGGAATGACCACCGCATATCCCCGGAGCAACATGGCCTTAGTTGCTAATGCTCCTAAAAAACCAAACAACAACAACAAGATGTTTACAGGACTAGTTTGCCCTTTCATCAGTTTCCACTACCAGCAGAATTTAAAATGCAAAGACAATGCAATGCAGTGGTCTTGTTCAAAGGTTAATTTGCCAATTGTTTAAAAGATAAGACACTTATTTGAGGATGAGCTGGTCCTTCTTCAAATAGTAGATGATCTATAATGACAACAGTCATAAAGTTTGATGTGAAATTAGAACTTCAAAAATGCAATATAGCTAAAGCTATCTGTTTTACCATTAGAGACCAGTTAGCAATGCTTGATTTTTGATTTGATTTTGGGTTTACTGGCACAACAGAGCAGTGTCTGATCTTCTACATAAACGGCCACTTAATATTTTGGCAAAGCCATCTATTTGAAAGTAGTGCAGTTTTATATCCCACTAGATGCAAAAAGAGATGAAAGGGGAGGGAAGGCTATCTTTATGAGAGCCTCTGTCTCTGTGGAACATTCTCCAGCTTTTTGTAAATGTCCTCCATATTATCTACCATTTGGTCTTCATAGTTGCAGCCACTTTGGCTCTATTTTTTTGGGTAGGCTCCCCTCACATGCACTTGATAATCCACAAATTTCATACTCTTCTTTTCTCTTCTACCTACTTGTGAGCATTCAAGGCCATTTTAATGCTTGAAAACAGGCAGAAGATAAAAGTTTCACCATGCATATAGTGACCTGAAGGTCACTATATGCATGGTGAGACTGACTTCAGTCAGTGCTTTCAAAATTTATAAAAAAATGATGTGTAGTGTTATAATTAATAAATTTTTAATTACCATTTTTTCAAATGGTAATTAAATGCAATAGTAAGTATTACATTTTTTTATTGGTTGTATCATCTTTTAATCATGTGAAATCCTTATTAAAGTTTGTGTTTAACATACCTCTTTCTTTTCATTTTCCATCTGCAACCTCAATTGCTGTAAAGCTGCTTCCCTGGCAGCAGCACTTTGGGCTTTTACAACTTCAACCTGTTTCTGAATTTCCTGAACTTGCCGTACTACATTTTTAACCATCTAAAAAATATTAGAAATGGAGACGTTTATACATGTAAAACTTGAATAAACTATATTATTTTCATCATTATTAGTTTTATTCATCTTTATTTATCATATGTATATATTCATATCATTCAATCCCAATACTGCCATCATTTAATACATTAATTATAAAAAAAAATTGTTGTTTTGAAAGCAATATTTTAGAAAAGAAATATGGTAACTTTGAGCTGAGTACCTTAGTGTTGATTTAATGTAATTTTGCACCAAGCCATTCAAAAATCTCCCATAACTGCGTGTATCGATAGTTTACTACTGGAGAGACAGGAAGTGAATGAAATCGTCAATAAGGGTTTAAAAAAATGAATTAGATAGTATGAATCAGAGCTGTAATACTCAATACGTTCTACGTTGATATTAATATATGTAAAATAATAAGAGGAGTTAACCTCGATATAGTACATAGAACACTTCCATATGATACTCTCCAGAAATTAAAACAAAAAAATCAGCAACTTACATTAGAGTAAAATATAAATAATTAAAAACCAATTTAACACAATTCAAATCAATTTAAAACAATTAAAAATCAATTTAACACAATTAAAACGAATCTAACGAAAATATTCAAAACGATTTTCCTTCCTCTTTTTTGAAGCTGACAACGCTTTTCGACCGTATGTCATCACAGGAATGAAAATTATCAAATAGGGTTGAACCTGAAACTTAAATAGTAATTATTTGTCTTCGCGCATGCGCGTAAAGGTCCATGCATCGGAGATCAAATATGGCCGCCGAACATTAACAGAATTCTCGTGTAATTTAATTTATACGGTTTCTGCAATTAATAGTCACGTATAATTACGTTGAACATTAAGTATTTTGGCCTCGTTAAATAAAAAAGTATGTTTTTCACTAATGGCATGAAAGGCTAATTCTGACACTGCTGAACGAGAAGCACGAACTGAGGCTTCATGTTGATTTACACAAATATTAAGAGAAAATCGTGTCGAACCTTGGTAAGACGAGTCGCAATCACCGCAAGGAATGTTGTATACCAGATCATTAATTTGTGTTGTGAACACAGAAAAAACCGAGCGATTGTTCAGTATAGCGTGTAACTTCCATATTGGCCTGGCCACAATTTTAAACTCGGTATCTTTAAAGAATCTATTAAACTGTTTGTGCCACTGTTCAATATATGGGACAGAAATAAAGTATTTTTTGATATTACTATTGTTGGTTGGTGTAGTATTTTGTATCCTATCCTTAGCCTGTACCCTAATTTGGTTTATTGTGGCAATGGAATAACCCCTGTTTAAGAACCTGCTAGTTAATATTTGTATTTCTGAGTCCAAAGCAGATTCCGCCGTTGAATATTTATAGGCATTTAGAAATTGATTAAAGATAATCGATCTTTTGTATGTGAATGGGCGATAGCTATTATAATGTAGATACATACCGGTGTTTGTAGGTTTTCGATAGATGCTAAATTGGATTTTATTCAAGTCCCGGGTAAGCGTGAAATTTAGAAAGTTTAATGACTGTATCCATATCCTCCTTTTCTGATGTAAATTTGAGTCTAGAATGAATATTATTAAATGAATGTAAAATGTCTTGGACAGTACTACTATCAGTAATAATTAGAACAGGAGGTATTTAGAACGTCGTTAAATACCTCCCATAGTATGTGATACGGGGTTGAAAAGCCACTCAGGCTCAAACCCATTGGTAATCCAAAAAAAAAATTATGAGACCCAATCAAAATAAAGGTAGTCTTACTCCTTAATTCTCAAGCAAATGGTGCTGGTGTACATTTTCGCCATTTTCACCAATATGAGGTACAGGGCAGCAATGATGAGAAAAAGCTGTAAGTTAGGATTAAAATTGAAAGTGTTTGAAATTTTGACCCAGACATGACAGGAGATTACCTGATGAGTCTGTCAATCAATTTTGCCTTGGAGAGACTGTGTAAGGCTCATGGGGGTAGAATTTTCTCAGCATGGTCTGTGCTAGTTAACAGGAGACTGTTTTTACAGGAACAGTATATACCCAAACAGGAGTACAAGAATATTTACTAATGCTATCAGGACATAATTAGGTGGGTTGAAAAATTGCTCGTTTGAAGGTATGCACAAAGAAATAGCTTAACAGCAGCTGCAAGCAGAGATTAAACTGATTCCTGCACTGCTTCTATTAGGCCATGCAGTAACCTGAAAAGCAAGGTGGGGGAGGTTATAAATTCTCATGGGTCAAGCAAATATGAGCTGTCAGGATTAATAAGAGCAAAAACAGGCACACACACACATACTGGCTTGTACATTAATGAAATATAGTATAGAAGTATAGTAAATAAATATGAAGTATTGGTTAAATAATCAAATGCAGAAATTAATATCTTTATTGCAATCAGTGAAAATAAGTTATAGGGATATCACAAACATGGTGCTATTTGTGCATAGAGATGCACAACTTGAATGTGGTGAGTACAATGCATACAGAAAGGATAGGAGGGGGGGATTATGCTCCTGATCAAGAAGTACAGAATCAAAGGCAATCCACCTGCTCAGTGTAATGCAGAGCCAACTGGGTTTGACATATATTGAGATGATGGGCAAAGAGGGAGATGTATGTCGATTTCTTGTTGAGGAAGATTTTAACTTTCCAGATACAAAATGGAACTTTTGGCATGGTCACTTACACAATAACAGCTTTTCTGAATTTAATGGATAACACACACTTACACCAGCATATTAGGGAGGCAACAAGAAAAAGCAATACTCTTAATCTCTTATAATGACTTAATCTCATTAAGAAAGGAAAGAACCACATTGGCCACTTGATATGAATGGCATGGCTGCTGATGATCCTGTTCAGGTTGCTGACAAACAATAAATATTTTCCATTACATGTAAAGTTTTTAGAAATGCAGACACCAGAATAAATCATTATAATTGGGAGATAAGAGAATTTTTGATAACTGACAAAAGTGAAAAATAAATTGAAACTAAAAGTGAGTAGGGCACTTGGGGCTGACAATTAGCTGATAATTGGCTAACCAATTATATTTTTAAAAAAGCAAAAAAGGTAAGCAAACTTTTAGACATCATTATCACAGCATCCTTGAATTCAGATATGCAAATGTCTCCCTTGTTCAAAAGGGGAATTAAAGGGCAAAGTGAATAATTACAGACCTATAAGTGCGACTTCTGTTCCAGGTAAAATAATGAAGTAATTGATTAAAGAAGTATTGCAAGATTATCTTGACTGAAATTGCAGCACAGACTTGTTAAGGAGAAATCTTGTCTGAAAAATTTAATCAGCTATGATGATGTAGTCACAAAAAAACTGGATATATATATATATATATATATATATATATATATATATATTTTTTTTTTTTTTTTTTTTACACAATATGTTTAAGAGTTTAGTAAAGCTTTCTACACTGTTCCACATGAAAGACACTTGTACAAACTGGAAGAGGTTGGCATTAGAGGTAAGTTACTGCTGTGGTCAAAGAGATGGTTGAGTGGCATAAGAGATAATGATTACTAATATGAGCACAGCTCTTGTTGGACCAGTGATATTTAGCCCTTGTGGAAATAATAAGGTGCCCGGAACTAACTTGAGTGCTGAGGGACTCAAGTTAGTTCTGGGCCCCTTATTGTTTTCACTATTTATTGAAAATATTGATGAAGGCATATCACATGTAGTGTCTTGCTTGTTGACAGGAATTAGGGTATGCTACTACTGCAACAAGACCTAGACAAATTAGGCTGATGGGTAGAGAAATAATAACTGGGGCTTAACATGTTAAATGCAAGGTACAGAAAAGCATACCAATTGAGTGGTATTGCACTCAAGGTAGTGGAGAACTTAAAATAAAAAAACTTGGGTTAACTGCCCAATCTGAAATTAAGTTCTCTGAGCAGTGCAGACAAGCTGCTACATGTTCATATGTTTCTGTCGATGACATACAGGAATTTTGCAAACAGAAACAAAGTAATTATCCTGCTGTTATAAGGCAATGGTTATGGCATTAAGGTTTGAGTACTACTACATACAGGTCTGTAAGCCTCATTTTATTTGATTACTTAACCAATATGAAGTATTGGTTAAGTAATCAAATGCAGAAATTATATCTTTATTGTAATCAGTGAAAATAAGTTATAGGGATATCACAAACATGGTGCTATTTGTGCACAGAGATGCACAACTTGAATGTGGTGCTAAATTTGCTAGAATGTTTGCACAGAAGTGCAACAAGATTATTCATAGACAAAGGGTATTCTCAGCAAGAAATATTCCATTTCCGCAAAGTGCAGTGTCTGGAAACCAGGCACCTGTGAGGAACTTGAAGTGTTTAAGGCTTTAAATGGATTGAGTAAACTAAATGCTGATGACATCCTTATCTTTTTCTTAGATGACACACATAAGGGGAAGTAAATTTAAAATTGAAAAAGGAAAAATTTGCTTCCAGCCACAGAGAATAACTGATTATTAGAACAAACTTATATCGGGTATTATGGAAGTAGGTAATGTGAATCAATTTAATAAGGATTAGACAAATTAGAAGGGATAGACAGATAATGTTTTATTTATTTATTTTTTCCACTGGCTGATGCTGTAGTATTTTTCCCCCTGGCTGATGTTGCAGCATGCTTTCTTGCTTCGTTTTCTACTGCCAATACTAACTTTTAATTTATCACACCTTGATGTTTTAGTAAATTTGTAATTTAACTTGTTCGCTATACTTTTTACTTTATTATCCTTAGTAAATTAATAAGAGGAGTGTACCTCAATATAGTACGTGGAACACTTCCGTATGATACCCTCCAGAAATTAAAACGGAAAAAATCGACAACTTACCGGTACATTAAAGTAAAATATAAATAATTAAATAATTAATTAAATAATTAATTAATAATTAAATTAATAATATTACAGCTCTGATTCATACTATCTAACTTTATTATCCTGTAATGCAGAGATGAATGAACAAATAAATTGATTTTCATCTGTGCATTCAAATTTAGCTAAAATAAATTAATATTTTAATTATCAGTTAAAAACGCCATTAGCATCCTCTTTTTAATATTCTAAATTTAATGTCACCCCAAGCTCATAAACTGTACTGAACTTAAAATTTAGTTTTAAATTAAATTTTTATCAAAAAACAGACCTTAAAAAATTATTTCTGAATTTTTGGTAGGTTTGAACTATTTTATCTCAGAACTAATTATTATGTACTATGAGGGGGGGGGAAAAATCATAAGCCAGGCTTAGTTTAAAAAAAAAAAAAAAAAAAAAAAAAAAGAACACCTCTTTTAGTCATCAGTTACAAGAAAACAAACATAGAACATTATACATTAATAATCTAGTCAAAATATAAAATTTAGCACATTTTTTAAATCAATATTCCAAATTTTAACTTTTAGTCAATGAAATGTTATGAATTGAAGTATTGTAAACATTGTTAGCATTAGCATTAGTAGAGGCATTTGATGCAAGAAAGCAAGCTTATGCAGCATCAGCCAAAAAAAAAAAAAAAAACCCACTTCCACTTCAACCCTCTGTTCGTTCCAAATACCTGTCCAGCTGAGCCTTAAACTTATTTAGGCTATCAACCTCCACCACAAGGGATGGAAGTCTGTTCCACCAACCAACCACCCGCTGGCTAAAGGCAAATTTCCTCACGTCTATCCTACATCTGTCTTTCCTCAATTTGAATTTATGCCCTCTCAGGTGATTTTTCTGAGATAGAGGAAGAATCCCATCAGCATTGAGCATGCTTAAACCATTCAAGGCTTTATACACCTCTATCAGATCACCTCGCTGGTGCCTAGTCTCCAGACACTGTAATTTGCAAAACTTAAGCCTTTCTTCGTAAGAGCACCCCTTTGTTCCATTCACTAATCTTGTTGCCCTTCTCTGTACTCGTTCCAGCAGCTCTACATCCTTCTTGAAATGAGGCCTCCAGACCTGTATACAGTACTCTAGGTGTGGCCTGACCATTGCCTTATACAATGGAATAATCACCTCCTTATCCCTGCTGGAAAAATTCCTGTATATCATTGACAATACTCCATGAGCTACTCTTGCAGCCCGTCTGCACTGCTCAGAGAACTTCATATCTGCCTGCACAACCATCCCCAAGTCCCTTTCATTCTCTACCACTGTCAGTGTAGTACCACAGAGTTGATACGTTGCTCTGGGGTTGCTGTTTCCCATGTGTAGTACTTTACATTTGTCAATGTTAAACTTCATTTGCCACCTCTCAGCCCATTCTGCTCAACCTTTCCAGATCCTGTTGCAGCAGCATAGTGTCAGTAGTGTCCTTGACAACCCTGCCAACACATTTGTATTATCTGCAAACTTGGACATTAAGCTTGATATACATCATCAATATCATTTATAAATACAGAAAACAATAATGGACCCAACACTGAGCCCTGAGGGACTCCACTAATAACATTAGTCCACGATGAGCAGTGTCTATTGATTACCACTCTCTGTCTTCTCCCCCTCAACCACCCCTTTATCCATAGCAGCATTTGCCTCCAATGTCACACTGCTCCAATTTGTGTAGCAGTCTTCCATGTGCAACAGTATCAAAAGCCTTTCTAAGATCCAAGAATTAATATCAAAGTTATTCCCTGCATCCAGTTCTTTTGTGACTGCATCATAATATCCAATCAAGTTGGTCAGGCAAGACTTCCCCTTAACAAAACCATGCTGTGTCTGAGCTATAACTGAAGTCTTGTCTAAATGATCCTGCAGTGCTTCTTTAACCAGTGCCTCCATTAATTTTCCTGGAACAGAAGTTAAGCTCACAGGTCTATAATTACTTGTGTCAGCCTTTGATCCTCCTTTGTGAATTGGGGTCACATTTGCACATTTCCAGTCTATGGGTACCTCCCCTGAGTCCAAGGAAGCTCTCATAATTATGGCTAAGGGTTTGCTTGCTTCCTTTGCTGCCTCCTTTAATATAACTGGATAGATCCCATCCACCCCGGGTGCCTTTGTTGTGTTTATCTTCAACAGTTTCTCCTCTACTTTACTCCCAGTTATTTCAAGATTCTGTAGCTTACTGCTAGAGTTGAATACACCTCTGGCATTCCCCTTGCTGAATAACTCCTCATGTGTGAATGTCGATGCAAAATATTCATTTAGTTTGTTAGGTACCTGAGCAGGATCATCAACAGTCGACCCATCAATATCAAGTGGACCAATCTGATTCATCCCCTTCCTTCTAGAGTTAACATAAGTAAAGAACTCTTTGCTGTTTTTCTTTGCATCCCTTGCCAAGGATTTTTCGTAATCTGCCTTTGCCTGCCTAACCTCCTTTGTAACTTGGTTGCATAATCAACTTGTATCTATCATAGGCTTCTGTGTCATGTGTTAATTTGTAAGTATCCCATGCATTTTTCTTCTCTGCCATATGCCTCATTAGTTCATCTGACATCCATTTTGGCCTAAACCTTGAACAATATTTCTTAGTTGGTATGTAAAGCCTAGTACATATTTACTTGTGAAGATATTTAAATTTATAACAAAAAAAAAAGGAAGAATTAACCATTTTAATCATAACAAATCACATGTTAAATGCTATTTGTATGTTTTACCTCTTCCAGTTGCCACCACTGCCTTTGTTCACTAA
The DNA here is from genome assembly GCF_048544385.1 of Mastigoproctus giganteus. NCBI lineage: Eukaryota > Metazoa > Arthropoda > Arachnida > Uropygi > Thelyphonidae > Mastigoproctus > Mastigoproctus giganteus. The sequence goes on along the minus strand of NC_143587.1, from coordinate 103,307,081 downwards.
AATCTAGAGCGGTAGGTGCAGCACGGGGCGTCTGTGGTGTTGCAACAGGTGTAACTATCACTGATTCAGCTAAAGAAAGAAAGAAATATTTAATAAATAATTAAAATCATTCAGCTTTTTAAGCATCATATGAACATTTTTATACACAGAAATTAAACAGCCAATATAAAAAGTTAATTTTAGATATATAAAAAGAATTGATTTGTAATTGTTATAGTATTTCATAAATTGTTTTTATGTGCTGCTTTTTTTTTTTTTTTTTTAACAATATAACATTAAAACAATATTTGATTTCCATCCATGTATTTCTAACATTCACAGAACTATATTATTATTATTATTCAGAAAATCCTGAAATTTGGTGTGTAGGTACTATTATTTAACAGGCACACACAGAGTCAGCTATGTGTGCAAATGTCCACCTATGAATGGATTACTGTAAGCTGTGCCCCTGAAATAATACCAAAAATTAATAAATACAAACATCAGGCAACTGTGCAGTGTAGTACCGCAGAGTTGGTATATTGGCGCCTCCGTAGCCAGGTGGGAAGGAGCAGCAGTGCATAGCACACGCTTCTTGATTAGACCGGGGTCACCACCATCACCACCAAATAAGGAGGATGCGGAAAGGTCAAGGGAATGACCACCACATGTTCCCAGAGCAATATGGCCTTAGTTGCTAATGCTCCTAAAAACCAAATAACAAACAAACAAACAACAGTTGGTATATTACTCCAGGGTTACTGCTACCCATATGCAGTACTTTCCATTTGTAGATATTAAATTTCAGTTGCAACCTCTCAGCCCATCTGCCCAACTTTTCTAGATCCTGTTGCAGCAGTAGCATACTGTTATTACTGTCATTAACAACCCTACCAACCTTTGCATCATCTGCAAACTTGGACAGTAAGACTGATATACCTTCATCAATGTCATTGATAAATACAGAAAACATTAATGGGCCCAAAACTGAACCCTGGCGGACCCCACTAATTACATTAGTCAGCAATGAGCAATGTCCATTGATTACCACTCTGTCTTCTCCCACTCAAAAGGAAGTGAATGCAAAATTATGTTTTTGCATTCGCTTCCTTTGTGACCACACTGTTGTAAGCAATCAAATTGGTGACAAGATATCCCCTAAACAAACCTATGCTATGTTTGAACTATAACTACAGTCTCATCTAGATGAACCTGCAGTGCTTCTTTAACCAGACTCCATTATTTTCCCTTGAACAGGAGTGATTACAGACCTGTTAGTTTAATCTCTGTTCTGGTTAAAGAAGCACTGCAGGATCATCTAGATAACATGAAAAAGCCACTCCAGATGCCTTTTTCATGTTCAATTTCAACAATTTCTCCTCTACTTTGCTCTCTCAGTTACTACAAAATCATTTAGCTCACTGTTAAGAGTTGATAAACTTCTGGCCTCCACTTCCTTACAGAATTCACATGTGTGAATATAGATGCAGTTTGTCAGCTGCCTGAGCAGGATCATCAACAGTTCAACCATCAATATCAAGTGGGCCAATCTGATTCATCCCCTTTCTTCTAGAATTTACATAAGTAAATAAGTTTTTGCTGTTTCTCTTTGCATTCTTTATCAAAGATTTCTTGTAATCTGCCTTCGCTTGCCTAACCTCCTTTGTGACTTGATTACAGACTAGCTTATATCTACCGTACACTTCTGTGTCACCTGATTATTTATATGCATCCATGCATTTTTCTTCTCTGCCACAAGTCTTATTAGTTCATCTGATATCCATTTAGGCCCAAATCTTGAACAATATTTCTTTGTTGGTATGAAAAGATTAGTAGCTTCCAAGATTAATTCCTTGAATGCTTTCCATTTAGAATTTGCTGTTGTTAACCTCATAAGTTGGTCACTGTATAAAATTTAAAAACTTTTTGAGACCACTGTAATCACCTTTATGAAAGCAAAAACCCTTCCCTTTACCCCTGATGGTAGTTACATCTTTAAGTAAATCCCACATCAATACACTGTGATCACTGCCACCTAGTGGTTCCTTTATCTGCAGATTTCTTAATGCATGAATAATCATTGTTGATAGTCAGATCAAGAGTAAGATCTCAAACATGCTGCTGTATAAAATAGTCATCAATAAATCCCCAAACGTCTTTCTAGTGTGCGAGTGAGCAACCTACAGGTTATAGTCAATATCTGGAAAGTTAAAATCTCCCATTATAAGACATTCTGATTTATTGGCCCACTCTGTTTCTCTGTACAGTTGTTCGCTGTACTCCTCAGTGTCATGAGGCCTATAACACATTCCTACTCTCATTTTTGACTAAGGGTTAAGACTTTATATGGATTGAGTAAGCTAAATGCTGATGGCATCCTTCCTCTTGTTCAGACTATACATAAAGGGACATTAATTTAAATTGACAGAGGATTAATTAGAATAGATGTATGGAAATTTGCTTTCAACCAGTTAAGAGTTGATTGATGGAACAAATTTCCATCAGGTGCTGTGAAAAATGGGTAGTGTAAATAAATTTAAGGAAGAACTAAACAAGTTATTAGAGGGATCAGACAGATAATGTGAGCAGGTTTTTTTTTGTTTTTTTTCCCTTTGGCTGGTGCTGTAGAAACTTGCTTTCTTGCATCATTTGCCATTCCTAATATACCACTAAACCGCCACCATTTCCCAGTGGCATGTATCAGCATGGAAAATTATCATTGTTTCTCAGTGAAAAAGCTGGACAACGAATGTGTTAAAATTAATATTAAGCATCACATAGCATTTTCATCAAAATTTCTATTTATGCGGAAAGTGTCCATTGGGCACTAATCAAAATTACTTGCGCAGTCGATTGGTAGTGTTAATTTTTTTTTTTTTAAAAAGGAATGTATTACACACTTTTTTCTTAATGTAACAAAAACTGAATCTGCATGCAGACTTCATACAGGAAGGAGCACAGTGACTAAGGCAATTTTTGGGCTAGAGCCTCAAACTAAGAGAAAGTTCACTAAATGGACAGGTTAGTCCAATTGCATCATGTTTGTATGTAGTGAACTATCAGAGTAGATAAATTGGCATTGTTTTAATTATATCTCATATTGTGAAAACCTTCACAATGAGTTGCCATGATATTGCACTACCTCGAATAAGTAACGCTTCACCAATAGAGAAGACTAATGCTACTAATTCTTGGCAGATACCACCACCCAGACAGCACTGTTTCAAGATGTTGGCCTTTCTTCAGTGGGTGGGTGGGTACCCTGGTGTTGCAATAGTGACAAGCGAGTTGTTTGCTTTCAGCCAATAACTGGCTTGTCACTCCCAATACTACAGAAAGTTCACCAAATGGGCAGGTTAGTACCATTGCATTGTTTGAACGTATTGTACTATCAAAGTAGATGAATTGGCATCATTTTAATTAGCATCATTTGTTCGAGGTAGTGCAAAGTGTTACGTATTTGAGATAGTGCAATATTGTGGCATCTTGTTGTGAAGATTTTAACAATATGAGGTTGGACAACCACATTTTTCACCATAACGAATTACAGGAAGTATAAGCTTAATACGTACACAATAAGAGCATGATTAGATGCAAAAGTATGGAGAAACACTTAATCATTCCTAATATTTTGAAAGCACAAAAAATAATGATATTTATGAGACATTGGATTTATAAAGCATCTGTTATGAGTCATGTAAAAAATATTGTATTAGCAGTGCATCAGATTGCAGTGAAGACGATATATTACATTAAGAAAAAATCACACCCTTCAGAACAAAAGCATTCAGTAATTTACTGATGAATGAAGCTATGCTACAAAACTATATGTTAAATTGTTTTGCACCACTCCTCTTTGTACCAGACAGCTTTTATGCATGAAGTATCTGTAATTAAAATACCTTTTTCAGAAATTTTGCCTTTCAAACTCTTGATACTTCCAACAGTCTAAACAGTACAGCAATTAATAATACAAGAAATCCATGATTAGCTGAATGTTCTATAACCTCTGCATGTTCCTTGATCACATGCAAGACAACTATATATATAGTTATCAAGCTTAATGTCACAGTCTGCAGATGACACAAAGGTTAGCAGGGATGTTAATAACAGTAATGACAGTATGCTGCTGCAACAGGATCTGGAAAAGTTGGGCAGATGGGCTGAGAAGTGGCAACTGAAGTTTAACATTGACAAATGCAAAGTACTGCATATGGGTAGCAGTAACCAAAGAGAAATGTGCCAAATGGGTGTTACACTCAGGGTAGTGGAGAATGAAAGAGACCAGGGATAATTGTCAGATATGAAATTTTCTGAGCAGTGCAGACAGGTTGCCGGAGCAGGTCATGGGGGGTCTTGTCAATGATATATAGAAATTTTGCTAGCAAGGGTAAGGAGGTGTTTATCCCCTTGTATCAGGCAATGGTCAGGCCACACCTTGAGTACCACGTACAGGTCTGAAAGCCTCATTTTAGGAAGGAAGTAAGTTCTGCAAATTGAAGCATCTGGAGACTAGGCACCTGCGAGGTGATCTGATTGAAGTGTATAAGGCTTTGAATGGATTGAGCAGGCTCAATGCTGATGGGATTCTTCCTCTTGCTCAGATTACAAACCTGAGTGAGCATAAACTGAAATTGAGGAAAGACAGTTGTCGAATAGATGTGCGGAAATTTACCTTTAGCCACCGGATAGTTGATTGCTGGAACAAACTTCCATCTGTCATTGTGGAAGTTGATAGCTTAAATAAATTCTAGGATGAAGTGAACAAACTTTTGGAGCGAATGGATCGGTGAAATGGGAAGTTTCTTTTTGGCTGATGCAGTATAAGCTTGCTTTCTTGCATCATTTGCCTCTACTAATGCTAATCTCCATTTAGATTCTATATGAGATGTTTGTTTGTTTGTTGTTTGGAGCATTAGCAACTAAGGCCATACTGCTCCGGGAATATGCGGTGGTCATTGCCTGCCCTTTCCGCATCCTCCATATTTGGTGGTGACGGGCTCGAACCACGGTCTAATCAAGAAGCGTGTGCTAAGCACTGCTGCTCCTTCCCACCTGGCTACGGAGGCGCACCATATATAAGATAAAACAATTTATAAAATGCAAGGAAACGTAATTTATTCTAGTTTTTTATGAGCAAAAATAATTACTTAATTTTAATTCTGTTTTTAATTTTTTCAGATAATCTACCATATAAGAGATGGCTTCAATAGAAGAGAAAGGAAACCGTGTTCTCTAGCAAGCAGAGGTGAAGTCCATATTAGAAGTTTAGAAGAAAATTTATGACACATTACAGAAAGAGAGCACTGAGATTCAATTTCAAACTGGATGAAGTTTTTTTTTTTTTTTTTTATATATATATTTCTGAATTATAACAATTAAGCAATGAAGCCAATACAGTTTATCAGCAAGAACCTTGCCACTTTCTCAAAATGTCTGAAAATTTTTAAACAAAGTCTTCCTAAACAGTTGGATCAGAAGAGGTGAACCAATTGCTTGATTTGGGGACAAATCAGTCACCTGATTTGTCCCCACTGGACACCTCAAAACCTTGCTCTTTAAACAAGCTTCATACTAGGACTACAAATGCAATTAATGACATAACTGATTCACAACTGGAGAATGTGTTTATGGAATTGCAAAATCATGCTACACTTTGTATTGGAAATAGTAGTAGTAGTTGAGGCTTGTGATGCAAGAAAGCAAGCTTATGTAGCATCAGCCAAAAAAAAAAAAAAAAATTTCACACATCCAATCTCTCTAAACCAGTGGTTCTCAAACTTTTTAATGTGAAGACACCCTAAATCCATTATGAAAAATTCCTGGCAAACCCAGCACCAGGTGAATAGGTGCTGGCAGAATATTTTGTAAGGTGGTGCATGCATATGGAAGGGCAATGAGGGATTTTTTTTTTTGAAAAATGCATGAAAAAACCGTTTGGTACAGGATTTTTAAACAAAATTTTTTTTATTTAAAATTTGGCCTCATACTGCATTTTATGCACAATTGCTATATCTCTAAGAGTAATAAATTGTATGAAAAAAATCTAAATTAAAGAAAAATATTCGATTGTTTTTTCATACCTATTTTAATGTTTTTAGAACAATAAGTACATTTTCTAATTTATATCCAGAAACTAAAATTCAAAATTAAAAAATATATATATATAAAATTATATTAAAATTTTAGGGAAAAAATGCTTATTACAATAAAAATATATTCTTAAAAAGAGAACAAAACATAAAACAATTAATGTGAATCATGTGCTTGATGCGATTTGCATAGTTTGTTTATATTTGGGCGTATTTTAGACAAACATACTCGCACTTCATTTTCAACCGACTTCAGTCTTTCCCTCTTTTTAGTTTTGATATTTAAGAGCGTAGAAAACCCAAGTTCACACAAGTATGAGGTAGAAAATTGTACCAAAACTTGAAGTGCTCTGGCTCCTATTTTGGGATATTCCTTCTTAATTAATATCCAAAAGGATTTGAGTGAAATTTCAGAGTATTTTAATCGCAATGAACAGTCATTGCGAATTTGTATTACTTCCTCTTCTTCTTTAAGGCTTAACTCCATTTTATTAGATGTCAATCCAACAAACGAATTTCATACCCAGTCAAAACTGTCAATAGATATATCAGGAAAATGACAAATCTGTTCTTCTAGTGACGTTAAGTGTTCAGAAATTCACTTCTTTATATTTTTATTTTTTGTTGCAGCTGTCTTTGAAAACATTTCCATGTTGGCTTTAACTTTAATTTTCAAAAATTTTACCCTGTCTTTAAAAGTGCAATTTTTTCAGAAGATTTTAATAACTTTTAATTTCTTCCTTGCATACTGGAATTCACATCATTCAATTGTTCAAATACCCTCCTAGTGTTTTTGCGATTATAGCTTGTTGATGTAAAAAACAATGAGTAGATATGATATTCTTATTTTCTTTGCAACATAAAAAATTGTTTTATTATTTTATCATTTTCAATAATACGAACAAATGCCAATAGTTGGGCTTTACCTCCAATATCTGTAGATTCGTCTACTTATAATGCAAGTATAGGAGATTCTTTAATTTTAGACGAAACAATTTTTTCAATATTATCTGACATATCGCAAACATCTGCAAATCGTAACATCAGACAAAGGAATTTTCTTTAATTCTTCTTCTTCTATCTCAAACATTGTTTTACAAATTTACTTTGTAAAACAATGTTTGAGATAGCACTTTGTTTTTCTTGTGATTTTAGTAATTTTTTGAAGTAATCTGGTGTCTGATTAGAAAGGTTACTATGTTTTGTAGTGAAATGTCACAATAATTTGCTTAGATTCATAGCACCATTTGCTAACATTACTCCAGAAACAATACACATAGGATTAGCTGCAAAACTATCACCACACCATGTAAACCCCATTTCTAAGCAACTGTCTTGATACATACAAGTTTTTTTTTTTCTTTTTTATAGTTGAACTTGTGCTTAATTCAGTTTTTCTGCTGCTCTGTGAAGTATCTTCATTGTAATAGTAATAGAGGCATGTGATGCAAGAAAGCAACCATATGAGATTATGTAGCATCAGCAAAAAAAATAAAAAAATTCACACAACCATTCCCTCTAAATGTTTGTCCATTTCCTCCTTGAATTTATTTAAGCTATCAACTTTCACAATGACAGATGGAAGTTTGTTCCAGCAATTAACCACCCGCTAGCTAAAGGCAAATTTCCGCACATCTATTCAACAACTGTTTTTCCTCAATTTGATATGCCACTATTTCTTGATTCCACTGTTCATCACTATCGTGGTGTTTTCTCTTTTTAATAATAAAGTTTTCCATGGCCACTGTTTTAAAGTATTTGAAATAGAAATATTAACTAAAACTTTTAATGCGCAAAACATGCTGGACTATATGCTCAACTAGGCACACTAATACGGCAAAGAAGGAATGCAAGCTAAGGGCTAAGATCCGCTAAGCGAGTATGAGCATTCACAGTGGTGCCGTGCTGTTTCAAATACAGTGTATGTGACGGACGGCTAGGCTGTTTCGTATATGTAGGTGATTTTTTTTTTTTTTTTTTTTATGAGAACCCCAAACATGAGAGGTATTAGAACCTATAGTACTTAGTACCGTGCTTGGGTTGGAGGTTGAGAAGACGAAAGAAGATATTTGTTGATATTGGACTTGAACTTCTGTAGATTGTAATTTTCAGGAAATACGTATGAAGGAAGGTTGTTCCAGAAAACGGCAGTTGAATGAATAAATGAGGAAGATGAAAAGTTGGTTCCGTGGGTTTGAAGTTAGACAGTAAATAGATGTTGGCTGGTGGCAGCACGTGTTTGGACTGTTTTGAAAGAGAGAGAGAGCGGGAATTATAGAAGCCAATTCAGAAGAACAGTGCCCATGGAAGTATCTGTAGAAAAGGCATGCAGCAGAAACACTGCATCTATGAGAAAGCGAGTGGAGAGACTCTGTTAGAGATGAATCATTAATTAACCTAACTGCCCTCTTCTGAATGGAATCAAGAAGCCTGAGAGAGGTTTTGGGGGCACCACCCCAGATGTGGGAACAATATTCCATGGCAGGGCGGATTTGTGATTTATACAGAGTGAGCAGCTGTGTGGAAGAAAAGTAACGCCGAGAGCGAAAGAGAAAACCAAGTTTTTTAGATGCATAGGAAGCAATATTTGTAATGTGCTTGTGCCAAGAGATTAGAAGTCAGGGTAATCCCCAAAAGAGATATATGATTTCGCCATAGAAATCGGAGTGTCACTAAAGATAAGCATAGGAGCAGAAGAATCCTTTTTGCGAGATATAACACAAGATTGAGTTTTAGAAGGGTTGAAATCAACTAAGTTGTCTTTGCACCACTGGAGAATTACCTGAAGATCGGCATTTAAGGAATTGGCAGCAGATTTTCGAGAACTTGAAGCTGATTGAGCTGGACAAGGTTTCTCAAAATGGAAAGTTGAATGCAATGTGCTATCATCGGCAAAACTATGGATAGGATTTCCAGTCGATGGAAGAAGGTCATTGATATACAAGAGGAAAAGAGTGGGAGAAAGAACTGAACCTTGGGGGACACCGGCATTAGTGGAGAAGTTAGAAGACAGAGAGCCATCTACCATCACCCTCAGTGTGCGATCAGAGAGAAAACTGGATAACCAATTACTAAAAACAGTTGGCAAACCATAAGATGGAAGCTTGTTTAGAAGACCTTTATGCCAAACACGATCAAAAGCCTTTGAGATGTCAAGAGCAACTACTTGTGTTTCACCGAACCTTTCCATTGAATTAGTCCATAAATGGGTAACATAAGCCAGAATATCACCAGTGGATCCACACTGACGGAATCCATACTGGCGATCGTTGATCAGATGGAAGGTTTCTAGGTAGTTTAAGAGTTGGCGGTTAATTGATTTCTCCATTACTTTAGAAACAGTAGAAGTAATTGCAATGGGACGATAATTGGATGGGAGGGATTTGTCACCCGTTTTAGGAACTGGCTGGATATGAGCAAATTTCCAAGCAGAAGGAAAAACACCTTTGGAATAAGAAAGTGAAAAAAGGCGGCAAAGAATAGGAGTAAGTTCAGGAGCACAGGTTTTGAGAACAAGTGGAGAAATACCATCAGGACCTGGAGCTTTCATAGCATCATGATTCATCAAAATCCTTCTGATATCCTTTTAACGGAAGACCGACCACAGGAGGCATTGAATGGAGCGTGTTAGGAATGGTGGGAGGTGTTTTACCAAGGTCATTAATACATGAGCTGGAAGAAAAATGGGATGCTAGCAGGTCAGCTTTATCCTTGGCTGAAGTGACAACAGAACCATCTGGTTTGGACAGAGGTGGGAGCAGAGATTGGCAAAAGTTGCGGCCAATAGCTTTGGCAAGAGACCAGAATGCTCGGCTACCATTAGGGCAAGAAGCAAGTTTTCTACTCTTAGCCTGTTCAAACTCTAGTTTGGACTGATTAATAACTGCTTTACAATTATTGCGAGCTTTGGTGTAGGCAGAAAATGAAACTGAAGAATTAGAAACAAGCCGATTACGATATGCAACATTCTTCTCTTGGACAGCCTTAGCACATTTATTGGAAAACCAAGGTTTAGATAAAGGACGAGATTTTAAAGTGGAGTGTGGGATAAAGGATTCCATTCCTGCAAGAATAATTTCACTGACACGATCTGAGCAAACGTTGACATCAGAAGTTTTGAAACAGTAATCAGACCAAGGAAAAGAAGAAAAGAAGTCTCGCAGGTCATCCCATTTTGCATTCTTGTAATGCCAAACAATACGAGGTTGGGAATAGCCATGAGATAAAGGTTCCATTGGAGAAGAGACAATCACCAAGTTGTGATCTGAAGTGCCTAAAGGACCTCTCATTTCAAAACCTTGTACTTTGTGAGAAAAAGATCAAGCGTATTGGCTGTATGATTAGGATTGTCCGGTATTCTTGTAGGTAAATGAACAATCTGTGCTACGTCGTTAGTAATTGCAAAAGCCTCAGCATCTCGACCTGCTGGGTCGGTGTGACTAGAAAACGGAAGCCAGCTGGACTTGTGAACGTTAAAATCACCAAGGAAAATTACCTCACTGTTAGGAAAGTTGGACTGGAGAAAGTCATGTTGCAAAGGAAGTCAAAGCGCTCCAAGTGATTAGTGGAGCTGGGAGAACGGTAGAGACAACAGATGAATTTGACACAATGAGCTAGAGAGATTTTAAGCCAGAGAAGATCAAAGAGAGGAGATTCCAAATTGCCAAGTCTCTGACAGGGAATATCAGAACGGACATATGCACAAGTACCACCTTTGAGGCGAAAGGAATCATACAGCAAATAATTTGGACATCTGAGATGAGCAGTAGTTGAATCAACTGATAACTGAGATTCAGTCAGAAAAAGTACATGGGGTTTGGAAGACTGCAAGTGGAAATGGACATTGTTGAGATTGGAATTGAGACCACGTATATTTGTGAAATGAATTAGGAAGTCCTTGGGAGGTTTAGATCTTTTCGCAGATAAGCTTGCTCTATTATTTTGACAATTCATGGTGTATTCAATAGTAAGAAAAAGTGGGTGGGACATGCTGTATGAAGTAATGAAATTTTTGGATATGGCATACACGTGGTAAGAATATACCCAGATCCTTGACATAACGTGGCCTCGACAATGCTCCCCGCGTACACACTACTCGGACTCCCTCCCGTCACTATCTGGCAGAGTAGAGGTAGCAAGATTATACACTAGCTGATCCGGAAGCCTCCTAGAGAGTTACCAATAGGTTTGGTCCGGTGTACTATCTGGCGGCCGGCCTGCGAACACCGTTTTAGAGCTGTACCCTCGAAATGTAAGGAATATTGGATCTCGCCACGACATTCATCATAACCTCAAAAATCATCAATCATACTGCATGATGGAAGAGATAGGGAAGGGTTGGCCGGAACTTAGCTCTAGAGACTAAACATGGGTTCCACCACTTCAAGCCTCCAATAAGCAAAGTGGTGGTATTTCACCGGTTGATGAGAGTCATCTACCACCTAGTACTGCCTGGTAACATAGAGGGGCGGCGTTCCTCCATGTGGTGTGGGCACCACACCTCGACCCCTGCTTACGTTGATTCAACCCTGGGTGGTCACCCACCATGTACTTGTGCATGAAGGTTATACCCAGGATTACTAACAGTCCCACCATCATGAAGGTGCAAGCAGAGGATTTGGCTGTCATAGACCGTCCGGACTTCGCCAAAATTGGGTACACTTGACTTGAGTGTCACCCGAATATCAGTTCCATCAGCGTTTTAGACTCCCAGGTAGCAAGAACAGCTTGTCTGGCATATCTGAGAGAATGTCTGTAACAACCTCAAGGACCAAACACTGTATGTACCTAAACACTGCGATGAAGTCATCAATTTTTTCATGACGACTTCTAATTTACACAGTTGCATGAAAATCGATGACCTTTCGTAGCGATGGCTACGATGTAAGTCGATGCTAAATTTGACGTTGCGGCACCCACTTTGAGAACCACTGCTCTAAACGTTTGTCCAGTTCCTCCTTGAATTTATTTAAGTTATCAACTTCCACAATGACAGATGGAAGTTTGTTCCAGCAATCAATTACCCACTGGCTAAAGGCAAATTTCCACACATCTTTTCTATAACTGTCTTTCCTCAATTTGAATTTATGCCCCCTCAGGTTCGTAATCTGGGCAAAAGGAAGAATCCCATCAGAATTGAGCCTGCTCAACCCATTCGAGGCCTTATACACCTCGATCAGATCATCTTGCAGGTGCCTAGTCTCCAGCCGCTGCAATTTGCAGAACTTAAGCCTTCCTTGGTAAGCCCACCCTTTCATTGCACTCACCAATCTTGTTCCTCTTCTCTGTACTCGCTCATCCTTCCTAAAATGAAGCCTCCAGACCTGTGCGCAGTACTCAAGGCGTGGACTGACCATTGCCTTATACAAAGGGATAATCACCTCCTTTTCCTTACTAGCAAAATTCCTGTATATCATTGACAATACCCCATGACCTGCTCTGGCAACCAGTCTGCACTGCTCAGAAAATTTCATATGTGACTGCACAATTATCACCAGGTCTTTTTCATTTTCTACCACCCTAAGTGTAGTACCACACAGTTGGTAAGTTTCTCTAGGGTTACTTCTACCCATATGCAGTACTTTTCATTTGTCAATGTTAAACTTCAGTTACCACTTCTCAGCCCATCTGCTCAAATTTTCTAGATCCTGTTGCAGTAGTACACTGCCATTACTATCATTAACAACTCTGCCAACCTTTGTATCATCTGCAAACTTCAACATTACGCCTGAAATGATGGAGGTAATGTTGAATCTTAATCTTATGATTACATATCCTAAAATCTAGAATGAATTACCTTTCCAATGAATTTTATAAATTGTTTTTATTTCACGTGGAATCTAAGTTATTGCAATTTTAAAGTGCACAAGGTCACTTTATGGACAACCTGTATATATAGTATATGTTCTCTTTGAGGATCCTTTCCTTAAGTACATAAAAGGCACTTATCTTAAGCAGCATCTCATACAAATAAAGATAAAACAGAAACATTAAAATTTTTAAGGTCAAAAAAACTTTGATCAGTAAAAGTAATTTCAAAGTATTTTGAAAATTTATTTATTTTGTATACAGTTTCTTAAAAAGTTTGACATTTAAACAGCAAAAAATGTAATTGTACATGTAAATCACTAAAACCTGTTTCTTGCTATGATTTTTTATCTCTTATCTTTGTCACATTAATATTCATACATGTGGAATACACTGCCATACCTCTGTGTTACCAGGCAATACTAGGTGGTAGGTGACTCTCCTCAACCAGTGTAATACCACCACTTTGCTTATTGGAGGCTTGAAATGGAGGACCTACGTATTTCCGCAGAGCAAACTGGCAAACCTCAATCTCTTCCATCATGCAGTATGAATGATGTCTTTTGAGGTTATGATGAACATCACATAGCAAGATCTGACTTTTCTTACATTTTGAAGGTACAGCTCGAAAACGGTGTTTGTAGGCCGGCCCTCTAGATAGTTCACCAGATTGAACCCATTAGTAACTCTCTAGGTGTCTTCCAGATCAACAGGTAGTGTATAATCTCGCTGCCTCTACTCTGCAAGATGGCAACTCAAAGGACTAGCGTGTATTTGGGGAGGGGGGCATTGCCCAGGCTGCATAATGTCGAGGATCTGGGTATATTCTTGCTGTATACATCATATCCAAAAATTTCGTTATTTCATACCATCCCTTATCCATTCTGACAACTTGCCGTTAATGTCACACTGCTCCAATTTGTACAGCAGTCTTTTTTTGTGTAACAGTACCAAAAGCTTTCCTGAAGTCCAAGTCTATGATATCAAAATTATTTTTTTGCATTCACTTCCTTTGTGACCATACTGTAATATGCAATCAAATTGGTGACAAGATATCCCCTTAACAAACCCATGCTGTGTCTGAACTATAACTAGTCTTATCTAGATGATCCTGCAGTGCTCCTTTAACCAGCAACTCCATTATTTTACCCAGAACAGAAGTTAAACTAACAGGTCTGTAATCACTCGTGTCACCTTTTGATACCCCCTTCGTGAATTGGGGATACATTTGCACATCTCCAGTCTGTGAGGACCTCCCGAGTCCAAGGATGTCCTCATAATCATGGCTAAGGACCTGCTTATTTCCTTTGCTTCCTCCTTTAATATAACTGGATAGATCCCATCCACCCCAGGTGCCTTTCTTATGTTTAACTTCAAGAATTTTTCCTCCACTTTGTTCTCAGTTATTACAACATCATTTACTCCCAGTTAGAGTTTGATAAGGTTCTGGCCCCCACTTCCCCAAAGAATTCCTCACGTGCAAATACAGATGCAAAATACTCATTCAGTTTGTCAGCTACCTGAGCAGAATCATCAACAATCAAACCATCGATATCAAGTGGACCAATCTGATTCATCCCTTTTCTTCTAGAGTTTACATAAGTAAAGAAGTCTTTACTGTTTTTCTTTGCATCCTTTGCAAAGATTTCTCGTAATCTGCCTTTGCTTGCCTAACCTCCTTTGTGACTTCATTACAGACTATTGTATATCTACCATAGCATCTGTGTCTCCTGATAATTTATATGCATCCCATGCGTTTTTCTTCTCTGTCATGAGTCTCATTAGTTCATCTGACATTCATTTAGGTCTAAACCTTGAATAGTATTTCTTAGTTGGTATGAAAAGCCTAGTAGCTTCCAAGATTAATTTGTTGAATGCTTTCCATTTAGAATTTGCTGTTGGTAACATCATCAGTTGGTCCCACTGTATAGAATTTAAAAACTGTCTGAGACCACTGTAGTCACCTTTACAAAAGCAAAAACACTTACCTTTACTCCAGATGGTAGTTGCATCTTTGAGTAAATCCCACATCAGTACACTGTAATCACTGCCACCTAGTGGTTCCTTTATCAGCAGATTCTTAATGCATGAATAATCACTGCTAATAATCAGATCAAGAATATTATTCCCTTTGTTTGCCTCTCAAACTTGCTGCTGTAGAAAACAATCATCCAATAAATTCACAAAAGTGCTAGTGTGCGAGTGACCAATCCACAAGTTCCAGTCTATATCTGGGAAGTTAAAATCCCCCATTATAAGACAATCTGATTTACTGGTCCACTCTTACAATTGTTCATTGTACTCAATCAGAGTCCTTAGGCCTATAATACATTCCTATCCTCATTTTTGCTTTCCTAATGTTTAATGTTACACCAAACTGACTCAACTCTGTACTATCCACCCATGTCAACTGGATGCACTTCCTTAGATTTTGTGTTTCTTAACTAACAGCATGAACCCACTTCCCTTTCTATACATATTGTACTTCCCAAATTCCAATTCTGCATTCCTTCTCTGCCTTAAAATCTCTTTTCCCTATTCTGCCAAATTCATCTGTTGCTTCTATTGTTCTCCAACTCCACTAATCCGTTAGAACTCTTTGAAACTTCACTTTCTCCAGTCCAACTTTCCTAACAGTGAGGTAATTTTCCTTGGTGATTTTAATGTTCACAATATTAAAATCACTTTTAATGCTAATTTGGGCTACTGCTTTTTTAATCTCTCTGAAATTAACTATAATCAGAAATTTAATTCTGGATAATGAAAGAGGATATCTTTTTCTCCTTCTGAAAACATAGTCATATACTACTTTTAACTTGACTGACAGGACAGAACTAGTCTAAATAATTGAAATAAACAGATTGCCTCCAATTTCTGAAGAGCTTGAGAGAAAAATGTCTTCTTTGTGAAAATGTAATATATCGCCATTGATGTTAAAAAAACTCCTATGTGACCCAAAATGTGTTCTTGACATTTTGTTATCACTGGATTCAGAATTTTTTTTGCTGCATAACATGGTGAATACCTCCTATGTGGGAAAATGTCTGAAATATTTTTTGTTAAATTTGAAGTACTTTTTTGCAATGAGGAAAGAATATGAAGACATATTTATCTCTTCATATTAAGCCAAGATATTACTCACAGTCACACTATAACCTAAAGTATGAATGGACTGTTTTTACTAAATACGGAAAAAGCAAAACTCATATCATCACAATTAATAGTATTTAATGAAGATTCCTTGTATAGTCATATAATTGCTTTATGTATGATCAAGGAAACAAAAGAGGTTTTGAAATGTTATGCTTATGTAATAAATCAGTTCATCACAAAGTAATTTTGTTATTAAATGAAATTACCTCTAACTAGAAAAATTTAATAGAACACTTTATTGCATATTTAATGTATTCATTAAAGTTACTATTTTTCAAATAAAAGGCATCAGCATTATAATAATTTATAGTATAGTAAATAAATTATTCACAAACCTCCTTGATCAACTAAGTTTGCAGATGATGTGACAACTTGAATTGTCTCCCCTGTTGGTGACACTGTTGGTGCCAAAGTAACAACCAGGGCTAAAAAAAAAATGAATATTTTTTTTGTACATTAGTAATAACAGAAATGAAGTAAATATATACAGATTGATGATAAAAAAATTGGGTCTGGGAAAAAGGGAGATGAATGACTGTTCTTAACTAATTTTATTTTTCATTTTCTTTAATTCTTCAAAAGAAATTTTAATTTTCAGAACAAGTTTAAGGTTGGATTCCAGTTGGGAAAAAAAGTTTTCATCCTTCATCTTCAGCCAAGAATTCACAGCAAGCACCATATCCTGCACATCTGAAAATTTGCTTCTTCAATTTTAATTTTAAAAACAAATGGATATCAGTGTAGCCAGTATCTCATGAACATCAAGCAGTCCTGCACTTCTGAGGCTATACAAATACCTTTATGAAACAGCAAGTTATGACTTTCTATGTCCTACATACCTACCAACTTTTAGAAATCAGAAATAGAAAAATTTTATTATTTTTTTAAATCTTATTTCATGCTTTTAGCTTGGCTTAAATAAAATCTTGGGTTAATAAAAATCAATTCGCAGCTTGCTTTTACACAGAACAGCATTAGTTACTGGTTGATGATACTTGTGTATATAAAATTAAGGCCATAACAGCATTCTAATAATATTGCACAAAATGGATCGGATTAATGCCATCTATATTAGATTGTACATTACATCCATCGTAATATATTTTATTATAGCCTTAGTAAAATAGGTACATGCTATTTAGTCAGATATTATGTTAGTTATATTGGTAGAGGCCGAAAATGTAAAAAACCAAATCTATTCATGTATAAATATAGAAAACATATGTAATTTAACATACTGATCACGATACACCTGTAGATCAAATCACCCAAGAAACTCTATAATAGCCAATAACGGCTTCCGTGGCCAAACCTAGTAAAGAATACTAATTAGCAATACAATGTAATTATAAAATAATACCAACAGTTAAAAAAGTTGCAAACTAAGTTTATTATAACTACTATAGACAAAGCTGCCAACAACTACAGCCTTATATGTAAAAAATTTTATACATCACATTATTAGAAGAACTGAATAACAGTACTACTTACAAATTGGTAGCCATTAACCGTAACACTATTATAAAGAAACTACTGGCCATGCAAAAAAAGTTAAAATTAATAAATCCTAACACCAATTTTCCATATACAGTTGATTCCGGTTATTTGGGACACATTGGGACTAGTGCATTTTGGCCCGATTAAGCGGCTTCCCCAATTATCCGAAGTTTCACATAAATAGTTAAAAATACAATTCCCCCCCCCTTACAATTGGTTCACTGCACAATCAAATCACGTTACGATGGAGTCACCATTGTAAAGTAAAAGTAAAAAAAAAGTAAAGTGCAGCCATTATCAACCCACTGCAGGACAGAAGCCTCCTCAACAATTCATGCTGAGGGAAATGGACCATAATCCGCCATGCTGGTCCAGTGCGGGTTGGCAGATCGACCGTATTCAGCAGTCAGGGGCTTGAACCCCGGTCTACTCAAAGAGCGTGCGCCACTGCACTCCCGCTCCTGCCCACTCGGCTACGGAGGCACCGTTCACTATACGATGTGTAATAATCGCCGGTCATTGTGATCATGTTTGTGAATTGAATTTTAATTCAATTAAACCGCAATTCTAATTAGTGAAAATAGGAGGAATATTATCCACAGGCTATAAAAGTAAAGATATATTAAGCACAAATTTACCCTTTATTACCTTACCAATTAAAAAATTAAATGATACGTGAAATTCGGAAGAATATACGTGATAATCGGAATAATTAATACGTACTGTAATATGTACATATGAACTAAACTAGTTGGCATTTCTGTTTACTGACATCTGTGAGTGGGGTTAAAATTGAAAACAGTAAAAAGATAAGCAATCAATAACAAAAAACACGGCACACACACAAATTGCAAGTAACATAATACGCGCAAGTGAGAACAGAGTAACGAGTTACAAAGCTTTAAAAATAGGAATGAAGAGAAGATTCTGAAAATTATTTTTTTTTATATGATTGAAGATTCCATGGAGGAAGTGTAAACACATTTTACCATAATAACCCACAGAATTCCAGCTGTCGGTATTATCGCAAATTCAATAAGATCGAGTTTATGATAGATTTCACTAACACAAAAGCCCAATAAACAGGTGACTGCTAATTGTTTTTACTGTTTTATGATTGTGACCTCCAGAAATCCGACTGAACTATGTGGTACAGTCGGAGACAATCGTAGGGTAATCTTCAGTGCTGCGGTCTCCTGCCCCGATTAAACGGCATTTTGTCCCAATTAAGCGAAGTAAGCCCTGGCTATTTTCTCGATTGGGTTCTGTTTTTTAAGATTTGCCCCAAATAAACAGCTGCCCCGATTAACCGGTGGTCCAAATAACCGGAATCCACTGTATATATTGCATACCAAAATTCCATA
This sequence comes from Mastigoproctus giganteus, assembly GCF_048544385.1. Lineage (NCBI taxonomy): Eukaryota > Metazoa > Arthropoda > Arachnida > Uropygi > Thelyphonidae > Mastigoproctus > Mastigoproctus giganteus. The sequence goes on along the minus strand of NC_143587.1, from coordinate 103,288,186 downwards.
AATCACCTATAAGTTTTAGATTTATCACTTCCTGTAGGAATAGCTACTCTAAGATTCCACATCAAAAACTGGTAGACCTACTAAGCATTATTTTTAACAAAATAGACGACTCTAGAATTATTCTCAACAATAGCCCTATATTAGAATATTTAAACGCCAATAATCATACTATAGAGCATATTAACACATACGACTTTAAAAATCTGTTTACCAGCATTCCACACAAAAAGTTTAAAAATGTGTTTAGTAAATATTACACAGACTATAAAAATATATTACCTTGCCTACAGCATTACTGGGACGACTTAATAAATCTATGTATTTTCAACGGCTACATTTATAATGGAAGCAATATATATAAGCAACACATAAGTATTGCCATTGGAGTGGTCTCTAACCTTTATTATTATTAGACATATGGTGCAAGGAAGCCGGAGGCTTATGCTGCACCAGCCAAAAGAAATTCCCAAGTTACCCTGAGAGAGAGAGAGAGAGAGAGAGAGAGAGAGAGAGAGAGAGAGAGAGAGAGAGAGAGAGAGAGAGAGAGAGAGAGAGAGAGAGAGAGAGGGGGGGGGGGGAATCACCAAGAAAGAGAAGAATGATATCCAGCTCAGGACCCTGGGTGTGCCAAACCCATACTCACCAGATGTGAACCCCTGGGGTGTTTATCTTCATCACTTTGAAAATAACTTTAATAAGGACCTAATTATGTATAGATACATTGATGATTTAATTGTGTTTAATAATCCAACTTTCTCACCGAAGTGGTTCCATTACCCTCCTGAATTAGAAATAGAGGGTACTAATAAACATAATACCAAAATAGCAACATATTTGGACATAGACATACAAGTACAAGATAACATATTATATACAAAAGTTTATGACAAATGTAATGAATTCGGATTTAAATCCATAGACCTAACAAACTGGTATTCAAATATCTCCAAACGTATTCACAAAAATATAATTGTTTCACAATGTATTAGAAGGATTAAGATATGTAACAATGCTGATATTATAATAAACACACTCATTGAATTCAGATATAAGTTGATAGACAACAGATTCCCAGATCATTTTATAACCAGAAACCTACATATAGCTATTTTGATAGCAATTAATAAATGTCATAATTATTTTAAGCCGCATTACATTATAGCTAAAGTTTTGCAGGATTAATAACATAGACCATGCACTCTTTATAGGTATTCCTGTAACGACTATATTATTGACGTTTAGCGGACTTTACAGAGCCTGTACATATGTACATAGTAGACACTACCTTAGGAGCAAGACATATAGCTTACGCTCATTGAAAAAGTGGTACCTATATTTGCTTCTGGGGTAGGAATTAATTTGTCTTCTCCCTTTTACTCCTGAGAACCTTATATATATATATATTTTTTTTTTTTTTTTTTTTTTGGTAGTTGTTGGCGCATCGGCTTTGTGGCCATAATGCACCTTCCAAGTTTTTTGCAGTACTTTGATCCAGGCCCGAGACGGGATTCGAACCCGCGACCTTTGGGTTGCCAGGCAGGCACTTTACCCACCCGGCCAGCCCGGTCGGCCAACCTTATATCTGTCTTCTTTTTCTATGGTACACCTCTAAATATAATACATACTATTTGATAGTTCTACACTCTTATCCATAATTCTAGAGGGGGCTCCTTCTATTTGGTTTATTTTGTTAACTTAATTTATATGTCAGAACTGCAAAGGTGCTGGCATCAACTATCATCGGAGATATAGTAACATGTGCACTACCATGTGGTCTTTCTAATATTTCTTTTCTTTGTGGTAAGATGTTTGCTATCCCCTAATCATTATCTATTTAGTGTTTTAAACAGATTTATTGAATATAATGGGCCTTTATACCACTATTTATAGCTTGTAGAAATTAGCCATTCCCCTGTTCGCTATTTTTCTATGTTATGCCATATATTATCCTATATTTCAGTATCATCCTTATGATATACCAGGATCCCTTACTATAAGGGACGGGAAGTTACGCTCCCGGTATTATCCTACGTACATTTACATTAGCACTTTTTCTTTACTTTTTACTATCGACTATCTAATCCTATTTTTCTTACCTCATGATCTATTAGAGCAATTCGAGGGGGATTGAGGTACTTTTACTATACTTAAACCTTACTTCCATTCTCCTTATTTAGCCATACCTTCTTTTGTACCAATTTATATAAAATTATAGATGGATATTTGTTCTCTATTTAACTTCTTTCTAGATATTTTGCTTCTTCAAGTTTTCTATGTGTTGTAGCTATCTGTCGGGCTAAATGTCATCCTGCCTGTTAACTACTAAATTACTACCTAACTACTTAACCACTAACTTTTTATATTTGACCATGTTAAACATGCAGATGATAACAGAAACAGATAGCTCAGTTAATTATGAGAGGGATATACTGAGAGGGTTAACCCTCTAGAAAAGTCCCTATAATTAACTATTGGTATTATTTTATAATTATATTGTATTGCTAATTAGTATTCTTTACTAGGTTTGGCCACGGAAGCTGTTATTGGCTATTATAGAGTTTCTTGGGTGATTTGATCTACAGGTATATTGTGGTCAGCATGTTAAATTACATATGTTCGTATATTTATACATGAATAGATTTGGTTTTTTACATTTTCGGCCTCTACCAATATAACTAACATAATATCAGACTAAACAGCATGTACCTATTTTACTAAGGCTATAATATATATATATATTTTGTGTTTTTATTATTTTAGTTAGTGTCTAATAGATTGTTTTTAATTTGTCACTTGCTACGTTAATGTCATTGACTGGCTTATGTTTTATTTAATTTAAAATATTGGATGTATTTCAGCTTCATATGGAGGAATTGCATGTCGCTGCCTCTAATGAACGCCTAATTATTTATTTATTTATTCCCTTTATTATAATTTAATTTATGTTAATATTTAATATAAATCAATGATAGTATATATATATATATATATATATATATATAAGTAGATTGGGGAAAAAGTGGAAGAAGGCTGACAAAACCGGAAGTAGTAACAATGGAAAAAATCATTGGGTACCTGAAAAATAAAAATAATATATTACGTTGGTATTGGTACTTAATGCTATAGATCCGATGATTTTGACTTCTTCATCAAGGGTCAGCAGTCAAAAACAAAAGAAATATAGCGAGAAGTACGGTCTCTGTTTCTGATATGAAATATACGTAGCGTGTGGTTAAGACAATGAAACCAAGTTGAAAAAGAGCATGCGAAAGCCAAAAAGTGGCAGTAAATCTAGTGAGAAATTGACGTGTATTTCATAGCCAACATGAGACTGAAAAAACAGAAAAGACAAAAAAATATATATATATATATTAACTAAACCAGAGGAAATTTAGAGTGCATTTTATAATACGCTTATAATTATTGTATATTTTAATCAAGACTGACTTCAAGTTGGTTAGATCTATACTAGTAAAAAGACTATTAAAGTCAAATGTTTGAAATATTGTTATTATTTAGAATTTCTATTACAGGTAAATTGTTATTAATAATTCTGCTGTCAGGTAGCAAATTCATGATAGATTTAAGTAGTTGTTCAAAAACCTTACCAGATTTTGGAATAATCTATCCAACCTCCTCTATATTTCCAATAACTACATCTTTGATGGCAATACAGTATACCTTCAAACCAAAGGTACACTTATGGGCAGCCCTGCTAGCTGTGTCATAGCTAACCTCTATCTATACTGGTCAGAAACCACTCTACCATCAGATATATGTGTGTGTACAGATACATAGACGACTTGCTGGAAATAAACTACCTTACCTTTCCACAGGACTTTGTTAGTGTTTATCGTCCAGAACTTACTCTGGAAAGAACAAATAACAATAACCTTCTGCCAATTACTTACACCCGGACAGTAATATTAATAACTCACTGCTATTAACATATATAATAAACATGATGCCTTTAACTTTAATGTGGTCTGCTTCACCCACTGGCATTCCAACATCTCTAAAAATATGCATTCAAATATCATCCTCTCTCTCTCAGTGTATCAGGATAGCCACCTTTTTTTTTATGCAACAGCAATATCTTACACAATATTAAAATTCTCTATAAAAACTTCTTGGCAACAATTTCTCTCCATCCTTCCTTTATCATTTTAAGAAAGCATTAAATATCTTAAAATATAAAAAAATGCTTGACCACTAAACTGATATCAACAATATAATAACTGGTTGATATCCTTTTTACATTCAGGCTTGTACATACAATACCCCATAGTCACTTTGGTGTCTCACAGTCTAGAAAATTTGTGCCCACCATTTGGCTACCCAAAGGGTATTTATTACCTTTTGTAGATATTTACATTTTTTGTCATTGTTTAGTCATTTTTTACATATTATATTATTATAATATTACTGACTTAAACACAGGAAGCAGTCACCCAGACCTATGTCCAGGGTCCTACTATAGGAACGGATTTTACATCCCCCAGACTACCCGAGTTCAACTATATTCCCCTTCTTCCATTTACTATCCATAATCTCTTTAGTTTTTATTTCCTGTGAGCAATTAGATTGATTGAAAGCAATATCGAGATGCTCCTTGTTCTGCTATCATTCACTTTTTTTGTCTCTAACAAAGTTTAGTGTCTTTCTATGCTACTTTGCCAGTTTTGTATTTCTCCTCTATCCTGGGCTGTTATGCTTCATTGGTTTAATTGCCGATCTCTCCATCACACTTTGTAACATTAGCTTTAACATACTTACAGCCTCTCCCCCTCTCACACGAGGTCGCTATAACATGTTATAAATACTCTGGAACTAATTTACTATTTCTTTTATACACCTATGCAGCTTTGTTAGACTGTCACTCCCCTCTGTCCATCTCCCAGACAACTGCTTGATACGACAGTAAGTTGTCTTTCTTTGTCTTAATCACTCTAAATTTCCTCTGGTTTAGTTAATATATTTTTTATTTTATTTTCTGTTTTTTTCGGTCTCTGCCGGGTTAGCTATGAAATATGAGTAAGGTCTCCATGAAACAGAGACCTTACTTCTTGCTATATTTCCTGTTTTTGGCTGCTGACCCCTTGATGAAGAAGTTAAAATCATTGAATCTAGAGAATTAACTACCAATGTAATATATTATTTTTATTTTTCAGGTACCCAATGATTTTTTTTTCCATTGTTACTACTTCCAGTTTTGTCGGCCTTCTTCCACCTTTTCCCCAATCTACTTATCTACATTCCATTATGGTCGTTGGGTATGTCTGCTATTTCTACTAGTGCCCCTAGTCCATAACCCATCTTAATATATCTCTATATATTATGATGTCAACTTTCACTACAATCTCTTATTTTTAATACATTATGTAAAAATATATATATAAATATTTTTATATTTATACATACATTTTTAATTCAAAAGATAATAATTATACTAATCTATAATACTCTATGGTGCACTTGCAATATCAATACTAATATTGATATCGATATTAAATTCAACACAATATCAATTCTCTTAAAAATCTCTCAGAAAATACTCTTAATTCATCTCTCATAATGGATTCACTTTAAATTTATTCAAAAATAATCTGGTAAGCATCTACTTTAACTTAATTAAAACTTACGATCATTAACTGTAGTGATATCTCCACTTGTTTTCATTAAATCCTGTGAATGGCGCTTTTCATCTCTCTTTCTCCTCTTATATGGAGTAAACAATCTAACAGGTCCACTCTAAACAGAAGGTCAAAGTTATAGCTTCTTCAAATTAATAAAATTTGCTAATTTATATAATTTGATATAATTATTTTGAGAGACTTGAAAATCTCAATTTAAATTACAGCTGAAAAATGCATGTCATCCCTACTGAAAACGCAAAAGAGATGAATCCTACACACATTAGCATTAGTAGAGGCATATGATGCAAAAAAGCAAACTTATAAAGCATAAGCCAAAAAAAAAAAAAAAAAAAACCCTCCCATTTCACTCATCTATTCACCCAAATGCTTGTTTGGCTATAACTTATTTAAGTTTCAGACTCCCACTACAACAGATGAAAGTCTGTTCCAACTAACAACCACCTGCTGGCTGAAGGCGAATTTCTGCACATCTATTCTACAGTTGTCTTTCCTCAATTTGAATTTATGTCTCCCCTCAGGTGAATAATCTGAGCAAGAGGAAGAATCCCATCAGCAGTGAGCTTGCTCCAATCATTCAAGGCCCTATACACCTCAATTAGATCAACTCACAGGTGCCTGGTCTACAGACACTGCAATTTGCAGAACTTAAGTCTTTCTTAGTAACAGCAACTCTTTGTTCCACTCACCAATCTCATTGCCCTTCTCTGTACTCATTCCAGCAATTCTACATCCTTCTTAAAATGAGCCCTACAGACCTGTATACAGTACTCAATGTGTGGCCTGACCATTGCCTTATACTAGGGGATAATCATCTCCTTATCCCTGCTAGAAAAGTTCCTGTATATCATTGACAAGACACCATGAGCTACCCTTGCAGACTGTCTGCACTGCTCAAAAAACTTCATATCTGACTACACAATTACCCCCAGGTCCTTTTCATTCTCTACCACTGTCAGTGTAGTACTACACAGTTGATACGTTACTGCTTCTCATATGCAGTACTTTACACTTATCAATGTTAAACTTCAGTTGCCACCTCTGAGCCCATCTGCTCAACTTTTCTAGATCCTGTAACAGCAGCTTACTGTCATTAACAACCCTGCTGACCTTTGTATCATCTGAAAACTTGGACTTTAAGCCTGATATACCATCATCAATATCATTGATGAATACAGAAAACAACAATGGACACAACACTAAACCCTGGGGGATTCCACTAATAACATTAGTTCACGAAGAGCAGTGTCAATTGATTACCACTCTCTGTCTTCTTCCACTCAACCATCCTTTTATCCATTGTTGCAACTTGCCCTTAACACCATACTGCTCCAATTTGTACAGTAGTCTTCCATGTACAACAGTATCAAAAGCTTTCCTAACAAACCATCAGTAAAATATCAACAATAATGTACAGTGCTCGGCTTTTGATTACTTTAAATAATTTCACCTGTGTAAATTTTAAGAATCAATTATCCTTAATAGAGAATAAATATATGTTTTATGGACTTTTTTCTTCTCCATCTCTTTCACAACTGTTATCTTGTTATCACAGCATCACAAAAACACACCAAATAAAAACCAAACTAAAAAATGATTTTTATTTATTTTCTCAATATATAATCAATCAATACATTGATGCGATCATCTGTTAGATTGATCTTCTGATACATTTTTATGACAGTACAACAGCAAGATAGTCTCTGAAAAAGCAGGAGAGGAATAAATCTACAAACTATATGATACACAGAATTAAGAATAAGGATTTTCTTAAAAATCTAAACAGACGAGTTCTTTTTTTCTTTAAGTATTTGGATCATAGATAAGCTATGCAACAAGCCATTCAGACCTATAATTTCATTTGTTTTTTGATAGCCTTCAGTCCTTGATACTATCACAATTATTCATTTGTTTGATACTCTTCAGTCCTTGATACTATCACAGAAGTTGCGTTATATGTATGCAATAGAAGAACAGAAAGACTTAACTCGCTAGAAGACATGGAAAAAAAGTCACATGAGCAAGTGCACCATTGCATTGTGTGCAACACTCAGTTGTTGTTTGTTATTTGGTTTTTAGGAGCATTAGCAACTAAGGCCATATTGCTCCGGGATATGCGGTGGTCATTTCGTGACCTTTCCGCATCCTCCGTATTTGGTGGTGACGGGCTCGAACCCCGGTCTAATCAAGAAGCGTGTGCTACGCACTGCTGCTCCTTCCCACCTGGCTACGGAGGCGCCTGCAACACTCAATATTTTTAGGAAAAAAAAAATGAGAGGCAATTTAAAATGGTGAACTTAAAAATTACATTTTTATTCCGATAATAGTATCAAAATAAAGAATATAATTTGAAGCCATTTGCAATTGGCATCAACAGATAATTGAAAGTATGGTATGCAAATGCAAGTTGTCATATGGTATGATCACAGTGAGTTACACTATGGAATATACAATGTATTCTGGAAGGAAAGGGAAGATAGAATAGGAGGTGGGATCATGCTGTTGCATGATCTCAGCTATAGCTCAACAAAAGCTTTCCCATATTCAGAAGTTTAGCATGCTAATAGAGAATCGGCCACGAGTTAATTGGAAAAGAGTGAGAGGGAAAAGTACTAGGGCCAGAATATTCCAGACCTGATCACTGCATATGAACAAAATGACATATAGGGCTGATAGTACAGGAACCATTAGCAGGGAGTAATCATGGAGTTCAAAGTTGGACTAATGAGGAGAGAGAGAGAGAGAGAGAGAGAAACAGAGAGGTAGCAGATGTTAAAGGAATGAGTTTTAATTTCAGGAAAGATAATTATGACAGAATGCTATACATGACCTCTATTAACTAGGCAGACAGCTCACAGAGAGAGAGTGAATATATTAGAGTTATGGTATACCTTTGAAGCTTTAGTCACAGAAGTCTTGAATGCAGGGCTACGCAAACCCTGTGTTAAAGTGTGCGACGAACACGGGTGGCCAAATCCAAGGACAATCGAAATGATGTAGAATCTAAGCATAATTTGAATAAAGAAAATACAAATAAAGAAATTCTTGTCATAATAAACTTTTTAAAAATGATTAGATAGTGAACCTATAACTTTTTTGATTCTTCATTCAAATATTAGCAGTTGTTGAGAGCCCAATATACAGTATTACCTCGTTTAACAATAGGGATGCATTCACTGAGACAACTCGGTCAAATTTAGGGGAATTACTTGTTCGTACCTAATCGCCACCAACTAAACTTTTGTCAGTTACGTTATAACAAGTATCGTTTACAGAGGTAATGAACTGAAATTTAACATTTAATAGTTTTATTTTAAAGTGCAGTGTATTCCAGAAGAATATTAAAAAATAAATTTAAATATTATCAGCGTTAAGTTTATTATAAATTATCTATTTACTTAAATTAAATATTGACGTAAAATTACCCTGTTGCAGGTGAGTTTTCGTAACTGAAAAATGTATGTATATTATTTTTTTATAATAGTAATAGAAAATATTTTTTTATATTCAGCCATGCCTAAAGACAGCCAGACTTACCGAAAAACAAAAAGATTTTCCAGTGCGCAATATCGTAAAAAAAAAGAAAAGTAAAAGATAAAGAAAATAAAAAATCAGAAGGTACTACTAAGGGTACTAGGAAAGTTTTGCAATACAGCTTTGTTTATTTCATTTTTTCAAAGTGATTTGCTCTACATTCAATACACCTCTCCATCCACTGAAACCAATCTTTAAACCAGTTCTGCCAAGTTTCACTAGGGAGTAAAGCACACTCGTTGTCCCAAGCCCGTAGAAGGTCCTCATCACTGGAAAACCGCCTCCCTTTTAGCTTCATTTTCACATGCGGGAACAGTGCAAAGTCGCAGGGAGCAAGCTCTGGACTGTAGGGAGGGTGCTCCAGAAGTTTCAGTCCTGTCGTGGTCAAATATTCGGTGCAGGCTTTGGCGCGGTGAGCTGGAGCATTTTCGTGATGGAGGTACCAGGTGTCCATTCTTGACTTTGGCCGCAGGTTCTTCATAGATCCAATGACTTTAGGCAGGCATTGTTCAGTATACCACTTAGCTGTGACTGTCTTCTGCGTGTCCAAAACGACACGTTCCACAATTCCACTCGATTTGAAAAATACAGCTATCATTTTCTTCTTTACAGATCGGGATTTTCTGACAATTACGGGTGTGTCGTCATCATCAAAGACCCAAACTTTGTTTTGAGCCTTGGTCGGCAGATCGTAATAGTACAGCGAAGTCTCGTCACCTGTCACGATGTTGTTCACATACCGAGATTGTCCCTTATCAAGCTTTTTTAACATCTCCCGGCACCAAGTCACACGTCGTGTCATCTGCTCTTCAGTCAGTTGATGCGGCACCCAGAGAGAACAAAGTTTCTTCACGTGCAAATGATCTTGCAGAATCGAACGAATTGCTGGTGCATTTAGGGCCAAAGTATCCTCTATCTGTTGGTAGGTCACTCGACTGTTTTCGTCAAGCATTTTCCTCACAGCAGTAGCGTTTTCCTCCGTAACTGACGTTCGTGGCCTTCCCGGCCTCTCAGAATCCTCCAGAGTGAAATTTCCCCTTTGGAATTCTCTATACCACCTGAATATCGTTGTACGATGTGGACAATCATCATCTAGTGCAAGAGTCATTTCTTCTAAGCACTGGTCTATGGTTAAACCACGCACGAAATTATACCGCAAAACTGTCCTTATCTCATTTCGTGACCACGATGCCATCGCAAGCACTTTACACTCTCACTACTAATGAATAACTGAGCCCATCGACTTGGCGTGGCGGCTACTATGCACGTATGAACATGTCTCAACATGCAGCGACAAGCAGCTTCCTGTGATTCATTGTTGCGTCATATGGCAAAACTTTCCTAGTACCCTTTGTATATACAATTCAGTTTTTTGCATGACAAAATTTAGCCCTCAGGAAAACGAGTAATATTTTGTTTGACTCAAATGGCAATTTTTTAAAAGCTATGGAAATGATTTCAAAATTTGATCCAACTATTTCACAACACCTTTGAAGAATATAAAATTCTCAAAATACTCAAGCAAGTATGCCAACGTATCTGGGTGACAAAATTCAGAATGAAATAATTTTAATAATTGCTACCCAAATTAAAGACAACATTGTTTATGGCAAAACAATGTAAATATTTTTCTATAATATTAGATTGTAATATTAGATTACCGAACAACTTACTATTATAATTAGATTTGTAAATTTAAATGAAGTTAACAAAAAAGGAGATATAAGAGAACATTTTTTAGGTTTTTCCCCCTATAACAAATTCGACAGGAGAAGGATTGAGTGCATGTATTTTAAACAAGTTTAATGAATTAGGCCTTGATATTAATGCTATGCATGGGCAAGGTTATGACAATAGAGCTAACACGAGGGGCAAACATAATGGTTTGCAAAGAAAAATTTTAAATATCAACCCCCATGCTTTTTTTTGTACCCTGCGTGGCACATAGTCTCAACTTGGTGGTTAATGATGCTGCAAAAATTAATTTTGAAACAGTAGAATTTTTTTAACTCAGTTCAAGAATTGTTTAAATATTTTTTTTTTTTCGTCCACACAATGTTGGGACATTTTGAAAAAACATGTTTCGAAATTACTTTTAAAACCAGTAAGCGATATAATATGGGAAAGTCGTATAGACGCAATAAGGCCATTAAGACAAGAAATTGGCGAAATTTATGATGCACTTTTAGAAATAATGGAAGATAAGAATAAAGATGTTAAATCACGACACCAGTTAAAATGTTTAGCCTCAAAATTAAATTCATTTAAATTTATATGTTCAATAATAATTTGGTACAAAATATTTAATAATGTGAATGGAATAAGCAAAACAATGCAAAATCCAAAACTGAATATAAATTCTTGGCTTGATCAATTAAATAATTTATCTAATTACTTACAAAGTAAATGATCTGATAGTGGATTTTTGGTGTTTTTAAATGAATCCAAACGGTTAGCCGAAATATTGGAAACTGAAACTAAATTTCCTGATGTCTCTCTTATACGTTGACATTAAAAGAAAATTCAATTTGAATCATTTAATTATGAAAATCCAGATGAAGACATACACAATGCGCAGTTAAATTTTAAAATTAATTTTCATTTTTCGATACTAGACAACAATAAATTCTCTTAAAGACAGGTTTGATTTATTAAGAACACAGTGATGATTTCAATTTTTAATAAGACAAACATAATTTAAAGCATGTAACCGATCAAGAAATTCTAAAATGTAAAGATTTGCAAAATAAATTAACAGACAATATCAAGAACGAAATGGATATCGATGCCATTGACATGACCGAAGTATTAGAGTATATTTTTGAAAATAATTTATGCACCACTTTTCCAAACGTAGTGGTTGTCTAAGAATACTTCTTACATTGCTAGTGAGTGTAGCTACCTTGGAAAGATCATTTTCCAAATTAAAAATTATCTTCATAGTACAATGTCCCAAGACAGATTGGATAATTTAGCACATCTTGATAGAACACGATTTAGCTGAAAGTTTATATATGCACGACATGATAAAAAAAATTTCAGAACTGAAAGTTCAATTTATTTAATATCTAGTCATTTTATTTCAATTTATTTTATAAGTTAAATATGTAATAACACATGAATTAAACTTTATACATGAGTGAACATGGGTGGCCAATATATACAGTGCAGCCCTGCTTGAATGCATTACTGTATACCATTAAGAAAATACAGTACAAGGAGAATTCTGAGATGGATGGATGGATCCTTTGAACATGGGTAGCCAATATATATAGCACAGCCCTGCTTGAATGCATTACTGTATACCATTAAGAAAATACAGTACAAGGAGAATTCTGAGATGGATGGTGAGTTAGCCAGTTTAAAAGAGCAGAAAACTTATATAACTGTCTTCTGTAACTTTTCCATTTACATGGTCAAGTTACAAAGCGAGAGTTATTATTATTAGCTATATGGTGCGAGGAAGCCTGAGGCTTATGCTGCAGCACCAGCCAAAAAAAAAAAATTCCCCGAGTTACCCTGAGAGATGGGGGGGGGGAGAGAAAGAGAGAGAGAGAGTTAAAATTAAAAGAAAATCACCAAGAAAGAGAAGAATTATGATATCCAGCTCAGAACCCTGGGTGTGGCAAGCCCATACTCACCAGATGTGAGCCCTGGGGTTATACAGGCTGGCAAAGGAAGATTAAGAGAAATTGCTGGCCAAGAGAGCAAAGTGTTTTTGAGACAGGAGTTTTTCACATACACTACCATTAATATCCAGACACCTGCCTTTAGACAAAAAAAGAGCTTTTATTGTGTAAATGTCAGATGATATATTCCTTCACTCAGCCTTCTTCTTTGGGTGATCTCAACGCGCACATACCCAACAATCCAATACATCCCAAAGATGTTCGGATGGGGTTCAGATCAACACTCTGGGCTGGCCAATCCAACTTTTCCACACCCATGTCCTCAAACCACTATGTTACGACCCAAGCAATATGGCATGGTGCATTGTGTCTTGCTAATACAGGTATGGGCTTTCCCCAAAATATTGCCATAATGTTGGAAGTGCATAATTGTCCAGGCTGTCCTGGTATTGCATAGCATTCATGGTTTTGTTGATAATGACTAATGGGCCCAAGCCAAACCATGAAAAGCAGTCCCATACCATGACACTGCCTCCACCAAACTTCATTGTTGGGAGGATACAATACAATCAGGAAGGAACTTTTCCCCTGGCATTCGCCACACCCATGAACAGCCATCAGACTGGTGAAGTACAAACCTCGACTCGCCTGTCCACAGGACTGTTTTCGCTTGCTCTACAGTCCAGGATTCGCACTCCTTACACCATGTTAATTGGTGTCTAGCATTTGTTGAGGTGCTCAATGGCTTGTGAACAGCTGCACGATCATTGTAACCCATATCATGGAGTGTCCTTCGTATGGTACTGGTGCTGACATTAGTCCCAATATTCTCACAGAGAATTTGTGCGACTTGACACAATGGCAAATTATGATTTGGCACACAGTTCTTCGCAGAATTCTCTTGTCCCATTCTATTAGTTTACAGGGTTTACCAGGCCATTTTTTTGGCAGATTCAGTTCCATTCCTCTTTCATTTGCATATAATGTCACTAACCATTGACCTAGGGATCCGCAGAGTGATTGCGATGTCTCGTACAGAATGCTTGCTTATGTGGCATCTTGCTTTCAATTCCACGTTGGAAGCTGTTAATTCTGCTGAATGTGTGATCTTGTATACCCACTTCTGCAATTGTCTGTTCGAAGCCCAGTGTGCATATTTATAGCAGGTTCTGTGACATGTTGTATGCATAGGACCCCATCCATGGAGGGGTGTCCAGATATTAATAGCAGAGCAGTGTATATGAATACCAAGAAGAGAAAAACAAATTGGACAAGCAGTTTTTCATATATGAATACAAAGAAGGCAATTATTTTGCATGAAGCAATGGGGCTACGCTTAAGATTCACTATTGAACGGGTCAGTGCCTTTGCACCATTTTTTGTTCATAGTGAACTGCCCAAGCATTAATTGGCATCGTTTTAATTGTCTCTCATATTGTGAATCAACCTTCACAATGAGTGGCTGAGGTATTGCACTGCTTTGAATAAGTAATGCTTCACCAGTGGAGAAGACTAATGTTACTTATTCTTGGCAGATACCACCACCCAGATGGCACTGTTTTAAAGCTTGTTGGCCTATTCATCAGTAGGTGGGCAGGTACCCTGTTATTGCAATAGTGGCAACACAGTTATGAAGTATAAGAACACAATATGAGAAATGCCTGATGGTGTGTAATAGTATAAACTAAGGCAATTATTTTGCATGAAGCAATGCTTAAGATTCACTATTGTGGTGATATCTGCCGAGAATAAGTAACATTATCCTTCTCCACTGGTGAAGCATTATTTATTCAAAGCAGTGCAATACCACGGCCACTCGTTGTAAAGGTTGATTCAAATTATGAGATATAATTAAAACAATGCCAATTATCGACTTGGACAGTTCACTACGAACGAAACATGGTGCAAAGGAACTGACCTGTTCAATAGTGAATCTTAAGCGCAGTCCCATTGCTTCATGCAAAATAATTGCCTTAGTTTATATTGTTACACCATCAGGCATTTCTCATATTGTGTTCTTATACTTCATAACTGGGTTGTCACTATTACAACAACAAGGTACCTGCCCGCCCACCGATGAGTAAGCCAACAAGCTTCGAAACGGTGCCTCTGGGTGGTGGTATCTGCTGAGAATAAGTAACATTAGTCTTCTCCACTGGTGAAGCATTACTTAGTCAAAGCAGTGCAATACCTCGGCCACTCGTGAAGGTTGATTTATAATATGAGATACAATTAAAACGATGCCAATTATCAAGGACAGTTCATTACAAACAAAACATGGAGCAAAAGGCACTGACCCATTCAACAGAGAATACAAAGAAGAGAAGAACAAATCAGATCAGACCATTGTGTAATGGACGTAGGAAAGTCTTAGATAACCCAGCTATGTGTTGGAGATGAATTGATCAGTTACTTTACACCTAAGAAAGACACTTTGTGAGGATAAATTATGCAAATGAAACTGGAAAGCATGAAATTAGTAATACTGAAAGTCTAGATATTTGAGACTGAGGCAAGCAAGGCTCTTTGGGGTTGATAGCATACACCCTACAATTTTGAGGGAGACAAAAAGATAGTGCAATGAACCATTAAGGTTAATTATGAAGGCATCACTAGACTATGGAGGGATTATGGAACCCCTAGCATTGTTGCTGTTATGGGCATTGCATCAGGCATATATGTAAAATTTTTCACTGATTGCAATTAAGATATATATTTCCTATTCCTGCAGAAGTGCCAATAATAAAGGCAGTTTAAAGAGTGAAGTGAGTAACTTCACTCTTACACTGTGTGGTCAGTCTAACTTCAGTGGTAGGGAAAATCATAGAGGCAGTAATCAAGAGTGAAATACAAGATCATTTAGACCAGTGCTTCTCAAAGTGGACGATATTGCTCCCTGGGGGCGTTTGAATTATCCATGGGGATGTTAGGCATGAAAGGGGGGCGATGGGCATTAAAGGGGGCAACAGGAGGCAGATGGAGCACCATCAATGATTGGCCGTTACAAGGGTTTTATGGCTTCTTTAAAAAATGCTATGTGCAAATATTATTACTGTTCATTGTGTCATTCACCGTCAGCATTTAGTTGCGAAAAAACTTGGTGATCAACTGCACAATTCTCTACAAACTGTTATTACTGCTATAAACAAAATTAAAGCACATTCTTGAATGATCGTATATTTCAAAAGCTTTGTGATCAAAACAGTGAAGATTCTGAACGATTTTTACTTCACTCCGAGGTTTGGTGGATGTCGAAAGGCAACTGTCTCAACAGATTTTATGAACTCTTTGATACTGTTGTCGAGTTTTTTGAAGATAGGAACAACGACCTTAGTAATGACCTCAAGAAAATGAAAACTGATATTGCTTATCTTGCAGATTTATTTACTAGATTCAACTCAATGAAATTACATTTACAAGGACAAGATGTAACTCATATTAAGGCGAAAACTCAAATTTAAACATTTATTTCAAAATTAAAGCTTTTTATGCTTTAATTTTACGTTGCGTAGGACGATGAATTGTATCAATTTCCAAATCTGTTGGAAATAGAAAAAAAAAAGAAAATAGCTGATGAAACTCTACTAACTTTTTGTAATCTTCTAGAAATGTTGCACAGAGATATGCAGGATAGGTTCGAAGATCTCCTTAATTTGAAAATTCCAGATTGGGTTATAAATCCTTTTTTAAATAATGATGATGGTGAACGTTTTGTAGAAGAACTGAGTGAGTTACAAAATGAAGTTGAAGTGAAGCCAAAATTTCAAAATTCATATCAGGAATTTTTGTTACAAAAGAAAATCCCTGACCATTATCCTGCATTGTGGGGAATTGTAAAAAAATTACCTATTTCTTTTCCAACATCATATCTAGTCGAAACCGGTTTCAGTGCTGTATCTCAATTGCTGACAAAACAAAGAAATTGTCTGGATGTTGTTAAACGTGGCAATTTACGACTTCTACTTACAGATATTAAACCTAATATTGATAAGCTAATAAATCTCCACCAAGCTCATCCATCGCATTAAATATTAAAATATAATTAACTACTTCCATTAATATCATGACTTATTTATGTAATTAACTTAATTTAAGTGACTATAACTGACTTTATTTATGTAGTTGTAATTTTTTACGAAGAAGGAATAAAGTGCAGTAAATAGTTTTCTTTACAATTCACACACATACATGCAGGGCTGCATTTACGTTTTTGGAGGCAAACAGACAAATATTCATTTCAGTTATTTAGCTTCACTTTATATAAGGGGCGGTGATCCAACCAGGGGGCCAGTAATCCAAAAAAGTTTTAGAAGCACTGATTTAGACAGAAATGGATTTCTGAATGAAACACAGCATGGTTTTGTAATGGGAAGATTCCATCTAACCTGGTTAGTTACATATGGAATAAGTTTAACTCCATGGGCATTGGAGCTGAGAGCCTAGGATAATTAAAAGGTCTTAAAAGGTTAGAAAAGCAAAAGCAGATCACAAGAAATCTTTGGCAAAGGATGAATCATACTGGTCACTTGATATTGGTGGTTCAACTATTGTTGATCTTACTCAGGTTGCTGGGTGATTCAATGTCAAGTGGTCTAATTTTGAAGATGGTCTCTGCTCAACCATCTTCAATTTTGTTGAAACTTGGTGTAGATGTTTAAACAGGTTTCCAAAGGAGCTGTGCAAAAATTCAGTTCAAAATATAGTATGATTGAGGCACCAGCACCTTTTTTGTGGAGGTCACTTGTGTTATGCAGAGCAAATCACAAAAAAATTTCAAAGTTTTAAGTGTTACTGTTGCACAACATTGAGAAGTAGTGCTTTGAAACTTGGTATACCTAGTTAATTTTGGCAGTGAATGCAAAACTTTTGGTGTCCAGGCTCAAAAACCTTCACATTTTTTACAATGCAGTCTAAAACTGGCACCAAAAATTTGTCGCAACAAATTTAAGCAAGATTTTTGAAAGTCAACTTTGAAATAAAAACCTTTGGTAACTTCTTCTTTGGGCATTCCATTTAACAACTACATGAATTCAGCCTAACTAAATATGAGCTCTTATACTTGTTTGCTGGCTGAGATATTTTCATTCAGAGATAGACTCAAAATTTGTCCTATCTTTAGGGGCAAATATCTTAATGTGGGACACCTTCAATTCTCTCGTTTTTGCCACCATTGGAAAGAGCAGGTTTTAAGCAACAAGAATCATGGTTTTTTCAGTTTTGTGTCTTGCTACTTAAGCCCTAAAAAATGGCCTTAAACATTTTATATTTTCCACATAATATTTGCATACTTATTTGATTGTGAAGTTTCACATCTCAATAAGGACAGAACTATTGCATCTACAAGAGTGAAATTTTCTGAAATTACTCTGCCCTTTGGTTTAAGGAGAAAGGATATATTGATATTGCCAATGCACAAAAAGATCTGTATTTTTTACAATGGAGATGCAAATGGCAAGAAAAGAAATTCCATGGGTTTCTTTAGTGCAAGTTCCCAAGCCTGAAAAGTGGTCTTTATTCAGAATTCCAAGCATAAAGATAATGTTCTATTGGTTTCTAAGCTTGAAAGAAGTAACTGCAACAAAATTTATTTAAAATACAATACAATTCGAAATAAGCAAGTGAGTGTGAAGATATTGAATCACTGCTTCGTAATGGACTGGAATTTTTCATTAATGGTTGATATTACTACTTCAGGCAAGCTATATTGTCGTCCCATTGTTGTTGTTTTTGGAGCTGAAGATTGGGAATAATTTGTTGTTCTGGAATCCAGCAGACATCTTGTATAGCAGGCCAGTGAAATGAGCAAGCTACTCCATGAGGATGCAAATTTACCAAATACATCATGTTCTTCAAATGAAATTTCACAAATATTTCCAATCCACCAATTATTGTCATAAATACAGGCAATATATTGGCCAGGTTGTAAATTCACAATTGGCACATATTGAATATTAGTTTCACTAGTTTTATCTACATGAGCTACAAATGATGATAGTTTTTTTTTTTTTACTTGCTCAGAAAGGATATCTTCTTCTGCTTTAAATTTTCTAGCTTCCTTGACCATTCTTTCTGAGACACTAAACTCTTCCATTCTTTTCTTTATGGGCCAACTAACTGGAGCTAGTGTTAATATTTGAAGTTTTTCTGAATGACTTGATACCATCAACTTTTCTTTCAATTCTTTCAGCAGCTCATTGTAATCTAAGCAATCTCCACACATGACTTGCACTTGACTCCATGATGTCATTTGGATCCAAGCCACCAATAGATGCAATTTTACTGGCAATTACACCTTGTACTTGACTTGCCTTCCTTTTGGCTTAGCCCTATGAGTCTCTCTTAGCCATCTGCTGAAATTTCAGAGGAGAAATACCAATAGTCATCAAACTTGTGTTCAAGCTTTCAGTCACATGCATTTTGTCATCATGGTCTGATCCAGATGAAGTTGATGTTCCTGTTGCTGCTTTTCGGCTGTTAGACTCTTTTCAGCATTATGAGCACAGCTTCTGGCCTGGTTTTATGTCTACCTTTGTTATGTCTTTCAGGTAGTCTGCCATTAACAAATCGATTGGTTGTAAACTTTTTTCACCATATGATTTTTCTTCTGGAAAGGATTGCAACATGAATGCTGCAAAAATTCAAATTTTGTCAAAAGCAAAGCTTCATGATGTAGACAAATTGAGTCTTCTTCACCCAGTTTTAATCCGCAACACTGACCTATCAGCTATTGTTCGTCAAATTCAAATTCTTTAAATAATTTTAACCCAGTTTTGCGTGTATAGGATAGCACATGACATTTAGAATTATCAATATGACTGATGGTGCACGAGTCCAGCTTATCTCCATCAAAATCTTCTGATTCCATGGCTTTCATGCTGACTAATAAGTGGACATTTTTGCAAGCAATGAAAACTTAACTTCATTACAGTCAAACAATAAAAAATAGAACAAAATAAACAAACTGTTCATCATGAAGATAAAACACATTAATAACAGCATGGTTAAAATATCAGCTATTTATACTTTTCTGTATGATTCTAGACTAATTCCAGAGTTCTAGAGTGTTCATCAGTTTCTTTTTGGAATTCAAGAATATTCTATGATTCTTGGATATTCTTCTAGAATATTCCAGAATTCTAGAATATACTCTATTTCTAGATTGTTCTAAACATTAGGCAGGATTAAGGAAGTGTTCTGCAACAAAAAAAATCTCACAGAATAACAATACAGCACATAAAACTACTTATGTTTGGATTAATTTTAAGGCCTTAAGTGCAAAGACACAAAACAGATAAACCATGATCCTTGTAGCTGAAACTCTGCTCTTTCCAGTGGTGGCAAAACAAGAAAATTGAAGGTGTCCACATTAAGATATTTGCCCCTTAAGATAGATCAAATTTGACTTTCAAATTTTGAGTCAAACTTTGAAGGAAAATATCCCAACCAGAAAACAAGTATAAGAGCTGATATTTAGTTAGGCTGAATTCATGCAGTTGGTAAATAGATTATCCAAAGAAGAAGGTACCAAAGATTTTTATTCCAAAGTTATGACTTTCAAAAGTCTTGCTTAAATTTGTCATGACAAATTTTTGGTGCCAGTTTTAGACAGCACTGTAAAAAATGTGAAGGTGTTTGAGCCTGGACATCAAAAGTTTTGCATTCTCTGCCAAAAGTTAACTATGTATACCAAGTTTCAGAGCACTACCTCTCACTGTTGTGCGATAGTAACACTTAAAACTTTGAAAATTTTTTGTGATTTATTCCGCATAACACAAGTGACCTCCACAAAAAAGGTGCTGGAGCCTCAAGCATACTATATTTTGAACTGAAATTTTCCACAGCTTCATTTTAAACCTGTTTAAACATCCACACCAAGTTTCAACAAAATTGAAGATGGTCGAGCAGGGACCCCTAGGCCACTTGACATGGAATGACACTGCTGACAAACTGAATGAGCATTTTGTATCTACATTCATACATGAGGAATTCTTTAGGGAAGGGGATGCCAAAAGTTTATTAAGCTTTAATAGCGAGCTAAATTATTTTGTAATAGCTGAGAGGAAAGTGGAAGAGAAATTGTTGAAATTAAACATAAGAAAGGCAACTAGGGTGGATGGGATCTATCCAATTATATTAAGGAAGGCAGAAAAGGAAGTAAGCAAATCTTTAGCCATAATTATGACAGCATTCTGGGATTCAAAGTTCCCATAGACTGGAGATGTCCAAATGTATCCCCAATTCAAAAGGGGATCAAAGGGTTACATAGGTAATTACAGACCTGTCAGTTTAACTTGTGATTCAGGGAAAATAATGGAGTCACTGGTAAAAAAAAAAGTAATACAGGTTCCTCCAGACAATGCTGTAATTATACTTCAAATACAGCATGGGTTTGCTAAGATGAAATCATGTTTGACCAATCTGATTGGTTATTACGATATGGTCACAAAGGAAGTAGATGCAAAAAATTATTTTGATATTATATACTATGATTTCAGCAGTTTTTGATACTGTTGCACATAAAAAAAAAAAAAAAAATGCTGTACAAATTCAAGAGGAGCAGTATTAAGGGAAAGTTGCTGCTATGGCTATAGATAAAGGATTGAGTGGGAGAAGACAGAGTGGTAATCAGTAGGACACTGCTCTTCGTGGACTAATGTTATTAGTGGATTCCCCCAGAGTTCGGTGTTGGGCCCATTGTTGTTTGTATATATTTATCAATGATATTGATGAAGGTATAATCAGGGTTAATGTCCAAGTTTGCAGACAAAGGTTGGAAGGGTTGTTGATGACAGTACGCTAATGCAACAGGATATAGAAAAGTTGGGCAGATGGGATGAGAGGTGGAAACTGAAGTTTAACATTAATAAATGCAAAGTACTACATATGGGTAGCAGTAATCCCAGAGTAACATATCAACAGTGTGGTACTACACTCAGGTAGTGGAAAATGAAAAAGATCTGGAGTTAATTATGCACTCAGATATGAAGTTCTCTGAGCAGTGCAGACAGGCTGCCGGGACAGCTCATGCAGTTTTGTCAATGACATACAGGAATTTTTCTAGCAGAGGTAAGGACGTGATTATCCCATTGTATAAGGCAATGGTCAAGCCACATCTTGAGTACTGCATACAGATCTGGAGGCCTCATTTTAGGAAGGATGTGGAGTACCAAAAAAAATACAGAGAAGGGTAATGATACTGGTGAGCAGAACAAAGGGGTGCTCTTATCAGTTTTGAAAATTGCAGCATCTGTAGACTAGGCACCTGAGAGTTGATCTGATTGAGATGTTTAAGGCTTTGAATGGACTGAACAAGCTCAAAGCTGATGGAAATCTTCCTCTTGCTCAGATTCCACATCTGAGGGGGAAGAAATTCAAATTGAAGAAAGACAGTTGTACAATAGATGTGCAAAAATTTACCTTTAGTCAGTGGGTGGTTGATTGCTGAAACAAACTTCCATCTGTTGTTGAAGTTGATAGTTTAAATAGATTCAAAGAAGAAGAACTAAAGAAACTATTAGAGGGAATGGATAGGTGAAATGGGAAGTGTGTTTTTTTTTTTTTTTTTTTTTTGGCAGATGTTGTATAACCTTGCTTTCTTGCATCTCATACCACTACTAATGCTACTGCAGTTTAATGTTCACTGTGCTGAAAGAAATATTTATCTGTAAGTGAAAGATCAGATATCCAGAATGCTATTAAAAACTGCTATCTGCAAACACTAGTGATAACTGCATCAGAGAAAATCCATAGCAAACAAAGCACAGCATTCTCCTTAACATCCTCTCCTTTCCTATGATACCCCAAATTATTCACTGATAAATTTCATGAATGACTTAACTGCCAAATTTTGGTAAGATCCATTAGCATTAGTAGAGGCATATGATGCAAGAAAGCAAGTTTATGTAGCATCAGCCGAAAAAAAAATAAAATAAAATAAAATACGATTTCACACATCCATTCCCTCTAAACGTTTGTGCAGTTCTTCCTTGAATTTATTTAAGCTATCAACTTCCACAACGACAGATGGAAGTCTGTTCCACCAAACAACTACCTGCTGGCTAAAGGCAAATTTCTGCACATCTATTCTACAACTGTCTTTCATCAGTTTGAATCTGTATCCCCTCAGGTTCTTAAACTAAGCAAGAGGAAGAATCCCATTAGCATTTACCTTGCTCAACCCATTCAAGGCCTAATACACCTCAATCAGATCACCTTGCAGGTGCCTAGTCTCCAGATGCTGCAATTTACAGAACTTAAGCCTTTCCTGGTAAGACCACCCCCTTTGTCCCCCCCACTTGCTCAAGCAACTCTACATCCTTCCTAAAATGAGGCCTCTAGACCTGTATGCAGTTTAATTAAAAGTGTGCTGTTATGTAAGTATAGACATACAAAATGTTCAGGATTATCGTATTTCAAACAAGTTTTTCCCTTGCTACTACTCCAAAAACAAAAATTATTAAATTAAAACATATTAATATCTAATAATAATTAATTTTTTATAAAAATACATTTATTCAAAATAATTCTGAAAATCACTCTTTTTTGATATATTTGATTGATTTTTATCACAAAGAAAACTTGTTTATGGGCAGCTGGTAGTTCAACACCAATTCCTTACCAAATGGCATGTGCAAGGGCAAGTCAAAAGCTTCTGACTAGGTGGCAATAAAATTAATTTAGACTTAAGTGATTTAGTTACATGTTGGCATTGTCCCCTTCAAAGTGGTTCCTCTTAATCAGAGTTTATACATCAATCTCAGCTCTTCTTCCACTGTTTGAAGCATCTCTGAAACTCGTTTTGTGATGCTCCAAAACCTTCTGCAAATCAGATTGAAATCTCCATGATGTCGTCGCTCTTTATTCTTTTAATTGGCTTTTAATTTTAGGGAACTGGAGGAAGTAACTGTTTCAACATTTTCATCAGTGCAACTTGACAATGGATAAGGTGAAGGCTGAAAATCCTCAACCGAAGTTTGGCCACCTTGCAAATGCAAATACCATTGAAAAGTTTGTGGTTTACCAATAGCATCATTACGAAATACTTGTTTAAGCATTTTGTAAGTCTCTGAAGCTGCTTTCCCAATATGATGACAAAATTTGATGCTCCTTAAAAGGCTGCCATATTATTCTGCTACAAAAATCGCAAGTCACATTCAAAAGAAACACTTTAACACCAACTGCACAAAAGAATGTCCTATTGGCATGAAATTGACAATGAATTAGTTCAGCAGATTCTAATGGTGCACTGCTAAACATCATATGATTAGCACTCCGCGTGGCTAGTCTGGAAACCTTTGACTTGCACTATATATATATTTAGATGGCTATGTAAAAGTTCTAAGCATCTCATTCCATATTATAAATTGGTCATCAGAGAGCATTAATAGTTATCAATGGGTTAGGTCTCCCCACTTACTAACACAACCATGTGTTTCTTGGAAGTTGTTCATAATTTGGAATTGATTTTTCTGTACATATGATAAAATGGCAAAATGTGTGCAAAAAAAAAAAAAAGATCTGGCATCTTATAATGCATTTGTTTATTTAACACATGCACACTGCAATTTATTTTCCATACACTGTATAAGAAATGTAGCATAGTAAAATAAAGTACAGTGTAGTATTACATAAACGAATGATAGAAAAGGTAATGCATGGCACCTCTGTAGCCAGGTGCAGCAGTGCATAGTACACGCTTCTTGATTAGGCCGGGGTTCGAGCCCGTGAACACCAAATATGGAGGATGCGGAAAGGTCAGGGAATGACAACCGCATATCCCCGGAGCAATATGGCCTTAGCTGCTAATGCTCCTAAAAAAAAAAAAAACCAAATAATAACAAAAGGTAATGCAATTCTCAGTAATCTACTTACCACTGGTTACTAAATCTGGGTTTTTATGCTCTGTTTATTCGTTATTGTGTAATTATTTAAATTTTTTTTTCTGAAATTTTTTGGCTGTAAGGCCTAATAATAAAAAACTGTACTTTTAGATTAATAAAAGAAAAAACTGCAGTAGCAACACTAAATTTACAAATAGAAGAAAAAATACTGTAGGGTATACACAGGGCGATTCAGGAGGAATAGTAAATATTTTGGGAGGTTATAGTATTGATTATTCTGAATAAAAAAGTTCATATAAATATGTATCCAATTCTCAATGGATACGGAGATACAGCTGTTTGACACTGGCACACTCAGCTCCCTGAAGCAGATGTGACCAAGAAGCAGTTACAACCTGACGCTGTTTGGTGCAGGAAATGTTGTTAAGAATGCCGCACATGCCGATATGGGGTTTGTCTACGGTTTTTGTGGTGGAAGTGCTACTGCTACTTGTAACGAATACCACCGATGGTTTCCTAACCGCAGAATGCCGGCTTCAAGTAAATTTACACCAGTAAACACTAGTAAATGCTCATTTCCATATTTCTTTTGAACGTGCAAATGAATAAAATATGGATGAAATAGAAAACATTCTTCAGTCAGTAGAACTTAGTTCTATTATTACCACACAAAGAATTTCTACGTGTATCGGTGTTCCACAGACAAGACTAGGGCAAACATTACTTGAACAGGGCTTGCATCTACTTCACATACTGCGGGTGCAACACCTTTAATCAGAAGACGATGCCCACACAGCAACTGGAATTTTGTTGGTGGGTAAATGCTAATCGCCGATTGATTCCATTAATACTGTTCAGCGATGAAGCTACTTTTGCCCGTGACAGTATCAACAACACCCGTAACTCTCATAGGTAGTTAGACAAAAATCCACATTACCACTAGAAATGCATTTTCAACATAGTTTCTCTGTAAACATCTGGTGAGGTATCATCGACAATCAGTTGATTGGGCCTGTTGTGTTAAAAATCATCTTACATGGTCCATTTACCTAGAATTTCTGCAAAACGAACTTCCACTACTATTGGAGGATGTTCCCTTGGCTACAAGGATTGGTGTGTACTTCATGATGACGGAGCTCCTGCACATTATACCCTTTTGGTGATACAATATTAATCGAATTTTCCCTGAATGATGGATCAGCCATGGTGGTCCCGTTCATTAGCCACCAAAGTCTCCAGACCTTATTCCGTTAGATATTTGTTTGTGGGGATGGATGAAAAGCACAGCATACAAAGAAATTGTGAATACAAGAGAAATTACTCGCACGCATTTTGGATACTGCTGCCCTCAAAAAAGAATGCCAAGACGACCTCAGAAGAACAACACGTCATACTACCACAAGAGTTACAAAGTACAATGAGGTTGGCGGTAGGATTTTCGAACATTTATTGTGAATTGTAAAAAAGTTGTCAATTATTTGTGTTTTGTATCATTCAAAAAAGTGAATAAATACAAACAATAAGCCATTTATCATTCTTTAATACATCTCATAATGGCTTTGTTTATATAGCATCAGCCAAAAAACAAAAACCTCTTCATTTCACCCATCCACTCGCTCCAAATGTTTGTCTAATTCTGCCTTGGGTATATAAGCTATCAACTTCTACAATGGCAGATGGAAGTTTATTCCAGCAATCAACCACCCGTTGGCTAAAGGCAAACTTCCACATATCTATCCTACAATTGTCTTTCCTCAATTTGAATTTATGCCCTCTCAGGTGATTATTCTGAGCAAGAGGAAGAATCCCATCAGCATTCAGTATGCCCAAACCATTCAAGGCCTTATACACCTCGATCAGATCATCTCGCAGATGCCTAGTCTCCAGACACTTTGTAATTTGCAAAACTTAAGCCTTTCTTCGTAAGCCTTTGTTCCATTCACTAATCTTGTTACCTTTCTCTGTACTCGTTCCAGCAGTTCTACATCCTTTTAAAATGAGGCCTCCAGACTTGTAAACAGTACTCAAGGTGTGGCCTGACCATTTCCTTATACAAGGGGATAATCATCTCCTTATCCCTGTGAGAAAAATTCCTGTATATCATTGACAAGACACCATGAGCTACCCTTGCAGACTGTCTGCACTGCTCAGAAAACTTCATATCTGACTGCACAATTACCACTGTCAGTGCAGTACTACGTTACTCTAGGGTTACTGCTTCCCATATGTAGTACTTTACATTTGTCAATGTTAAACTTCATTTGCCACCTCTCAGCCCATCTGCTCAACTTTTCTAGATCCTGTTGCAGCAGCATACTGTCATTAGTATCATTAATTAACAACCCTGCCGACCTTCGTATCGTCTGCAAACTTAGACATTAAGCCTGATATACCATCATCAATAAATACAGAAAACAACAATGAACCTTCATGTACTCCACTAGTAACATTAGTCCACGAAGAGCAGTGTCCATTGAATTGGACACATGTTCAGATAAACTTTTTTTTACTCAGAATAATCGGTACTATAACTTCCCAAAATATTTACTATTCCTCCTGAATCACCTTATATAGGCCTGACGTAGCCCAGTGGTCAGGAACAAGAGTGCATAGCACGCGTTCCTTGAGTGGACCGGAGTTCAAGCCCGTCACTACTAAATACAATAAATATTTGTATTGACGATTTATTGTAAACTCTACTGACTTGGTAGTCGTGCCGGACTATAAACAGATAATTTATTTATATGTGCATATATATATATATATATATATATATACACAGTATGAGCAGAAAACCCAATACACTATTATTATGGTGGACTTCAATGCTAAGGTTGGAAAAAGACAAAACAGCACAAAAAGGGAAACTGTAGGAAATTTTGGAATTGGTGAAAGAAATGAAATAAGTGAAAGACTTGTGGAATTTGCAGAATCTCAAGGATTGTCAGTAATGAACATTTTTTTTAAGAAAAGGGTGAACAGAAAGTGGACATGGAAGAGTCCAAATGGATTAACAACTAATGAAATCGACTTCATCCTCACTAACAGAAGATATATCGTGAATGATGTTACCGTCCTGAATAAGGTAAATGTTGGAAGTGATCACAGAATGGTAAGATGCACACTTGATATAGATGTAGGAAAGGAAAAAACTGACTCGAGTAAATAATACAAAGGTCTTTGAGATAACAGAAGAGGAGAAAGAGCAGTATGTACTGAAACTTAAGAACAAGTTTTAGCTTCTACAGACTGCTCAGGACCAAGATATCAACAAGGAATATTACAACTTTCTGAAAGTGATAAAGCCCAAGAAACCTATAGGGAAAAAGAAATCCAAAGAAAAAAAAATTAGTCAAGAAACACTTGTTATGATGAACTGAAGGCAACAAATGAAGAGTAAGATAAACACTGACAAGGAAAAAATTGAGTATATTGAGTTATGCAAAGCCATTAGAAAGAGACTTCCCTTAAGAAGATTTAACACAAGAAAAGTAGAACAAGCATTAAGGGGAAACAAAGGACTTAAATCATCAGCCATGAGCAGTAATACAGAAAGACAAATGATACTGAAACTGAAGAATAGCAATGGTGTACTTATAAACAGCAGAGAAGGCATAATTCAGATAGCAGAAGACTACTATAGAGAATTATACGAGGAGCGAGGGAATGATGCCAGCAGTGGGGAAGATGGATCGCAAATTAGCAACAAATACGACATACCCAATATTCTTCCTGATGAGGTAGAACATGCGTGAAAGAAAATGAAGAATCAGAAAGCCCCAGGTGAAGATGAAGTTACTGTAGAGTTGTTAAAATTGGGAGGAAGAGACATAACACAAAAACTGGCAAGGCTCTTCACAAAATGCATTAGAAAAGGTGTGACACCTAAGTAGTGGAATAATGCAATCACAGTTTTGCTGCATAAGAAAGGAGATAAATCAGAAATTGGAAATTATAGACCAATTAGTTTGTTATCCCACATCTACAAGTTGTTCACAAGGGTCATTACTAACAGATTAAAAATACTCGATGAGAATCAACAAAAAGAGCAAGCTGGCTTCAGGACAGGATTCTCAACTATGGATCACCTTCATGTAACATCACAGCTAATGGAGAAAGCAAATGAATATAAAACACCAATATGCCTGACATTTGTGGATTATGAAAAGGCATTTGACTCCATATAGCATAAGGCAATGTTTTGGGCACTGGAAAGACAAGGCATAGATACGCCACATATGATTTTAAAGAAAATGTATGAGAACGGTACCTCCTTTATTAGACTAGACAGAGACAGCAGCAAATTTAAAATCAAGAAAGGAGTTCGACAAGCAGACACAATATCTCCGAAGCTGTTTACTGCTGCCCTTGAGGAAGCTTTCAGAAGATTAGACTGGTTGCAGAAAGGAGTCAATGTGAATGGAGAGTACCTAAACCATTTACGATTTGCAGATGACATTGTGGTCATAAGCCACGATCCCAAAGAATTAGAGGAAAATCTTAAATCAATTATGCAGAGTTAGTAAGGATTTTGGACTAAAGATGAATACGGCTAAAACAAAAGTAATGATGAACAAGTATGCCACAGAAAGGGACATGATGATTGAAGGAGCAGTAATTGATTATACTCATCTGGGACAAGTTATTAGCTGTAATAATGATAAATGGCTGGAAGTCAAGAGAAGAATAAATTTTGGATGGATAGCATTCAGGAAATATAGTCACATACTGAAGAGCTTTTGATTTGATTTGGATTTTATTGGCGCATTAGCAACTAAGGCTATATTGCGCCCACATACTGAAGAGCAACATCCCCAGTTTGTCTGAAACGTAAAATAATGAACCAATGTATACTCCCCATCATGACTTATGGAAGTGAAACTTGGGCACTCACCAAAAGAATGGAAGAGAAGCTGAGAACAACACAGCAAAGAATTGAACGAATTATATTGGGAATCAGACTGTTAGATAAGAAGAGAAACATATGGATTAGGCAGCAAATTCAAGTAAAGGACATTCTTATCAAAACTAAAGAACTAAAATGGTCTTGGGCAGGACACATAGCTCGAAGACATGATGACAGATGGACTAAGATAATAACAGAATGGTACCCAAGAGGAGCTAGAAGAAAACCTTGAAGACAATGGCTGAGATGGATAGATGAAATTCATGAGTTTGTGGGTAGTAAATGGATGGCCATTGCAGAAAACAGAAGGAACCGGAAAGTTGCTGGAGAGGCCTTCATCCTGCAGTGGATTGAAAATGGCTGATGATGATATACAGTAGACCCCAGCTTTACGATATTAATCCGTTCTGGAGATACCATCATATCATGAAAATATCATAATGTGAACCCAATAACACACTGTTTTTTGGTAATTCGTTCTAAGACCTTGGAAGTTGAAATTTTCGCTAATATAACTAAGCAATTTATATCTCTAAAAGGTGATTTTTATAATGGAAATTATACATATTGATTTTAAAAAAATTGATTAAAACTAATATATTGAGTAAAGCAAAACACAAAAAAAATCACTTCAACTAAAGGATGCAAAAACAAAACATGGGGTCAACACGTTTACAGAGTATTGGCTGAGACGGACTATTTTACAGAGTATTGGCTGAGAGGAAGCTATTACAAAATCATTTAGCTCCCTGTCAGAGCTTAATAAACTTCTGGTATTCCCTTCCCTTAAGAATTCTTCATGTGTGAATGCAGATGCAAAATACTCATTCAGTTTGTCAGCAACTTCAGTAAGCTCATCAACAATTGAACCATCGATATCAAGTGGACCAATCTGATTCATCTCCTTACTCCTAGAGTTTACATAAGTAAAGAAGTCTTTGTTGTTTTTCTTTGCATCCTCTGCCAAAAATTTCTATTAATCTACCTTCTAGTAATTTCAATCCAGTAATCTGATTTCTAGTAATTCCAATAGAAGCAATACAAGAATCACTTTCACCTCTGCCTGCAACTATTGTTAATCTATTAGCTAAATAGGGAAAATATTTAATTTATTTTACTTACAAAAGATTATCTTGTGGATTTAAAGTTAAGAACAGATTTGTAGGAGTGAGCTTTCAGGTTGTAAATCAAAATTTTAAAGTGTCAAAAATTCGTGCAAAATATGAATGTTGGTAAACTGGGAGCTACCGTACTACTTTTGCATATCTGAAATTTATTATTATTTTTTTTATTAATATCGAATTACTGCGGCACAGAGCGAAACGGAGACAGAACAAGTTATGATAAGTTTAATAAAGGAAATTCATACATATATCAGATACATACAAAAGCTTTCGGCTGTTTTGTCAACCTTCCTCAGTTAAACTGTCAATTAAGAGTGGAACACGAGGGCGTGTACTGCCAATCATGTACGTGAAGTGTGTGATTAATTGTTGGATGTTGAAGCCTGTGGCTGTGATGCATGCGGACGTTGCCAGCGTTTGTCATTAGTCAGAATTGTTGTTTCGATGATAGGGTGGACTCGACATCCACTGCTCCTGTTGACAGAGGTATTGGAGCATGTGATGTTCAACGACTCCAACCAGGCGCATCGTCGATAGTGGTGGGACCTATCCACAATCACGACATCACGGTGTGGGTCAATGTCGTGGCTTGCCCAAACGTGTTCGGCAATAGCTGAGTGCTCCAAATCCGTTAAGCGGATTGCTCTTTCATGTTTGGAAAGGCGTTTTTCGAGCCATCTCCCAGTTTCCCAAATGTAGCAGCTAGTGCAGTCGTGGCAAAGATGCAGTAGACTAATCCGATTTGTAGTAAGGTGGGGACCGGTGTTTTCACTTTAGAGATGAGGGATCGAACTTTCTGCCTGGGAGTTGTACGCATTTTATCCCATGTGATTTTAAGACCCTAGAAACCTGTTGTGATAGGGGTAGTATGGGATAAAGGCGCTTGCAGTCGAATCATTACCTTGGATGTTTCTATTGGTCGCTACGTGGCCGTGTGTCTGTAGGTAACACCTGTCAAGGGTATTGATGGGATAGCCACACCTTGTAAGATCCGCCTTGACTTTAGCAATTTCGGCATGCCTTTCATCTACAGAACTAGAGTGGGTCCAAGCACGAGTTAGAAAAGGTTCGTGCAGTGGCAAGAAGACGGCTACATGCATGTGCTGACCGGAAGTTGGTAAATTGGCCAGCACACATTGGTTTACGATGGACAGTTGTCTTCAAGCGCATGCCCTCGCATTGGACAAGGGTGTCTAAGTATGGTATGCTGTTGTCCGATTCTAGATCGATGGTGAATTTTATGAAAGGCGACAGAGAATTGAGGTGGTCTAAGAGTCGGTCACCCGAATTTCTGGGGATAACCACGAACTTATTATCCATGTAGCGAAACCAAAAGGTAATGGAATCTGGTACATTCGTAAATGCATGACCCTCTAATTCCTCCATCACGATGTTTTCCGTGACTGAACTAACCAGGGAACCCATTGCACTGCCTGTTAAGCACGCGGTGCAATCCTACTGGCAGATAAAGGACGTCAAACAGTCGTAATGAATCGCACAGATTACAAGACAAAAGCTTTGCTGCTCTTGCAGGACACTTCTGTTTACCAACCCTTAGCCGTTCCTCCCATCAAAGCCTTGGGACAATGGGAGTCGAAAGTGAACATCCTCATCTACAGCAGGCTTAAACAGAAGAAAATAACAGAATCAACATGTAATTGCCTCCATGCCTCCAGCTGCTAGATTCCACAATTCTATGGACTACTGAAGGTTCACAAAGAAGGTACACCGTTAAGACCCATTGTCTCCTGCTGTGGCTCACCAAGTTATGAATTACTTTTGTTTTATAAACAAACGGGTTTTTTTTTTTTTTTTTTTTTAATATTTTAAGGTTTTACATAGCACCTAGAAGAAATTTTATCATTTAGAATATATATTAACTAATCAGGTAAAGTATTATTTAATATCTTATATCCATCACAATGCAAAATTTATTTATCATTTTTCTAAAAAAAAAAAATCTAATCATTTATATAATTTCTTAAACGTTAAAATATAATTCATAAAAAATACCAATGACACAATTTTTTAAAAGTAAATATTTTTTTCTTCAAAACGTTTTGTAAGGTACCAGTAGTTGACACTTTATGAACAGAAATTGGCCTGTTTTTCATTTTGTATTTATATTAATACAAAAAAATTTTATATACAGTGAAACCTTTCTAAAGTGAACACCACTGGGTTGGAAGAAAGTGTCCACTACAGGGAGTGTGTCCACTCTGCAGAGGTCCATGTAGCTAGTTTCAATAATTTGGAAAAATGAACTTCTCTGTAACTGGTTGCTTACTCAAGAGTTTTCTTATCGCTTATTGTTGTACACGTGTTTCAATTAATTAGCTTTTAATAAATAACACACCTTTTAGTAAACACATAATTAACTTTTAGTAAATATGAATATAAATGGCTTTGTTTAGAGCATCTCATTTTGGAAATTTCATTTTCATTATGAATAATTAGATAAATTACTCATAAGGTAGTCCCTAAGGAGTACCTTATCCATATTGTAAAAGAATGTGCTAAATTTTTTTCATTGTGCTTTTTGGCTTTAACTTTTCTTCTATTGTTATAGACAAGTATAGAAACACAGATCCTGAAACGTGGTTAGGTGTAGTCCCCTGATGAAATACCTCAACCATGTATCAATATTTACTTTTGCTTTACATCAGACTTTGCATTTTTGCCTTCCCTGTATTCGACCTATAACTAAATTTACCCTCCCATTTCTGATGACAGCTTTACCACATTTATTTTATTTTACTTTATTCTGTTTAATCATTTGGTATTAATAATTTTAATTTACAGTTCCTTCACCTCCAAATTGGCTTTACAATTCAGCCTATAATTTTCTTAATTCATCATAAATTTTAGGATATTAACATTCTTTTGCCTTTTTCAAATCTACATTAATTCTTTTTTCTACTATGATTACCCTTCTACTCCTTGGCTCTTTGTGTAATTTTCACCTCCATCTATGCAAACTTTATCAGTCTTATCTATTCTTACATATTATATACTTTTGCATCCTTTATGTGTGCAAATGCACACACAAAACTTGTGTTTTGATGCATTTGTCATACCTTGCTTATCCATTTTTGTTTTTTTATTTTTCCATCAACTGTAACTATGACCTTAAATTACATTTAATATATATATATATATATATATATATATATATATATATTTTTTTTTTTTAGCTTTTTTACCAAACTAAACTGTTATTACATTAATAGGGTATATGATACAAATCTGAAACCACTTCCACAAAAGAGAGGATATCTTTAAATTTTTATTCATTATTTGGAAAACATGCATGCTATAGTAGGTAGCAGCATAACTGAACACTAATTGTGCCGAAATTTATAAACAAAATTCCATCCTCTTGGTTTTGTACTTGATCAAAGGCTTCTGTATGAACTGTACCTTCTACAATGCTCTGCTAAATGGTCAACTATGCTACCATCTTCAGATGATGAAATAACATGTCACACTGTTGACCTTGACAAGTTTAGCCACAAGTGGCATGAACTATGGATTTCCCTGGGCATTGCATAAGACATCCTTGAACTAGCTCCACTGCACTCTAATATAAAAGAAGCTTGCACTCTCACAAGCTTCTTTTATGAATTTTCCATACCATTGTATAACTGTGCATCTACTTGGTGGTTCCTTTTCACACTGTATTCAAAATTTACATGTAACAACGGTGACAGACTGCATTTGGCTCATTGAACCAAAGTACATACTGCATCTTCTCGGGGTTGGTAAATTCTTCCAGGATTACCGTTTGCAACTATGCTACCGTCTACTGCAGAGTGCACTTTTCTGGTTGGTTAATAAAAACCTGAAGATATCATCTATCACCTGGAAGTAGTTTCAGATGTGTATCACGTACCCTATTCATACAATTTTTTTGTTTTATAAAGAAGGTCTGTGGATATTCTGTTCATAAATGTGAAAAATCCTTATAGGTTACTGGTCAAAATTATCTATGCAATCCATTGGTAATTTTTGTTTATGAAAGAAATGTATGACAGCTTTATTACCAGCTTTTTTTTTTCTTGTAATGCACACCACAAATTGAATCCTGTATACAGATTTGCTACAGTACTGGTTTTCTTTTTCTAATTCTCAAAAGAGCATTTCTCAGTTTGGTAATTTTATTGCATCAAAATGAAAAATTGCACCAGATAGCCAAAATACGTTTGTAAACATTCCTTACCAGCAGAGGCAAGCATATTAACAATAGATAGTATGAATCAGAGCTGTAATGCTCAACTGTAATGTAAGTTTTTTGATTTTTTCGTTTTAATTTCTGGAGAGTATCATATGGAAGTGTTCTACGTACTATATTGAGGTAAACTCCTCTTATTATTTTACACATATTAACAATATATGGTGCCATCTGCTCCATAAGTAATCTGCAGTCAACCCAACTAACCATTTCCTAGGTATGCAAACTGGTGAAAAATTAGTGGGAGTTAGTGACATACAAGGCAGCTGCCATTGCCTTTCAAGAAATGGGAAATCAGCTATTTCCTTGATAGTTCTGAAGATAATGCAGTCTTTGAAAAAAAGTGAAAGGCCAACCATAATCATCAGTAATGATGAGTGTGGTAGTAAAATGAATTATATGATGAGTAAAAGCTTTGTTTCACACAGAAATTGTTTAGTAAGCACTTGTAATTCAAATATATGATATATTTTTTTCCTAATTTAAATTTTAAGATGTAGTAGTAGTAGTGGCATGTGATGCAAGAAAGCAAATGTATGAGCTTATGCAGCATCAGCCAAAAAAAAAAAAAATAATAATAATAATAATCACACCATTCCCTCCAAATGCCTGTCCAGTTCCTCCTTAAATTTATTCAACCTATCAACTTCCACAACAACAGATGTAAGTTTGTTCCAGCTGTTTGTTTGTTATTTGGTTTTTAGGAGCATTAGCAACTAAGGCCATATTGTTCCGGGATATGCGGTGGTCATTCCCTGACCTTTCCGCATCCTCCGTATTTGGTGGTGATGGGCTCGAACCCCGGTCTAATCAAGAAGCGTGTACTACGCACTGCTGCTCCTTCCCACCTGGCTACGGAGGCGCCGTTTGTTCCAGCAATTAACCACCCGCTGGCTAAAGGCAAATTTCCGCACATCTATTCTACATCTGTCCTTTCTTAATTTGAATTTATGCCCCCTTAGGTTCGTAATCTGAACAAGTAGAAGGATCCCATCAGAATTCAGCGTGCTGAACCCATTCAAGGCCTCATACATCTCAATCAGATCACCGCGCAGGTGCCTAGTCTCCAGCCACTGTCTGCCAGGGGCAAAGGTTGATGACGTTGTAGAGCAGATATCATCTTTTAAAAAAAGGCACAAAAGGTGATATAGTTGTACACGTTGGCACTAATGATATCAAGAGTAGGAGACCGGCAGAACTACTTAACAAGTACAGGTCACTGATGAAAAAAAGCCGTGAATTAGGGTTGAATTTGAAAGTGTCTGCAATTCTGCCCAGACACGATAGGAGGGAGTATATGATGAGAGCCTTGTCGATCAATTCGGCCCTGGAAAGATTGTGCAAGGCTCAAGGGATAGAATTTTTTTCAGCCTGGACTGTACTTGTTAACAGGAGAGACTGCTTCTACAGGGATGGGATACACTTAAATAGAAAGGGTGCAAGAATATTTGCTGATGCTATCGAGGCAGTGTTGGGTGGGTCGGAAAACTGATAGCTTTGGGGGATACTAGTTTAACAGTAGCCGTAGGCAGAGGTGAAGGTGATTCTTGCACAACTTCTATTAGAATAAGTAGCAACCCGGAGTGTAGGGTGTTGGGGCTTTCAGGGACGGGTGGCGGTCATTGTGGAACGGGTGGGTATATGGGATGTGTTAGGGTAACAAAAAATAGCAGTAGGAGCATGTATGCTTGCATGTATACCAATGCTAGAAGTATAGTAAATAAATTTGAGGAATTTGAAGTGTTGGTCAAGACATCAAAGGCAGATATTGTTGGGATATCAGACAGTGTCACACTGATATAAGGAATGCCGAACTGGAATTTGGGGAGTACAATGTGTACAGAAAGGATAGACAGGATAGGAAGGGAAGAGGTGTTATGCTGTTAATTAAGAAAAACATTAAATCAAAAGAAGTGCATCCAGTTGATATAGATGAACAGTGTACTGTTGAGTCAGTTTGGTGTGACAGAAGCACTGCGAAAGCAAAAATAAGAATAGGAGTGTGTTATAGGCCTAATGACTCGAATGAGTACAATGAACAATTGTACAGAGAAAGAGTGGGCCAGTAAATTGGAATGTCTTATAATGGGGGATTTCAACTTCCCAGATATTGACTGGAACTTGTGGGTTGGGCACTCACACACTAGTCAGACATTTGTGGATTTATCGGATGATTGTTTTCTGCAGTAGCATGTTCGAGAGGTAACCAGAGAAAGTAATACTCTTGATCTGGTTATCAGCAGTGATCATTCATGTATTAGGAATTTGCAGATAAAAGAACCACTAGGTGGCAGTGATCACAGTGTACTGACGTGGGATTTCCTTAAAGATTTAATTACCATCAGGGGTAAAGGAAAGGGTTTTTGCTTCCGTAAAGGCGAGTACAGTGGTCTCCGACAGTTTTTAAATTCTGTACAGTGGGATCAACTGACGATGTTACCAACAGTAAATTCTAAGTGGGAAGCATTCAAGGAATTAATCGTGGATGCTACTAAAAGTTTCAAACCTACTAAGAAATATTGTTAAGGTTTAGGCCTAAATGGTTGTCAAATGAACTAATGAGACTCATAACAGAGAAGAAAAATGCATGGGATGCATATAAATTATCAAGCGACTCAGAAGGCTACGGAAGATATAAGTTAATCTGTAATCAGGTCACAAAGGAGGTTCGGCAAGCGAAGGCAGATTATGAGAAATCCTTGGCAAAAGATGCTAAGAAAAACAGCAAGGATTTATTTTCTTATATAAACTCTAAAAGGAAGGGGATGAATCTGATTGGTCCACTTGACATCAATGGTTCGACTGTTGTTGACCCTGCTCAGATAGCAAACAAACTGAATGAGTATTTAGCATCTACATTCACACGTGAGGAATTATTAAGGTTTGAAAATGGCAGAAGGTTATCAAATTGTAGCAGGATACTTAATGATTTTGTAATAACTGAGAGCAAAGTGGAAGAGAAACTGTTGAAGTTAAACGTAAGAAAAGCACCTGGGGTGGATGGGATCTATCCAGTTATATTAAAGGAGGCGGCAAAGCAACTAAGCAAACCCTTAGCCATAATTATGAGAACATCCTTTACTCAGGGGAGGTGCCCACGGACTGGAGATGTGCAAAGAGGGTGACACGAGTAATTACAGACCAGTTAGTTTAACTTCTGTTCTGGGTAAAATAATGGAGTCGCTGGTTAAAGATGCATTGCAGGATCATCTAGACAAGACTGCAGCAATAATTCAGACACAGCATGGGTTTGTTAAGGGAAAGTCTTGTCTGACAAATCTGATAGGATATTATGATGTGGTTACAAAGGAACTGGATGCAAAAAATAATTTTGATATCATATATTTGGATTTCAGGAAAGCTTTTGACACTGTTGCGCATGGAAGACTATTGTACAAATTGGAGCAGAATGGTATTAAGGGTAAGTTGCTACAATGGATAAAAGGATGGTTAAGTGAGAGAAGACAGAGGGTGGTGATCAATGGGTGCTGCTCTTCTTGGACTAATGTTATTAGTGGAGTCCCACAGGCTTAGTGTCGAAGTTTGCAGATGATACAAAGGTTGGCAGGGTTGTTAATGACAGTAATGGCAGTGTGCTACTGCAACAGGATCTAGATAATTTGGGCAGATGGGCTCAGAAGTGGCAACTGAAGTTTAACCTTGACAAATGCAAAGTACTGCATATGGGTAGAAGTAACCCCAGATAAACGTACTACACTTAAGGTGGTAGAAAATGAAAAAGACCTGGGAGTAATTGTGCCGGCAGATATGAAGTTTTCTGAGCAATGCAGACAGGCTGCCAGGGCAGGTAATGGGGTTTTGTCAATGATATATAGGGATTTTGCTAGCAGGGAAAAGGAGGTGATTATCCCTCTGTATAAGGCAATGGTCAGGCCACGCCTTGAGTACTGCGTACAGGTCTGGAGGCCTCATTTTAGGAAGGATGTAGATTTACTTGAGCGTGTACAGAGAAGGGCAACAAGATTGGTGAGGGGAATGAAGGGATCCTCTTATCAAGAGAGGCTTAAGTTCTGCAAATTGCAGTGGCTGGAGACTAGGCACCTGAGCGGTGATCTGATTGAGGTGTATAAGGCCTGAGAAGGCCTGAATTCTGAAGGATCCCATCAGAATCCAGCGTGCTGAATTCTGATGGGATCCTTTCACTTGCTCAGATTACGAACCTAAGGGGGCATAAATTCAAATTAAGAAAAGACAGATGTAGATTAGATGTGAGGAAATTTGCCTTTAGCCAGCGGGTGGTTAATTGCTGGAACAAACTTCCATCTGTCGTTGTGGAAGTTGATAGGTTGAATAAATTTAAGGAGGAACTGGACAGACATTTCGAGGGAATGGTGTGAATTTTTTTTTTTTTGGCTGATTCTGCATAAGCTCATACATTTGCTTTCTTGCATCACATGCCACTACTACTACTACTACTCTCTTGATAAGAGGATCCCTTCATTCCCCTCACCAGTCTTGTTGCCCTTTTCTGTACACGCTCAAGTAAATCTACATCCTTCCTAAAATGAGGCCTCCAGACCTGTATGCAGTACTCAAGGCATGCAGTATATTGCATGGAATTATATGTCATAAGACATATAACATAGTTAAATATTCTTTTAAAAAATTCCAATTTTAAAATACAATTTTAACAAATACAGTATTTGGTAAAAATACTAAAAAAAAATAAAATAAAATAACAAGATGTATCAGTAGCTGACACATCTTTGTACCAGTAAAAGACACAACACACTTTTCATATCTTTGAACTGAATTTTTTTTTATTTAACCATCAAATTTATACAGTAATACCCCGACTTACGCTACCCCGACTTACGCGAACTCGGAGTTACGCGGTTCTTGATTTTTTCGTTTGGCAACGCTGCTGCCCACTATCTTCAAGGTCGTTTTTCATATGTTATCGATATACGGTGCGACGGCGGAGAATGAGAGCGAAAGATGAACAAAATTCAACTTTGCTGCTTTTATGTTTTTTATATCAGTGAAGGGGAAACACATTTCACCATAATAACGTAAAAACCAATGCAATTCCAGCTATCGGTATAATCGCAAATGCAATTAGATCGAGTTTACTACCAGTTTATAACAGATTTCACTAGCAGAAACGCAACTGGATTTTTATTGTTTTATGGTAGTAACCCCTAGAAATGTGAGGTGTTAATAGTGTATCTCTGCCTTTATGGTGTTGTTTATTCAGTTGCTACATGCGCGCAGCTTTGTTTATGCGTATCAAGCGTGCCTCCTCGTTTTGTAATTGCGCTTTATTCCCTAAAAATGAGTAAAATACTTAAAAGGTGTGAAAAGGAAGCGTCCTGGTGAAGACACTGCAGATTCAGAGAGAAAAAGAAAAGCAATTATCGATAAACAGAGGCGGACTGGATCAAAAATTCTTACCCGGGAAAATTTATAGTGGCCTCATACTATGGTTTATGGCCAAAATCACACCGGCCCACCGGGATTTCCCCGGCAAGGCTTATGGCCAGTCCGCCTCTGTCGATAGAGAAAAAATATGAAATTGTGAAACGCTTTGAGCGAAATGAAAGACCATGTGATATTGCACGTGCTACAGGCCTAAATGAAGCAACGGCGAAAAGCACATGACAATTGCAAACTTGACAGGTTGAAAATTGAAAAAGGCTCAATTGTAAAGGGCTTAAAAATTTTAGAAAACAGACTCCAACGAAGAACGCGTTATAGCTACAAAGCAAGGAATAAAAAAATTATTAGCTTGCTACGACGAAATTCTGCGTGAAAAAAAGAAGGCGCTGTGTCGTCAGACGAATTTGTTAGATTTTATGAAGCCATCGACATCGAAATAACTTTTTTACGTAAGTCATTTGTTTTTTTAATACATATTTTGTATTAATATGTATAAAGAACTGCAATTTTATTAATATTTTTCTTCTAAACTAGTGTTTTTGTTAGTCCTTGGTCCCAATTAAGCAAAATTTATATGTATTTATATGCAAAGTTGTACCCCGACTTACGCGAATTCGACTTACGCGATTTTCGTCGGACCCACCTATCGCGTAACTTCGGGGTATTACTGTATTTCAAACTATCCTCTAAAAGAGTAACAGCTGGGAATTGAAGTTTTTCATTCTTAGTTATTTGTGAAAATTGTTTTATGGAATTACTTCAACTTCACTGTAATTAAATACTTCCCAAATGATGCAGAGATATTTATACTATTTTTTTTTCCTTCTTTAAACAGAGAATGATGCTAAAAAAAAATTTACTTTGTATAATTTTATTACACAATTTCTGTCCTTTTAGATTCACTGTCTCTATTAAAGATAAAAAATTTGTTTCATTACTAGATTCTTTTCTTGAGTTTTTAACTACTTGATTCATCATTGTTTATAGTTATACCAAGTAAACCATACAAGGGAAAAAAAATATAGTTTTCTTGCTTGTACAGTTTGTTCCAGCTTTCTTGATTAGACCCAATGACAGAATTCAATGG
Organism: Mastigoproctus giganteus; assembly: GCF_048544385.1. NCBI lineage: Eukaryota > Metazoa > Arthropoda > Arachnida > Uropygi > Thelyphonidae > Mastigoproctus > Mastigoproctus giganteus. The sequence continues at coordinate 103,246,781 of NC_143587.1, read as the reverse complement.
GCAATCTAGTGATGGGTATAACTGAATGATTAGTAATAAACAGATATTAATAATGGAAATAATCAAAATTTCATTCATTAAAAATCATCAATTTCATTTGAAATTCAAGTGATAGAAAAAAAACTTTCATTGGTTTGGATTTCTTAAAAAAAAAAAAAAAAAAAACTTTAAAAATGGTTAGACAAGTCATAAGCGAATTAAAAAAATATGATAATTATATAGCACTAAAATCTGTACAAAAATTTATGCTCTGTTACAGCAAATACTAGTTCATTCAAAACTAGTTCTCTCCAAATCTGTGAAAATATTAAACAAAAGAAGATATCTATTTGCTTTCAAATATTTACACGATATTTTTCTGAAGAATAATATTTAATTTTGCAATTGTGTATTTTTATGAAAACGAAAGCTAGAAATTTAACAAAAATGGTGAAGTGAATGCTGGCTTCCATATTTGAAATCAGCATGAAACAAATTAGGCAAATGTGCATTGCTATACATTTCAGGCATCCAATTGTCAAGTAACAGAAGTTAAGAGTTAAATTTTATTATAAACAGACTTTTATTTATCACAATGCTATCTATGAAGAATTCATTACTTAAAGGTAATTTATTAAATATTAGCATTTGCACTCCACATACAAGTCCATATTTTTAAAAGCCATTCTTAAGTTTTTTTTTTTTCAAAAGCTTCATTTAATAATAACAAAAATTTGGTACTAATGTTTTAGAGAACTTATTAGCATGTAAACTTAAAGTACCAGATGAAGTGCCAATTTATTTCTGGCACTGCTAATAATTAATACAGTCAGGCATTCCTTTTCATTACTATTAACTCGCTGATATATGTTCTTATTGCTTTTTCTGTCATAACTTGTTCTTTGGTTAAAAAAAATAAGCCTGTTTCACCTCCATTAAATATCCCCTTCATGGTTTTGGATTTTCTCATGATTATTTTCTTTTAAATAAGGAAAATAGTCATGAGAAATATTCACTGGTGTGCCTCAAAAAACCCTAGTACCGGGTGCAGCCAGCATAATTATTGGTGAATGAATAGCTAACTTTAGTCAACTATAGTAATCCAATTTACAAGGATACCTCCTTCTACTTTTTGTATGACCAGATATTTAGTCAATCTAGTGACATCTAGGAGATTATCCTCATTTTTATATAATAACATTACAGGTGGAACGTTGTGGCATTTTGCTGGTTGTAACAGGTGTACCTCTTAATATATAGTGTATAGCACTGTTCATTTACAATTCTTTATAAGAAAGTGTTTTCCTTTTTACAGGAAAACCATAGCAATCTAAATTAAAATAATACATTATCTAGGTCCTGAACTATGTATTACACATCCCATGTCAGTTACTAGATCTACTAGCAAAATAAATGTAATTGAATAATGTGCATAAATTGCATCATATCATGAAAAATAAAGAAGTTTATATATTAGTAGTTGACACAGGTATCAATTACTACATAATGTAATGTCTTCACTGTGCCACTGCTTGACATCTCATAAAAAAAAAAAAAAAAAGGTAAACTGCAGCCATTATCAACCCACTGCAGGATGGAAGCCTCCTCAACAATTCATTTTGAGGGAAATGGACCATAATCTGATACGCTGGTCTAGTGCAGGTTGGCAGATCGACCGTATTTAGCAGTCAGGGGCTTTAACCTCAGTCTACTAAAAGAGCGTGTGCTACTGCACTCCCGCTCCTGACCACTTGGCTACAGAGAATGCACTGACATCTCATACAGAATACTAAATAACCTATTGCTATTTGTTGGCTATATCAATTCATTTTAATCTTATATGGATACTTAATTTTGAATGATGCCTTTTGATTATGACAAAAGATTTTTATAAATTGGAATATTATTATATTCACCTTCTTATGGAGTACTGTTAGAAAGCCACATGCACACAAATAATAATTCAATGCTATGCAAGAGTATTGAATTATGGATAATTTGGTGGTTATTATGGGAATTAAAACACTAAGTGATATCAATTATTAAAATAAATGGTTAAAAATATTTTAAAATTATATTAAAAATTATCATTCACTTCTAAACTTGCAAATGTCAACTGCTGATTCCTTATATGCTTACAGTTTATTAAAATGCAACCTTATATGTAAACAATTTAAATAGAAAAAAAATTTTAGAGAGAAAAAAAGATGTTTCCCAGAGATTGCATCCGATACTACCTCACTTACCACCATAGTGTTATCACAACAGGCAGAACAAGTACAAGATGTTGCATGTGGCTGAATGATATTTTCTTCTATTAAACATTGCAGAGTCCTGCCTGCATAGCGAATGCTTCTTTTCCAATCTTTACTATTTCCTCGTCCACAGAGAGCTTCGAATTCTGAAGGAGTGCACCAGGCGTCTTCAACTTTTATACATCTACCACGTCCTCCTAAAGTAAAGTAATATCTGTAAATATGCAAATTTATATATATATACCTGGTAATTAATCTTTGATCATTTTTAAAAATTAATAACTAAATAAACCTGCTTACAAAAATGAAGTATAAAAATAAGATTTTCATATATATAGATATATGAGGGGTTTCCAAAAAGTAAGGTAACACATTTTTTCTTTCGATGATGTTTAATTATACGAAGTTGAAATTACACACCAAGAAATAAGTGAACATGCACTACTTCTCCACAAAGTCTCCAGTTTTATTGATGCACTTGTCTCAACGATAAATCAGTTTATCAATACCAGTACTGAAGACGTCCGTGCCCACACACAGTAACCAACATCGCACTGCCTGATGAACTTCCTCATCCATGGTGAAATGCTTTCCTTAAAGGTGTTTTTTCAGAGGGCTGAACAAATGGAAGTCTGGGCTGTAAGAGGAATGTGACAGAGTTTCCCAACGATTATGGCACAACCACTCACGAGTGGTATGGACAGTGTTGTCATGCAACAAAATCACGCCGCTTGTCAGGACTCCTGGTCACTTGCGTAGAATGTTGCCTTTCAGTATTGCCAATATTGCACAGTAAAGCTGTACATTGATTGTTCCTCCTTTTGGCGAAATCCACCAACAGAATGCCTTGGCGATCCCAGAACACTGTGGCCATGACTTTTCAGACACTGGGAACAGTTTTGAATTTTTTGCACACAGGAGATTGTGGATGTTTCCAGGTCACGGAGTCTTGTATGCTCTCCGGGGTAAAGTGATGAACCCACGTTTCGTCTGCTGTGACTATGCGAGCAAGAAAATCCTCTCCTTCATCGCTATATTGCAACAGGTTCTCCAGACACATCCCCATGCAAATTGCTTTGTCCTCCTCTGACAATTGTCAGGGCACCCAGTAGCAGCACACCTTTTGAAAACCAAGGACATCATGAACAGTCGACTTACTCACGTTCACTATTTGTGCAGTTTCACTCGCCTGTTTTCAAAAACGATGCCCTTAATGTGCAAAATGTTGTCTTCTGTCTTGCTCGATGAAGACCTGCCTGCCCGATGTCGATCTTCAATGTCAACACAGCCCGCTTTAAATTCATTGCACCAAAAACACACCTGCTTTTTTGTCATCACCTTTTTGCCATACACAGCAACCAGTCCATGCTGAATGTCACTTGGTGAAGACCCCTTTTACTTGCCAAAAACGAATAACATCACGAACACCTGTTTTGGACCACACTCACACGGTAGCTGCCATTTCGCAACTGGAATCTGCTGTAAGGCGACAGTACCACAACACTGCACTCAAGGTCTTTTTGAACGTTATTAATGGGTCTATCCGTCCACTACGTTTCATCTCATTCCCTTTCACCATTATTAAAAAAAAATGTTGCCTTACTTTTCGAAAATCCCTTGTGTGTGTGTGTGTGTGTGTGTGTGTGTGTGTAGTTTATATATTAGTAGTTGACACATATCAATTACTACATATGTGATGTCTTCACTGTGCCATTGCTTGACATCTCATGCAGAATACTAAATATTCTGCATGAGACAAATATTGCTATTTGTTGGCTATATCAACTCATTTTAATCTTATATGGATACTTCATTTTAAATGCTTCTTGATTATGACAAAAGATTTGTCACACAATAGCATGCACACACACAGCTATCACCACCAGATGGCCAAAATGGTTTTTATCAATCTTCAAATCTGGTACATACATTAGCATTTAAGAATGAATGCTGTCTATAAAAAAGTAAAAAGACAAAAAAATAACACTGATGACACTTGCTTGAAGCATGTCAAAAGAGATGGCATAGGAGTTCATCGAACATGAGATTTCAAGAAATTCAAATAAACTGGGCTATCTCTATAAATTAGTTCTTTCAAAAACCCCAGAACTAAGTCTGCAAAAAAAAAAAAAAAAAAAAAGGATTCTGATACACACACACACATATATATATATATATACACCAAGTGGTTATAAAATAAGTTTCCCAATTCAGGAGCCCCTAGTGTCAAAACAGATAGAGATAGCGCTGTGAAAATCGGTGGGTATGTCATTCAGGGTATGGGGAAGCAATTTGTAGAAGGAAAAAATTAGTTCACATTTCTGCCACCAGGGGAGAAATTGGCACTGTAAACATGAGACTGAATACTTAACTTAGGATTAGATTTTAATATCAGAACTTAAAAATCCACAGATATTGTTCTATGTGCTTTCCTTCTCTTGAGATGACATTCTGAAAACAGGATTGCAACTCAGTGTGCGACACAGTTTCGTGTAGCATCTCATTGGGAATGTTGGGCACATGCTTGCTTTCAAATCAAAAAGCGTCTATGTGCTGCTACAGTAAACTCTATTTTTCAGGTATACCCATAGCAAGAATTCACAGGGACTGAGATCTGCTGATCGGGCTGGCCAGAACTGCAGAAAGTCTCTAGAAATGATTTCCGAATCCTGAATGGAGCAGTTCCTTCACTTGTCAACCAAAGTGGGGAGGGGCACCATCTTGCATGAACACTACGGTCTCCAAGCATAGCTTTTCTTGCAGAGCGGGAATAATGTGATCTCTTAAAAGAGCACAGTACCGTGGGGGACCCTGAGGTGTCGACTCTTCAAAGAAAAGTGGCCCAATTATAAACTCTGCTGTGAATTCACGCCATACTGTAACATATGGACTTTTTAGTGGTCTTTCATGCACAGCAGATGGAAGAAGAAGTTTCCCCATATTCAGCAGTTTTGTGCATTTACAGCCCCATGAAGAGTGAAATGTGCCTCATCAGACCACAAGATCATTCGCACACATGTACGTATCATCAAGTTCCATATAATCCAGAAATTGTAAAGCAAAGTCTATTCGTTGTGCCAATCATAAGACGTTAGTTCTTGCACTACGTGAATCTTGTACAGGAACCAGCATAAAATTATTCGAAGCACTTTACATACAGTAGACCAAGGAAGGTTAAAGTCTCTTGACACACCTCTGGCACTACTAACTGGTAGTGTTTCGTATTTTGAAACTGCAACTGCCACTTCATTCGCTACCTCCGTTCCTATATGTGGTCGTGCCCTGCCTGGAATTACACCTAGTTCCCTGGTTGCTTAAAATTTCTGTATTAGTTTTCAAAGCCCCATTGATGTCAATGGTCCTTTATGCAAACCTTTAAGTTTCCAATATTCAAGTAGTACTGCATTAGGTATTCCACAATAATTACTATTATTATGGTAGAACAGTTTTACTAAAAGAGCACGTTCCATTTTTTTGTAAGAGCCATAATGGTTATTGACAGTGGCATTGGCATTTCTGCTTTTATCTACAGGATGTCATTTGCGTAAGCAGCATATCTTGATGTAAATGACAACTTTTAAATGTGCAGCGCCGTTTTTCCCCTGGTGGCAGAAATTAACTAATTTTTTTTCTTCTACAAATCGTTTCCCCATACCCTAAATGACATACCCACCGATTTTCACAGCGCTAACTCTAACCGTTTGACACTAGTCTCCTGAGCAGGGAAACTTATTTTATAACCACCCAGTATATATGTACTAACATATACTGTATATATACAGGGTGTTTCAGTTAAACGTTTCAGAACTTCTAAGAGGGGTAGGGTACATCCTGACAACTCGAAATCATATAGCAATGTGGGGTCGGAAATGCTTTCCTGTAGCGGTGTTGTACACAGAAGCACCATAAAGAAAAGAGACCGTAAGTGAGAAATCGTTTTAATAATACATGAAAAGAAGCAAAAGGTACATGGATTAAAGTAAGTGTTCGAAGTTTCTTCCACGGGCTACAATGCACGCCTCACATCTCCGACGCATGGACATCCGAACATTCTGGAATACTCCAGGCGAATTTCGAATTTCTTCAGCAGCTACTGCGATTCTTGCAACCAGCTCCTCAGCATTGTCAACAGGGGTGTCATAAACTAGCGATTTCATATGACCCCAGAAATAAAAATCAAGACATGAGAGGTCGGGTGATCGAGCAGGCCAACGCACGGGACCACCACGTCCGATCCACTGTTGACCAAATGTGACATCCAGGTAGTTACGAACATCTGCGCTATAATGGGCAGGGGCTCCATCGTGTTGGAACCACATTGTCTGTTGCATCGATGCAAAAAAAATGTGCTACAAATCCCCTTTTTCCTGCTGAAGTGTTGTTTTCCGATGAGGCATCCTTCACAAGGGAAGGAATTTTCAACACGCATAACGACCAAATCTGGGCGGTCGAGAACCCGCATGCAATATGACGTCGTGCAGCACAGATTCGATTTTTGGTCAATGTATGGGCCGGTATTATGGGAGATCACCTCATCGGACCTTACCTGTTACCGTGGCGTCTAACCGGACCTATCTACTTGATCTTTCTGCAGCAAGTATTGCCACAACTTTTGAGAGATGAACAGATTTCTGCATCGACGCAACAGACAATGTGGTTCCAACACGATGGAGCCCCTGCCCATTAGAGCGGGATGTTCGTAACTACCTGGATGTCACATCTGGTCAACAGTGGATCGGACGTGGTGGTCCCGTGCGTTGGCCTGCTCGGTCACCCGACCTCTCATGTCTTGATTTTTATTTCTGGGGTCATATGAAATCGCTAGTTTATGACACCCCTGTTGACAATGCTGAGGAGCTGGTTGCAAGAATCGCAGTAGCTGCCGAAGAAATTCGAAATTCGCCTGGAGTATTCCAGAATGTTCGGATGTCCATGCGTCGGAGATGTGAGGCGTGCATTGTAGCCCGTGGAAGAAACTTCGAACACTTACTTTAATCCATGTACCTTTTGCTTCTTTTCATGTATTATTAAAACGATTTCTCACTTACAGTCTCTTTTCTTTATGGTGCTTCTGTGTACAACACCGCTTCAGGAAAGCATTTCCGACCCCACATTGCTATATGATTTCGAGTTGTCAGGATGTACCCTACCCCTCTTAGAAGTTCTGAAACGTTTAACTGAAACACCCTGTATATACAAAGGGTACTAGGAAAGTTTTGCAATATGACGCAACAATGAATCACAGGAAGCTGCTTGTTGCTGCATGTTGAGACATGTTCATACGTGCATAGTAGCCGCCGCGCCAAGTCGATGGACTCAGTTATTCATTAGTAGTGAGAGTGTAAAGTGCTTGCGATGGCATCGTGGTCACGAAATGAGGACAGTTTTGCGGTATAATTTCGTGCGTGGTTTAACCATAGACCAGTGCTTAGAAGAAATGACTCTTGCACTAGATGATGATTGTCCACATCGTACAACGATATTCAGGTACTATAGAGAATTCCAAAGGGGAAATTTCACTCTGGAGGATTCTGAGAGGCCGGGAAGGCCACGAACGTCAGTTACGGAGGAAAACGTTACTGCTGTGAAGAAAATGCTTGACGAAAACAGGCGAGTGACCTACCAACAGATAGAGGATACTTTGGGCCTAAATGCACCAGCAATTCGTTCGATTCTGCAAGATCATTTGCACGTGAAGAAACTTTGTTCTCTCTGGGTGCCGCATCAACTGACTGAAGAGCAGATTACACGACGTGTGACTTGGTGCCGGGAGATGTTAAAAAAGTTTGATAAGGGACAATCTCGGTATGTGAACAACATCGTGACAGGTGACGAGACTTCGCTGTACTATTACGATCTGCCGACCAAGGCTCAAAACAAAGTTTGGGTCTTTGATGATGACGACACACCCGTAATTGTCAGAAAATCCCGATCTGTAAAGAAGAAAATGATAGCTGTATTTTTCAAATCGAGTGGAATTGTGGAACGTGTCGTTTTGGACACGCAGAAGACAGTCACAGCTAAGTGGTATACTGAACAATGCCTGCCTAAAGTCATTGGATCAAGAAGAACCTGCGGCCAAAGTCAAGAATGGACACCTGGTACCTCCATCACGAAAATGCTCCAGCTCACCGCGCCAAAGCCTGCACCAAATATTTGACCACGACAGGACTGAAACTTCTCGAGCACCCTCCCTACAGTCCAGACCTTGCTCCCTGCAACTTTGCACTGTTCCCGCATGTGAAAATGAAGCTAAAAGGGAGGCGGTTTTCCAGTGATGAGGACCTTCTACGGGCTTGGGACAACGAGTGTGCTTTACTCCCTAGTGAAACTTGGCAGAACTGGTTTAAAGATTGCTTTCGGAGGATGGAGAGGTGTATTGAATGTAGAGGAAATTATTTTGAAAAAATTAAATAAACAAAGCTGTATTGCAAAACTTTCCTAGTACCCTTTGTATATATATGAGCCTCTTGAGTGTCTACAAAATATCATGGAATATTTTAAAGAAAATAGAATAGAGGAATCAGTCAAAAAAAATTCTCGATTCGGCTAAAAATATGACTGCTATCATTGGCATTGAAGCTTCGTTTCCAGAAGTTTTTTTTTTTTTTTTTTTTGGTAGTTGTTGGAGCATAGGCTTCTGTGGCCATAATGCACCTCCCAAGGTTTTTCCAGTACTTTGATCCAAGCCCGAGGCGGGAATCGAACCCGCGACCTTTGGGTTGCCAGGCAGGCACTTTACCCACCCGGCTAGCCCGGTCGGCCGTTTCCAGAAGTTAGCACTGTAAGGAAAAGATTGAAAAAACGTCATTTCGATTATGAAAGTAGAGATGAAGCTATTCAGGATCTGCAACAAAATTTCAAAATTAATTTTTTTCTTTCAAATTATGGACACAACAATTTTCGTGTTAACTGAAAGGTTTACAAACATGAAAGAACATGTAGAAATATTTAAAATGTTTTATAATATTTCTGAATTAAAAAAAAATGGTCAGATGATGATTTATTAAATCATCACAAAGATTTACATACGTTAAGTGACATTGATTGTAATGAGTCCGATACTGATGGTTTAGCATCATCTGAAGAACTTAAGAGTACTTCAAATTTATATGCTCCATTTGAAGTGTTACAATATTTTTTTAAAGACTATTTTAAAAGGTACTTTTCCAAATGTAGCAGTTGCATTAAGAATTTTTCTAACTTTACCAGTTTCAGTTGCCTTAGGTGAACGGAATTTTTCAAAATTAAAATTAATCAAAAATTATTTACGATTGAAAACGTCTGAACAATGACTCTCTAATTTGGCAATAATTTCAATATAAAATGATCTTTTGGAAAAAATAAACAAATGAAATAATTAACAAATTCGCATCTCTTAAAAGCAAGGAAACATAAATTTGTATAATTTTCCTTTTATTTTATTATTGTATTATTAGTCATATGGTGCAAGGAAGCCTGAGACTTATGCTGCACCAAAAAAAAATTTCTGAACTACCCCAAGAGAGACAGAGAGAAATAAAGGGAATCACCAAGGAAGAGAAGAATGATAATATCCAGCTCAGGACCATGGGTGTGCCAAGCCCATACTCACCAGATGTGAGCCCTGGGGTTAACTTACTGTGATTTAGAATTTAAAAGTTTTTTAGAATGATTTTGTTATATTTGTTTCATTATATTATGTGAGATATGTTGCAATTCTTTTCTTTTTTAATAAATGAATAATAATTATTTACATCTTATTTTATTTTTTAATCCAAATATTTTGGGGTGGCAAATTTGATTTCACTTACTGGCAGCACATAGGTGTCACAGCAGCCGTGCCTCTTTTTATAAATACCAATTCAGAAGTTTTGTATGCTGAAGAAGAAATCTGTAATTACTTTTGCACACATACACACACACAAAAAAAAAAAAAAAAAACTATTTTTCTGTGGGGCTTCATTTTTTAGTTATTTAATTTTTAAAAATGACTGAATACTTTATAACAACCCTATACAACTTACACATCAATAAATTCACACAAATGGTCCTTAATATGAACTTAAGTTGAAAACTGGAAGATCACAGCTCATGGTATAAAAAAAGCAACTATAATTACAGGAGAAAAGCCATTATCAAGTCTGTAGCATAAATACAGAAAAAACAGCACATCTTGCAGCAACTGCAACACACCTTTTTATTTTCTGCAGACTATGCCACTTACTGGTCCAGCATAATCTCAGTCAAAAAAGTTTGAGGGAGGAAAAGACTCACAATGTGGAAGACCTGCAACATTCATCACTCCAGATGTTGTTGCAGTGTGCATGACCTAGGATGAGTAATCAAAGAATGACAGTTTGGTGCATTTCCAGCATCTGAACACATGTACCACATAATAAGAGAGGCTCTTGCTATGAAAAACTTTAGGACCTATCGTGCTTGTCAGCATGATAAGTCCTAAAGTTGACAGTAGATCACAAATGCACATGAGTTGTCAAGTCAAGTGAACATTTGCATAATTTTTGAGAAGATCCAACAAATTTCCCTGAAAGGTTTGTGACCATGGATGGGATGTAGGTCTATCACTTTCAGTCAGAAACAAGGGAGCAGACCAAACTGTGGACACACAGCACTTCACCTCCACTTGAATTTATGTGAGGGGACATAAATTCAAATTGAGGAAACACAGTTGTAGAATAGATGTGCGGAAATTTGCCTTTAGCCAGCAGGTGGTCAATTGCTGGAACAAAACTTCTATCTGTTGTTGTGGAGGTTGACAGCTTAAATAAATTCAAGGCTGAACTAGACAAACTTTTGGAGTGAGTGGATGGATTAAATGGGAAGGTTTTTTTTTTTTTTTGGCAGATGCTATATAAGCTTGCTCTCTTGCATCATATACCTCATATACAAAAAAGCCAAGCCAATTAGTTCTGTTGGCAAGGTGATGCATTTTTTTTTTTTTTGGACGCTAATGGAATGTTGCTGGTGGTTTACCTTCAGAAAGGCCAGACATTGACAGGAGCACATTAAGCAAACCATGTGAGGTGTTTCCATGAACACATTAGAAACAAATGCCAAGGAAAACTCAGAAAAGGAGTCTCGTTCCACCAGAACAATGAACCTGCTCAAGTCTGTCACTGCCATGGCTGGCACTGCACAAGTGCAGCTTTGAAATCTTGGACCATTTCCATATTCACCAATTCTAGAACTATTGGACTTTCACTTACTTCCTAATTTGAAAAAATACCTGGCTGGCATCCATTTTCCTACTGACAGTGCCATCACTGCTGCAGTGGAAGCACCTACTTATTTCACTTTACAATGGGCTTGGCTTACGATTTCGCCAATTGGACCACATGTTCCTTCCTCTCAGCCAATAGCAGGCTTTGTAAACTTATTGGCTGCATGTTTTGTTTTTGCATCCTTTAGTTGAAGCGATTTTTTGTGTTGTACTTTCATCAATATGTACAATTTCCATTATAACAACCACCTTTTAGAGATATAAATAGCTTAGTTATTTAGCAAAAATGTCAACTTCCAAGGTCTTGGAATGAATAACCAAAAAACAATGTGTTATTGAGTTCATGTTATAATATTTTCACAATACGATAGTGTCTCTGGAATGGATTAATATCGTAAAGTGGAGGTCTACTGTATATTTAGAATATAAGCAAAACAACAAAAAACAAAAATGTTAGGTACCTTTATCACACAAAAACTGACCGTGTATTTGCACATCAAGTCAAATATTTTTTCTTACTTTAATCTAGACAATCTCTTTTATGATTTCATTCATTTCCATAGGATTAAGCAATACTGCATTAAATGAAAATCAGTAACAAGTCAATTACATATTCTTGGGTAACTGTCTGTCTACAATGTTTTAAATAATTTAAATGAAAGTGGCTATATTTGGAAACAATGATATCCATTTTCATAAATGTATTTCAATACATCTAATGGCATAGTTCCCCTTACACTTCTTGATAGTACTGATAATCCTCAATACACATCTACCCTAGTTTTCTGATTCACTGTCAGCAAAGTATCCAACGGATTCACTATCATTAAGCTTTAATGGCAACAAATTAATTTTTGTTATTATTGCTACTTCAGTTGTGCTTCCTCACTCCTTTATTAAACTATACACCTATATATAAAACACATCACGTTTCAGTAGTAAGTGAAAAATAGTGAGTTCCCCTCCACGCTTGCTGAAAATCATTTACAATGAATTCATAACACTTTTATTATGAATCAGAGGTACAGCCATGGAGTGAAAGGGGACATTCACACCACCAAACCCATAAAAATTTAAAAGATGAGATAGTTGACAAAAAAAAAAAAAAAAAAAAAAAAATCACTTGCATAGAACTAAAAAAGGGAAAATAGGAAATTCTTTGTTTGAGTTCTTTTTTTTATGGATTACTTGCACAGAAGTAAAAAGGAAAAGCATATAAACCACCTTAGTTACACAAGTTGTTATTAGATGTCATTGACAAAGGGAATCAGTTGCATCAATTATCATTGATGGCAAACTGTCATTGCACAAGCAAATGGCTTGTACACTATGTTCAAACTTATGTTTAATTCAGTGTTTGAGTTTATAATTGTACCTAAAATAGTAAAATCCATCAGCACAAAAGAATAAAATTAAGTACTGTACTTTAGCAGTAAGTTAAAAAAAAAAAAAAAAAAAAATTAATAATACATACCCTCTTAATTATTTAGGAAATGAGCAAATGAAAACAAAAACCACCATCCATTCTTGACTACTTTAACCTATGTAGAGGATTCAAATCAAAACAGAAACAATAAACTGGAGCCTACATTTTCTTTTCTGGAGGAAAATAAAGAAATAAACCATAGAAATTATAGGGACAATATACTTAATTGGTGTGATCAGCATAATATCAGTAATTTTGTCAGTAAAAGTTTAAGCACGGAAGAAAAATTAAATGTATTAGAGAAGTTTTGGAAGCCTGTAGAGAGTTTATATTTTCCCTTCCTCAATTCAATTGGTGTTTGCATTCCCATAAAATTTGATTATCTATAGCTTCACAAATTTCCTTTGTTGACTTATTCTGCTAAAGATAACAGTCTGTATATATATTATTATTAGCCATATGGTGCAAGGAAGCCTGAAGCTTATGCTGCACCAGCCAAAAAAAAAAAAAAAAAAAAAAAAAAAATGCATGGGTTACCCTGATAGAGAGAGAAGTAGAAAGGAATCACCAAGAAAGAGAAGAATAATGATATCCAGCTCAGGACCCTGGGTGTGCCAAGCACATACTCACCAGATGGGAGCCCCTAGAGGGATTATTTATTTGTCAATTAGTTTGTTGGACAATCCAGCAGTTTTGGCCATTTTGTTGCTGAACCCTTCTGCAACTGGAAAAAGGCATGAGAAAAGTTTAGAAAACATCATGAAACAAAACACCACCAATTTGTAATGATGTTATCTGATAAGGTGAAGAATATTTGTACGGTAAAGCAACCTGTTCTTGAAATGATGGATACAGTCTACCAAAGTCAAATACAGTATACCAAAACAGATCAAGAAGAATTCCTATAATATTTTGTGAGAAATGGCTTGCCATTAAGAGGACATCAAGACGGTCAATTTACTACAACAGATTACTTAAGAAGAGCAAACACAAGAGAAAACTTCAGAAATTATGAAGATTGATGCTGGAGATGAAGTTTTAAAATTGCACTCACTCAGGAACTTGTGCTTCTACTGCTATGTACATTTCTTGGAAGGTTCAAAATGAAATAATTAATTGTTGTAATGAAATTATCTTAAAAAAAAAAAAAGACTACTGAAATAATGAATCAAAGCAAATGTCTCGCAATTCTAGCCAATGAAACAACTGACATGTTGCTGAAAGAACAATTCATAGAAAGTATCCTAATGCTATTCACCTACACTGTGCCTCACATTCTCTTAATCTTACAATATCAGATGTTTGCCAAATGAGATAAATTGAATAGGGATTTAAAAGATTTTTTTTTTAATACATCAAGATGTAACAACATTTTTCAAGAAAATATAAATTATGCTCATCTACTTCAAAAGAGCACTTAAAAAAAGATTTGCCTTATATGCTGAATCCATTATGCTCCTGACTGAATTGCCAAACCAACGATAGCATCATTAGAAACAGTCAAATCCCAGGACAGCAGGGGAGCACAGATTCTGCTAAATTCTATAAAAACTTAAGGGTTTATCGTTTTTTTATTAATAATAGAAAAATGTTTTTCATACACACTTCCACTGAGTAAAATATTACAATCTCAGTCATTTGAAAAAAAAAAAGCCATGAATTAGGGTTGAATTTGAAAGTGTCTGCAATTCTGCCCAGACACGACAGGAGGGAGTATATAAAGAGAACCTTGTCGATCAATTTGGCCCTGGAAAGATTGTGCAAGGCTCAAGGGGTAGAATTTTTTTCAGCCTGGTCGGTACTTGTTAACAGGAGAGACTGCTTCTACAGGGATGGGATACACTTAAATAGAAATGGTGCAAGAATATTGCTGATGCTATCGAGGCAGTGTTAGGTGGGTTGGAAAACTGCTACTTGGGGGGATACAAGGACTAATAGATTAACAGTAGCCACTGGAACAGGAAGTGATTGTTGCACTGCTTCTATTGGAATGAGCAGCAGCCTGGAAAACAAGATGCAGGGTATTTCAGAGACTGCTGGGAGTCATTGCAGTACAAGTAAACACATGGGTTGTGTTAGGGTAGCTAAGAATAAGAACAGGTGCATGTATACTTGCGTGTACACCAATGCTAGGAGTTTGGTAAATAAATTTGATGAATTTGAGGTATTGCTCAAAACATCAAAGGCAGATATTGTTGGGATATCAAAGACGTGGTGTCACACAGATATAAGGAATGCAGAACTGGAATTTGGGGAGTACAATGTGTACAGAAAGGATAGACAAGATAGGAAGGGAGGGTTATGCTATTAGTTAAGAAACACATAAAATCCAAGGAAGTGAAGCCAATCAACATCGCTGGACAGTGCAGTGTCAAGTCAGTTTGGTGTGACATAAGCAATGGGAGATCAAAATTGAGAATAGGAGTGTGGTATAGGCCTAATGACTCTGATGAGTACAATAAGAATCTGTACAGGGAAATAGATTGGGCCAGTAAATCCGAGAGTCTTATAATGGGGGATTTTAATTTCCCATATATTGACTGGAATTTGTGGGTTGGCATTAGCATTAGTAGAGGCACATGATGCAAGAAAGCAATCTTATGCAGCATCAGCCAAAGGAAAAAAAAAAAAAAAAAAAAAACCCTTTCACTTCACCCCTCCGTTTGTTCGAAATACCTGTCCAGCTGAACCTTAAACTTATTTAGGCTATCAACTTCCACAACAAGGGATGGAAGTCTGTTCCACCAACCAACTACCCGCTGGCTAAAGGCAAATTTCCACACATCTATCCTACATCTGTCTTTCCTCGATTTGAATTTATGCCCTCTCAGGTGATTATTCTGAGCAAGAGGCAGTATCCCATTGGCATTGAGCATGCTCAAACCATTCAAGGCTTTGTACACCTCTATCAGATCACCTCGTCAGTGCCTAGTCTCCAGACACTGTAATTTGCAAAACTTAAGCCTTTCTTCGTAAGAGCAAACCCTTTGTTCCATTCACTAACCTTGTTGCCCTTCTCTCTACTCATTCCAGCAGCTCTACATCCTTCTTGAAATGAGGCCTCCAGACCTGTATACAGTACTCAAGGTGCGGCCTCACCATTGCCTTATACGAGGGAATAATCACTTCCCTATCCCTGCTAGAAAAATTTCTGTATATCATTGATAAGACAACATGAGCTACTCTTGCAGCCTTTCTGCACTGCTCAGAGAACTTCATATCTGCCTACACAATTACCTCCAGGTCCTTTTCATTCTCTACCACTGTCAGTGTAGTACCACAGAGTTGATATGTTACTCTGGTGTTACTCTTTCCTTTATGTAGTACTTTACATTTGTCAATGTTAAACTTCATTTGCCACCTCTCAGCCCATCTGCTCAACCTTTCCAGATCCTGTTGCAGCAGCATAGCATCAGTTGCGTCCTTAACAATACTGCCAACCTTTGTATCGTCTGCAAACTTTGACATTATATACTAATATACAAAACATTATATTGGATATTATATAAATATACAAAACAACAATGAACCCAAAACTGAACCCTGAGGGACTCCACTAATAACATTAGTCCACGATGAGCAGTGTCGATTAATTACCACTCTGTCTTCTGCCACTCAACCATCCCTTTATCCATAGCAACAATTTGCCACCAATGCCACACTGCTCCAATTTGTGCAGCAGTCTTCCATGTGCAACAGTATCAAAAGCCTTTCTAAGATCCAAATATATAATATCAAAGTTATTCCCTGCATCCAATTCTTTTGTGACTACATCATAGTATCCAATCAAATTGGTCAGGCAAGACCTTCCCTTAACAAAACCATGCTGTGTCTGAGCTATAACTGAATTCTTGTCAAGATGATCCTGCAGGGCTTCCATTAATTTTCTTGATACAGAAGTTAAACTCACAGGTCTATAATTACTTGTGTCAGCCTTTGATCCTCCTTCGTGAATTGGGGTTACATTTGCACATCTCAGTCTGTGGGTACCTCCCCTGAGTCCAAGGAAGCTCTCATAATTATGGCTAACAGATTGCTTAATTCCTTTGCTGCCTCCTTTATATAACTGGATAGATCCCATCCACCCCAGGTGCCTTTCTTGTATTTATCCTCAACAATTTCTCCTCCACTTTACTCTCAATTATTACAAGATCGTCTAGCTCACTGCCAGTGTTTACTTCATCTATGGCATTCCCCTTCCTGAATAGCTCCTCATGTGTGAATGTAGATGCAAAATATTGATTTAGTTTGTTAGCTACCTGAGCAGGATCATGAACAGTTGAACCGACGATATCAAGTGGACCAATCTGATTCATCCCCTTCCTTCTAGAGTTTACATAAGTAAAGAACTCCTTGCTGTTTTTCTTTGCATCCCTTGCCAAAGATTTCTCGTAATCTGCCTTCACCTGCCTAACCTCCTTTGTAACTTGGTTACAGATCAACTTATATCTGTCAGAGGCATCTGCGTCACATGTTAATTTATATGTATCCCATGCATTTTTCTTCTCTGCCATATGTCTCATTAGTTCATCTGACATCCATTTAGGCCTGAACCATGAACAATATTTCTTAGTTGGTATGTAAAGCCTAATAGCTTCCAAGATAAGTTCTTTGAATGCTTCCCGTTTTGAGTTTGCTGTTGGTAACATCGTCACCTGGTCCCACTGTAGTGTCAACTCTGTATCAAATGTCAAATCTGTGTAGTATCAACTCTGTGGTACTACACTGACAGTGGTAGAGAATGAAAAGGACCTGGAGGTAATTGTGTAGGCAGATATGAAGTTCTCTGAGCAGTGCAGAAAGGCTGCAAGGGTAGCTCATGGTTTGCAGACAATACAACATTTAAATACTGTCTCAGACCATCGCAGTCACCTTTACGAAAGCAATAACCCTTCTCTTTACCCCTGATGGTAGTTACCTCCTTGAGTAAATCCCACTTCAGCACACTGTGATCACTGCCACCTAGTGGTTCCTGTATCTGCAGATTCTTAATACATGAAGAATCACTACTGATAATCAAATCAAGAGTATTGCTCTCTCTAATTGCCTCCCGAACATGCTGATTTAGAAAACAATCACCCAATAAATCCACAAAAGCCTTGCTAGTGTGTGAGTGACCAACCCACAAATTCCAGTCAATATCTGGAAAATTAAAATCCCCCATTATAAGACTCTCTGATTTACTGACCCACTATTTCCCTGTACAGTTTCTTATTATACTCATCAGAGTCATTAGACCTACAGCACACTCCTACTCTCAATTTTGATCTCCCAATGCTTATGTCACACCAAACTGACTCGACACTGCATTGTCCAGCGATGTCGACTGGCTTCACTTCCTTGAATTTTATGTGTTTCTTAACTAATAGCATAACTCCTCCCTTCCTATTCTGTCTGTAGACATTGTACTCCCCAAATTCCAGTTCTGCATTACTTATATCTGTGTTACACCACATATCTGATATCCCAACAATACCCGCCTTTGATGCTTTGATCAATACCTCAAATTCATCAAATTTATTTACCAAACTCCTAGCATTGGTGTACACGCAAGTATAGTAGTAGTAGTAGTAGTAGTGGCATGTGATGCCAGAAAGCAAATGTATGAGCTTATGCAGCATCAGCAAAAAAAAAAAAAAAAAAAAATCACGCCATTCCCTCCAAATGCCTGTCCAGTTCCTCATTAAATTTATTCAACCTATCAACTTCCACAACAACAGATGGAAGTTTGTTCCACCCGCTGGCTAAAGGCAAATTTCCGCACATCTATTCTACATCTGTCCTTTCTTAATTTGAATTTATGCCCCCTTAGGTTCGTAATCTGAACAAGTGGCAGGATCCCATCAGAATTCAGCGTGCTGAACCCATTCAAGGCCTTATACACCTCAATCAGATCACCGTGCAGGTGCCTAGTCTCCAGCCACTGCAATTTGCAGAACTTAAGCCTCTCTTCATAAGAGGATCCCTTCATTCCTCTCACCAATCTTGTTGCCCTTCTCTGTACACGCTCAAGTAAATCTACATCCTTCCTAAAATGATGCCTCCAGACCTGTACGCAGTACTCAAGGCGTGGCCTGACCATTGCCTTATACA
Source organism: Mastigoproctus giganteus (assembly GCF_048544385.1). Taxonomy (NCBI): domain Eukaryota; kingdom Metazoa; phylum Arthropoda; class Arachnida; order Uropygi; family Thelyphonidae; genus Mastigoproctus; species Mastigoproctus giganteus. Next base: position 103,227,805 of record NC_143587.1, on the reverse strand, counting down.
GAGGGGTAATCACCTCCGTTTCCCTGCTAGCAAAATTCCTGTATATCATTGAGAAAACCCCATGACCTGCCCTGGCAGCATGTCTGCATTGCTCAGAAAACTTCATATCTGCCTGCACAATTACTCCCAGGTCTTTTTCATTTTCTACCACTTTAAGTGTAGTACCACACAGTTGGTACGGTTCTCTGGGGTTACTTCTACCCATATGCAGTACTTTGCATTTGTCAAGGCTAAACTTCAGTTGCCACTTCTTAGCCCATCTGCCCAAATTATCTAGATCCTGTTGCAGTAGCACACTGTCATTAACAACCCTGCCAACCTTTGTATCATCTGCAAACTTCGACACTAAGCCTGTTATACCTTCATAAATATCATTGATAAATACACAAAACAACAGTGAACCCAACACCGAACTCTGTGGGCCTCCACTAATAACATTAGTCCAAGAAGAGCAACACCCATTGATTACCACCCCCTGTCTTCTCACACTTAACCATCCTTTTATCCATTGTAGCAACTTACCCTTAATACCATTCTGCTCCAATTTGTACAATAGTCTTCCATGCGCAACAGTGTCAAAAGCTTTCCTGAAATCCAAAGAAATGATATCAAAATAATTTTTTGCATCCAGTTCCTTTGTAACCACATCATAATATCCTATCAAATTTGTCAGACAAGACTTTCCCTTAACAAACCCATGCTGTCTGAATTATTGCTGCAGTCTTGTCTAGATGATCCTGCAATACATCTTTAACCAGCGACTCCATTGTTTTACCCAGAACAGAAGTTAAACTAACTGGTCTGTAATTACTCGTGTCACCCTTCGATCCCCCTTTGTGAATTGGGGATACATTTGCACATCTCCAGTCCGTGGGAACCTCCCCTGAGTACAAGGATGCTCTCATAATTATGGCTAAGGGTTTGCTTAGTTGCTTTGTCGCCTCCTTTAATATAACTGGATAGATTCCATCCACCCCAGGTGCTTTTCTTACGTTTAACTTCAACAGTTTCTCTTCCACTTTTCTCTCAGTTATTACAAAATTATTAAGTATCCTGCTACAATTTGATAACCTTCTGCCATTTTCAAACCTTAATAATTCCTCACGTGTGAATGTAGATGCAAAATACTCATTCAGTTTGTTTGCTATCTGAGCAGGATCATCAACAGTCGAACCATCCATGTCAAGTGGACCAATCAGATTCATCCCCTTCCTCTTAAAGTTTATATAAGTAAAGAAATCCTTGCTGTTTTTCTTATGATTATGAGAGATCTTTTGCAGATTATGAGAAATCTTTTGCCAAGGATTTCTCATAATCTGCCTTCGCTTGCCGAACCTCCTTTGTGACCTGATTACAGATTAACTTATATCTGCCGTAGCCTTCTGAGTCGCTTGATAATTTATATGCATCCCATGCATTTTTCTTCTCTGGTACGAGTCTCATTAGTTCATTTGACAACCATTTAGGCCTAATCCTTGAACAATATTTCTTAGTAGGTTTGAAACTTTTAGTAGCATCCACGATTAATTCCTTGAATGCTTCCCACTTAGAATTTACTGTTGGTAACATCGTCAGTTGATCCCACTGTACAGAATTTAAAAACTGTCGGAGACCACTGTACTCGCCTTTACGGAAGCAAAAACCCTTTCCTTTACCCCTGATGGTAATTAAATCTTTAAGGAAATCCCACGTCAGTACACTGTGATCAATGCCACCTAGTGGTTCTTTTATCTGCAAATTCCTAATACATGAATGATCACTGCTGATAACCAGATCAAGAGTATTACTTTCTCTGGTTGCCTCTCGAACATGCTGCTGCAGAAAACAATCATCCAATAAATCCACAAAAGTCTGACTAGTGTGTGAGTGACCAACCCACAAGTTCCAGTCAATATCTGGGAAGTTAAAATCCCCCATTATAAGACATTCCAATTTACTAGCCCACTCTATTTCTCTGTACAACTGTTCATTGTACTCATTCGAGTCAGTAGGCCTATAACACACTCCTACTCTTATTTTTGCTTTCGCAGTGCTTATGTCACACCAAACTGACTCAACAGTGCACTGTTCATGCACCTGTTCTTTTCTTAGCTACCCTAACACAACCCATGTGTTTACTTGTACCCCAATGACTCCCAGCAGTCTCAGAAATATCCTGCATCTTATTTTCCAAGCTGCTGCTCATTCCAATAGAAGCAGTGCAAGAATCACTTTCACCTCTGCCAGTGGCTACTGTTAATCTATTAGTCCTTGTATCCCCCAAATCCGGCAGTTTTCCGACCCACTTAACACTGCCTCGATAGCATCAGCAAACATTCTTGCACCTTTTCTATTTAAGTGTATCCCATCCCTGTAGAAGCAGTCTCTCCTGTTAACAACCCACCTCCTGTAGGTTGGTCACTCACACACTAGCAAGGCTTTTGTGGATTTATTGGATGATTGTTTCCTATATCAGCATGTTCAGGATGCAACTAGAGGGAGTAATACTCTTGATCTGATTATCAGTACTAATTCTTCATGAATTAAGAATCTGCAGATAAAGGAGCCCTAGGTGACAGTGATCACAGTATGCTGAAGTGGGATTTACTCAAAGAGGTAACTACCATCAGGGGTAAAGGGCAGAGTTTTTGCTTTCGTAAAGGCGACTACAATGGTCTGAGACATTATTTAAATTCTATACAGTGGGACCAACTGATGATGTTACCAACAGCAAATTCAAAATGGGAAGCATTCAAAGAACTTATCTTGGAATGCTACTAGGCTTTACATGCCAACTAAGAAATATTGTTCAAGGTTTAGGCTTGAACAATATCCAAGGTTCGTGGATGTCAGATGGACTAATGCGACATATGGCAGAGAAGAAAAATGCATGGGATATATATAAATTAATGGGTGACATGGAAGCCTATGATAGATATAAGCTGGTCTGTAACCAAGTCACAAAGGAGATTAGGCAGGCAAAGAAAAACAGAAAAGAGTTCTTTACCTATGTAAACTCTAGAAGGAAATGGATGAATCAGATTGGTCCACTGGATATTGATGGTTCAACTGTTGATGATCCTGCTCAGGTGGCTAACAAACTAAATGAGTATTTTGCATCTACATTCACACGTGAGGAGTTATTCGGAAGGGGAGTGCCAGAGGTGAAGTAAACTCTGGCAGTGAGCTAGATGATTTTGTAATAACTGAGAGGAAAGTGGAGGAGAAATTGTTGAGGATAAATATAAAAAAGGCACCCGAGGTGGATGGGTTCTATCCAGTTATATTGAAGGAGGCAGCAAAGGAAGTAAGCAAACCCTCAGCCATAATTATGAGAGCTTCTTTGGACTCAGGGGAGGTACCCATAGACTGGAGATGTGCAAATGTGACCCCAATTCACAAAGGAGGATCAAAGGCTGACAAAAGTAATTAGAGACCTGTGAGTTTATCTTTTGTTCCAGGAAAATTAATAGAGGCACTGGTTAAAGAAGCACTGCAGGATCATCTAGGCAAGACATCAGTTATAGCTCGGACACAGCATGGTTTTGTAAGGGAAAGTCTTGCCTGACCAATTTGATTGGATACTATGATGCTGTCACAAAAGAACTGGATGCAGGAAATAACTTTGATATTATATATTATATAGGAAGGCTTTTGATACTGTTGCACATGGAAGACTGCTACACAAATTGGAGCAGTGTGGCATTGGAGGCAAATCGCTGCTATGGATAAAGGGGTGGTTGAGGGGGAGAAGACAGAGTGGTAATCAATGGACACTGCTCATCGTGGACTAATGTTATTATTTGAGTCCCTCAGGGTTCAGTGTTGGGTCAATTGTTGTTTTCTGTATTTATAAATGATATTGATGATGATGGTATATCAAGCTTAATGTCCAAGTTTGCAGACGATACAAAGGTTGGCAGTGTTGTTAAGGACACTACGATAGTATGCTGCTGCAACAGGATCTGAAACGGTTGAACAGATAAGCTGAGAGGTGGCAAATGAAGTTTAACATTGACAAATATAAAGTACTACATAAAGGAAAGAGTAACACCAGAGTAACGTATCAACTCTGTGGTGCTACACTGACAGTGGTAGAGAATGAAAAGGACCTGTGGGTAATTGTGCAGGCAGATATGAAGTTTTCTGAGCAGTGCAGATGGGTAAGCTCATGGTGTCCTGTCTGGAGGCCTCATTTCGAGAAGGATGTAGAGCTGCTGGAACGAGTACAGAGAAGGGCAACAAGGTTAGTGAATGGAACAAAGGGTTGCTCTTACGAAGAAAGGCTTAAGTATTGCAAATTACAGTGTCTGGAGACTAGGCACTGGCGAGGTGTATAAAGCCTTGAATAGTTTGAGCATGCTCAATGCTGATGGGATTCTTCCTCTTGCTCACAATAATCATCTGAGAGGGCATAAATCCAAATTGAGGAAAGACAGATGTAGGATAGATGTGCAGAAATTTGCCTTTAGCCAGCAGGTAGTTGGTTGGTGGAACAGACTTCCATCCCTTGTTGTGGAAGTTGATAGCCTAAATAAATTTAAGGCTCAGCTGGACATGTATTACGAACGGAGGGGTGAAATGGGAGTAGTTTTTTTTTTTTTTTTTGGCTGATGCTGCATAAGATTGCTTTCTTGCATCATATACCTCTACTAATGCTAATGATCTAGCAGAAGCAATTGAAATTGAAACTACTATATACTATTGAAGGATTAAAATAAATAAGGAATTGTGCTAAGGTATTCTCTGATATATTTAAAAAAGCTACATCAATTTGGCAAGATGATTGATGTAGCAGATTAAAGATTTGGTTAGGCTTTAGAATATGAGGTGCAATCCTGTGCATCTTTGTGTCTACAAGTGATAGGCAGGTCTAGCTCTGCCCACTGTTTAATTACGTAGACTCTTCAGCACTGCGACTTTGCATTACAGAGAATGCCGTTTCTTAGATGACTACAGCTGGCAGGAATACCATGTACAGGCCGGTAAACCTGAGCTATGTTTTTAGTAAACTAACAATTCCGATACTTTTCTTTCCCCTATGGCTTTCATATTTATATTTGGTTAGTCAAAAAAAAAGATTATGTTAGTTTAAATCATTAATTTGGGACTGATTCAAGTGAAGAATGATGCCCATAATCTTTAGCATGTAGTATTGTCTACAGCCACAGTTCTTTTTTTGCTGGAATCCATCCTGAATTAGTGGTCACAATCTTTTTTTTTTTTTTTTTTTTTTGACCAAACAAAAATGGAATTATTAAAAAATCACACTTCTGTGACCCAGTACACAGCTTTTCATGCATTCAACAAAAAAAAGAGGAAACTACTCAGAGAACTAGATCCTCCAATCACAGGAAACTGGTGGGCAGAGCTAAACCTGCCCATCATTTGTAATTGCAAAAATCCATGGCATTGCATCTCATATTCTAAAGTTTAACCAAAAGTTTTACTAACAAAATATGCTTCACATTTGGAAAACTGTTAGCGCAGTTACCTTACGGGAAGAGTATGATTTATGGTAGCAAAAATTTAAAGATTTGGTCATTTTGGAAAACACTCCAAAAAGATCAACACAATTTAAAATAGCTGTACATGAAGTTTTGACAATGTTATCAAAAAATAAAAGATGATTAGATTTTTTATTAAATTAAATGTGACCTATCCATACTGTTTATCTCCCACCCAAATAAAAATTCCTTGGTTGCACCGCTGTTACGAATTCTCTTCTCGCCCGTATTTGCGATATGAAACCACTCAATGAGACTTAAATTCATGTGTGATAAACAGAAACACAAATGCCCTGGGCCTGAAAATCTTCAGCGGAAAAATTTGAGCAAAATAATGCACCTTAAATAATTCTCCACCAAAATCTCCATCAACCTACAATCTTTTCTAGATATAAATTTTAGTTATACTGTATAAAGATTAACGATGCAATACATTATACATATATAAGGCTCAGGCTTCCTTGCACCATATGGCTAATAATAATAATATCCTATATCTCACAGTACCTACTTTACACTGGAAATATTACGGCATACTATGAAGTGAACTTACCTCTTCGTGTTAAATACTAACCTGAACCGAATCTATTCTTATGTAGTTCGCCTTTTATGTTACGACACCTCACTGGTAATACTGGATCAAAAACGGACGGATCCCAGTTATATTTAAACTTCCTATCAGTGTTCGTAAGAGGTGTTCCAGGTGTTGGGGAGGGTGTCAATGGCGGCTGTGGATTTTTTAAAACAGCCGCATCAATAGCGGATTGGTCGTGAATAACAATATGTGTAGTTTTGATGGCAGCTTCTTGAAGTTGCTCAGCAAACAATCTTTGGGAAGTGGCCACGAGCACACTCGGCAAAGTACCCACACTAACTACTGTTTGTGGTTCTGCAACTACTGCTTCCGAACCTTCATTCGGAAGGTCGTCGGCAATATCGGCTGTGGTCATCACGGCAACGTTCGTTACTTCGTTCGTTTCCCCGTTTTCCATATTTTACCATATCCTTTTTCTGTTTTGAAAACAAACTTAGGAAACTATAATTTTCTTAAAGACATTTTCTTGCACGAAACAAAACACTAAACAAAGTATAATGATACAAAATGGCCCCGTATTTAATCGTTTATTTTCGTTTCCGCCCGAATATGAATTAGGTGATCCGAAAATGCGAAAGAGAAACTTCCGAATATCAGCAAGTAGCAAAACTGTAAAGATCATCTTGAGAGTATTATATTACCAAAAAAGGATTAGAGTTACAAGTCAAACTTTTTTAATATATTATGCATCAACTTTAAAGACATAATTAAAAATTATGCGTGTAATTGGTTTGTTATGTATTATAACTTATCCGTTAGTAAATGAACCTTTCAAATTTAATATACGGGTCACAGTTGGTGTATTTATTCTTGGTAGATTATAATTACTTTGCAATAATTAATTAATTACCTCCTTTCTTTTCTTTGAATGAAGTGACTGATATTTAACATAACCCGACTTCGTTTGTTAGCATAAACTTATTTCAAGTGAGACTGCGTAGGTACTTGTATGAATTGTGGAGCTCTGTAAATTAGCGCAGACTCAATGCAAACGAGCGAAAACAGCTGTTTTAAGCTTTTGTTTACATTTGAAGGAACTAACAGGATGCTAGGCAAAATGAAAATGATACTGCTTTATTTACCAGAATAAAAAGAGACTTGTAAAAGAGGCAAACTCCTCAATGAGACCTGTGCCGGACCAAGGTATTTTCGCGCCTCGGCCAAAAGATTTTTCAGCGATCCCTTTACTAAGGATATATATTTTATTTATTTTTTTTTTTTTTTCATGAATTTTAAAATTTGGCGCCCCGAGCAAGGGCCCTGCTAGCGCGTGCCGTAATCCGTCACTGAATGAGACCTCTCAATGAATACTTGACAATTGTTCGCTAGAAGTCATAGGCAATAATACATCACACTATCTGGAGCACTGGTGAAACATTTTTTATGTAACTTTCGCTTTTCTTATTCCCTTCCCCCTTCATGTGCTTAAAAATCCTGGTGTTATTGTATTCCATGCATCGTAGGATCATATTTCACTAGCCCTCAACCTTAGCTTATCTTTTTGTATTGTTATTTTTGGTTGATACGCGCCAGGGAATATGGATACATTTGCATATCCATATTTCCGCACTTCAGCACAATGTTATTTCTAGCCTATGTAGTCGTGCTGACTGTATTACATTACCATTTGTTAAATAAGTTATAAAAAAAAAGTTAAAATTTGTTAACTTATGTTTAATGCCGGACTCATGGTAAACAGAGCAGAGGGCAAGTGGTTCTATTGCGCTCCAATTCCACTTTATAAAAAATATTTTTTCTGTAATATAGACAAGGGAAATTGATTTTTTTATTTTAGAATTAATTTAAATAAAAATAACTACCACAGGAAAATAAATAGTTATTTTACAAAAAAAACTTTTATTAATTAAATTATAATTAGTTGAAAATAACTACATTCAGCCATAAAATTAATAAGAAATAAAACAAAATTTTATTTTTTGAGCCTTTTGGCTCAGCGAAATGCATTGGGTTAGCTTATTAGCAGCCTTGTTTCCAATTGACAACATTTTCAAATGATGAGAGCCTCCTCCCTGCCATTATGGCACAAAGGTAGATTTTAGTTTCGATTTTGAGAAACTTCTTTTGGCACTGGAAACTGTTATGAGAAAGGGTGAATGTAGCTTGAATCCATCATGGAATAGCTAGTGAACAAACTTGACCCACCTAATAGAAATTCTCTTGACTATAGTAAGGTCAGTATACATAGCACCACACACAGGAAGTTATCAATTTTTGTGTAGTGGATGAATTGAAGATCTTTTCACAGTAAATCTTTCTTAGTAGGTAGAACAAAACAAAGATTTTATCAGCTCATTACAGAAGTGCTGATTTTATCAGCTCATTCCATTTATGTCAGAATGATCATTCTGATATAAATAGAATGGACCTGTAAATTCATGCAATAAGTGGCCAAGTCTTCTTATACTTTTTCTTGGATATATGAACATCCCCCCCCCCAGGTTTGTTTTATGATTTTCAAGCTGTTCAAACTGCTATTTCTGCAAAATACAAATAGCATCCATTGTAATATAGAAAAGCTTGCATTCGAAACTTTCCACTAGCCTTTGTGTTACTGATTTGTCTTGCCTCCCATCAACAAACTTTTTTGTCTATGACTTTCTGCAGGGTCTTTGAAGGAAATTCACATTGGGGATTCTAATTCTATTAAAAAAATCATGTTAACATGATATTACCTAATAGAATTAAAAATTTGAAGCCCATAAACTGATTTGGTTGATGCTTTTTTTTGATTTGATTTGGTAGTTGTTGGCGCATCGGCTTCTGTGGCCATATTGCACCTCCCAAGGTTTTTGCAGTACTTTGATCCAAGCTCGAGGTGGGAATCGAACCCGCGACCTTTGGGTTGCCGGGCAGGTACTTTACCCACTCGGCTAGCCCGGTCGGCGATTTGGTTGATGCTGTTGCTTCATGCTTAATACTATCATCCCCATCTACTCAACACCTTTTGTTTGAAAATGTATAGTTTTTACGCTGTCAGTGTGATTTTCCTATCAAGTGCCACTTAATATATAATAATAGATTCTACTATAGGCAATTGAAGAGAGTATACATGTTTTAAGTAGCCCCAGAATGATAACTGAAAGGGATTAACATCAGTGTCTGGTAGACAAAATTTATTTAAATTTTATTTCTGTAATTTTTGAATATTATTTTAGTAATTTTGTAAATTTTATTTCAGTAATTTTGTGAAATTTCTGTAATGTTTTGTAAATTTAATCTTTAACTTTTTCTAAAGTATTTCTGCTAATTTAAATTCCTTCTGCTTCAGTAGCTTAATTTTAACTTCACTCGTAGATAAAGTTTTGGTAACTGTTTAATTTCTGTAATACTGTGTTCATTTAAATACTGTAGTATATTATAAATTTAAATTTTGATTTAACTTTACAATATACTACAAATTTTGCCAAAACAATGGTTGTTAAGAGATCCACTTTCAATACAAAGTCCAAGAACGTTGTGAATTATCAACTGTGTAGTAATACACTCAGGGTAGTGGAAAATGAAAAAGACCTGGTAATTTTGCAGTCAGATAGGAAGTTCTCTGAGCAATGCAGCCAGGCTGCCAGGACAGCTCATGGGGTTTTGTCAATGATCTACAGCAATTTTTTCAATGATATACAGCAACTAGCAAGGATAAGGAGGTGATTATCACATTGTACAAAACAATGGTCAGGCCACATCTTGAGTACTGTATGCAGGTCTGGAGGCCTCATTTTAGAAAGGATGTAGAGCTGCTGGAATGAGTACAGAGAAAGGCAACGAGATTGGTGAGGAGAACAAAGTGACGCTCTTACCAAGGGAGGCTTCAGTTCTACAAATTGCAGTGTCTGGAGACTAAGCACCTCTGAGGTGATTTGATCGAGCGGGCTGTTTAAGGCTTTGAATGGATTGAGCAAGCTCAATGCTGAGAGATTCTTCCCCTTGCTCAGGCCACACACGTGAGGAGGCACAAATTCAAATTGGAAGGATGGTTGCAGAATAGATGTTCAGAAATTTCTCTTTAGCCAGCAGGTGGTTGAATTGTTGGAGTTGGGGAAGTTGATAGCTCAAGGAAGACAAACTATTGGAAGGAATGAATAGGAGAAATGAGAGGTGTTGATTTCTTTTTTTTTGGCTGATTCTGTATAAGCTTGCTTTCTTGCATTATTTGCCACTGTTAATGACTCAGAAAGAAATGCCTGCAGGCATGTCTGGTGTTGAGTCACAAGCTCATCAATTGTATAACCTGTGGCATGTATTCTATGGTTGGTGTAGACAAACCAAGCTCAACTGACATCTCTTTTCTTTCCACCCAATTTAAGTAGTGTACCGAACTCAACCTACAACTTGGTGCATTACAAAAATTTGAGTCACCAAAGAAATGGGTGCTTTCCCTAGAACAAATGTAACTGGGAGCTTGTCAGGATCTCATGACCTGCCAAGCAATGCACTCCAATTCAGGTCCCAGAAAAGAACAGTCATGTGCATACTGCTCTGGTTGAAGGAGATTTAGTTTTATTAGGGGACTCTATTGTCAGGAAAACAGGTAAAATTTTTTGTAATAAAGATAGGTGGACCAGATCCAGGGTGTGTTTGCCAGGAGCAACAGCTGACCTTACAACAGATTGTAAGATTTTAAAGGCACCAAAGAGAGCATTATTATTCATGTGGGGACTAATGATATTAAACGAACACAACCTGATTATTTGTTGGATAAATACAGTATAGGGCCAAGCTGAAAAATATGCTGCAAGGTAAGTCAGAATGTGTCTGTGTCTGCAATTCTGTCCAGGCATGACATGCTGAAATCCTTGTGGATTAACTCAAGACTTGAGGGAATCTGCAAGGCTCTAGGGGTAGGGAAATTTTTATCATCATGGCCTGCACTTTTAGGTAGCAGGTAATGTATTTTGTAGTGAAAATATTTATTTGAACAAAGGTAGTGCAAGGATTTTTTGCCGCCATCACTGAGGATTACTTTAGGGTACATGGAAACTACTAGTTAGGGAGAGTAGGATAATATTGATCTACGTTTATCTGATGATATCATTCAAAGGAATGCTTGAACTCGTCTCAAGAATTCTTGTTAGTTTCCGCAACAGCTAATGTTGGCAAGATGTTCTGAGGAACAGCGTTTCAAATGAGTGGGAAAATAAAGCTAGGGAAACAAGCCTAAGTAACTTCAAGGGGTGTGTGAGGGTAGTAAACTATAGAAGAACACTTTGTCTTAACTGTGTGCACAGTAATGTCAGGAGTGTTGTCAATAAATTCAAACTCCTGGTTAGGACAACTAATGCTGACATAATAGGGTAACAGAAAAGTGTTACCTGGAAAATGGGGTTAATAAGTTCCACTATGGTATGTATAATGTACTTAGGGAAGATAGAAGGGGTAATGGTGTTATGCTTCTTATCAAAAGCTGCCTGAGAATGAAAAGAGCTTTTACTAACTTCTGCCAGCACAGAATCTGTGGTGTGAGTTAGTTGGAAGCATAGGTATAAAAAGGGTGGGGGTAATCTACAGACTAGAAGGTTGTGAAACGTATGATGGGAAATTCTGCATGCAGATGGAATGGGCAATCAAGCTTGAATGTCTTATTATGGGTGACTTCAATCTGCCCCTAACTGATCAGAACCAGTGGAAGGGAAATTCACCATGGGGAACTAAATTTTTAAATAAATTTGTACCAGCATGTTAGAGAAATTACTAGAAGTGAGAATATTCCTGACCTCATCACTACTCACGAATCAGACGATATCACAGGGCTTAAAAATACAGAAACCATTGTCGGAAAGTTATGATGCAATCGTCAGTTGGCCGACCAGGCTAGCCGGGTGGGTAAAGTGTCTGCCTGGCAAACCAAGTCGCGGGTTTGAATCCCACCTTGGGTTTGGATAAGAGTAGTGCAAAAACCTTGGGAGGGGCATTATGGCCACAGAAGCCGATGCGCCAACAACTAAAAAAAAAAAAAAAAAAATCATCAGTTGCAAGATGAAGAAAGATGTTGCAATAGTTAAAGGTAAAGGCAGGGGTTTTAATTTCAGAAGAGAGGACTATGACAGTTTAAGGCACAACTTGGCATCTATTAATTTGGCGAATTACAGAGGAAAAGCAAATACATTTGAATTATGGAATACCTTTAAATAAAAAATCACAGAAGCCATGAATGCATATCTATCTATATATTAAAAAAGTTTTCCTCCTATGATATTTATTTGAGCCAGTGGGAGAAGAGGGCGAGGCAATTACATCACTACAAATGCAATTAATTATTGACAACTGCCTTCATAACATTCACCAACCTTGTGCATGTGATTCACTGTCTAACATTTGATATTCCATCGTAACATTTTTTGTATATTAATGAATATTGTATATTTGTAAATACAGTATTGTAGTTTAGCATTTTGTAAATATTTTAAATATGAGGGTGGTTCAATAAAGAATCACCCTGACCTAGCTGCAGAGGTGCTAGCCTGTTGATTCTTGCTACAGTTTTAGTCCTTCTGTACATAGCCACCGTGCAGATTTACACATTTTTCTCATCAATGGATGAGGCTATGGATACCATTTTTGTAGAAGTGGTGAGGTTGGTCTTTGAACAATGACTCTGTTGCAGAAATGAATGTCTCGTCATCAGGGAAGTGGGTCCCCTGAAGAAATGATTTGAGAGAAGGAAACAACAAGTCCGATGGTGCAAGATCAGGTGAGTAGGCTGGATGGGACAGTATTTCATATCCACAAGTGGCCGCTTGTGTTGTTGCAATTTCAGAAGTGTGAACTGGGGCATTGTCTTGAAGCATTCTCACACCTTTAGACAGCATGCTATGCCCACATGTTTTGATTTTCTGCCGTAATTTTGTGAGTAAGTTGGCATAATAGGCACCTGTAATTGTTCTACCTTTCGGCAGGTAACCAGCCATTATTACGCCTTTCTCATCCCAACACACTGTCAGCAAGACCTTTCCTGCTGACCCTTGGACCCTTGCCTTCTTGGGGGGTGGGGAACCATGATGTCGCCATTCCACAGTCTTCTTTTTACTTTCAGGGTCAAAATGGTGTATCCAACTTTCATTCTGAGTGATTAGACAAGAGAAAAAGTCTTCCTCGTTTTTTTTGGCACAGGGCTACAACTCTTGTGATTTCTGTTGTCGATCAGCCTTCTGGAAACCAGTCAATAATCAGGGAATCCATCTTGCACTCAATTTCCATAAATGGAGTTGGTCATGAAGGACTGTTTTAACAGAGCCCACACTAATCTCAACCTCTGGGACAATTCACGCACAGATATCCAGCGATCTTCCATGATTAATGAATCCACTTTTCTGATTGTGCTGTCATCAATGGCTGAATGGGGATGACCTGGAATGGGCTCAGATTCTACCGATGTCTTACCACACCCAAACTATCTATGCCAGTGCTTCACAATGCCATAGGATGGGGCTTCATCCTTATATACAGCAGTCATCTCCTCGTGGATTTCTTTAGGAGATTTCCCCTTCAAGAACAGATACCGGATTACAGCTCTGGCTTCAACTTTGTCCATGATGCTACTTCGTCACACGTTCAGCTCTGTAAGAGAAAAACAAATTAAGGCACAGGGCTGAAATTTTACACCTTTAGTACAGAGATATGTATGATTTTACAGACAAAATATCGCCCTCACCTACTTCCACACTCTGCGATATGTGGAAGTAGGTGAGGGCAATTCTTTATTGAACCACCCTTGTATTTGTTTAGTTTGTAAATATTTCAGTTAAATATTTTAGCCCTGCTCTTTTGGATGCAACAATATTCCTCTTGTATTATGCAACCCAAAGAAAAATTCCTTTTCCTAAGTGACCTATGTAAATGCAGGTAAATAATTACATAGTGATATTGACTGAAGTCCAGTATAGTATACACCGGCAGGTACTTCAATGAAAGGGAGGAAGACAGTGATAATAGACAGGTGAAGGCACCTGCCTTTTCTGATTGCTGGTCAACATCAAAAATGTTTCTGGCTTGAAAATAGTCAATTCATCTTAATTTCACTTGGTCTTGGCGCATTATAGCCTTAGTAGCTGATGCGCCAATAAAACCAAAAAACCCAAACCCACTCTTAATTTCAGCACGAGAAAACCAAATATAACATTTAAAACTCTTAGTTAGCTCTCAGTTCCATGATATAGCCCCCTCTTATGATTTAGGGGAATATTGGTGAATACTAGGGAATTTGTAGTCTAGAGAATAGATAGGTTGATAACACTGAAACAGGAACTGATACACCATGTTTTTTTTATTGTTTCTGTGTATCATTTACCTTGCAAGTGTTGTTATGAGTGATGTGCATTTCTTTTTTTTTTTTTTTTTTTTTTTTTCTGGTTTATAGACAAAAATTTTGTAAAAAACCAGGATGTAAATGTGTTAATAGTGTTGACAATTTTGTTATGTGTATGGTGATGTGACATTTTCCATTCAGAAACACTAATTGACTCCGCTTGTGAAGACAGCCTACTCCCATTATTTTGGCTGTAAGGTAGGGGATGAAGACAAATCCTGGGCACCTCATATTTGCTGCAACACGTGTGCTGTAAATCTCCATGGATGGTTGAATAACAAAGGATGTTCAATGCCTTTTGCCCTCCCAATGATTTGGAGGGAGCCTTCAAATCATGTAAATGACTGTTATTTCTGCATGGTGCCTCCTCTTCAGCATGGTATGTCAAAAAAAAAGGAAGTGGACTGTGGAATACCTCAACATCCTGTCAGCTATTTGACCAGTGGCACATGGGGATGGTCTGCCTGTACCTCACCCTCCAGAAGAGTACACTTTGGAGTCTGATGAAGATGTGGACAGTGTGAGGAATGATGGTCAACCTGGACCTTCAACATTAGAGGATCCTGATTTTGTACCAGAACCTGAGTTGCCAAGTGAGTCGCACAGAATCACTCAAGGTGAGCTAAGTGATCTAATTCGAGACCTAGGTCTATTGAAAGATAAAGCAGAGCTTCTGGGATAAAGGCTCTAACAGTGGAATCTTCTTCAACCAAATGTCAAATTGTCCGTGTACAGGAGCAGTCAGAATGCTTTGACTCCATATTTTAAAAGTGAAAACAACCTTGTTGCCTGCTGTGATGTCAATGGTTTGATGACAGCTTTGAATGTGAAACACAACCCACAGGACTGGAGGCTATTCATAGACTCATCAAAGCTAAGTATAAAAGCTATTTTGCTCCACAACAGCAACGCTCTTCCTTCAATTCCTCTAGGCCATGCTGTCCACATGGAGACATACGAGAATATGAAATTAATTTTGGAAGCAATGAAATACAAAGACCACCAATGGCAGATCTGTGGAGACCTGAAGGTGAGTGCAGTACTGCTGGGCATGCAGTTGGGATACACAAAATAATACTGCTGTTTCCTGTGTAAGTGGGATAGTCGAGCTAGATCCTCATGCTACAAGAGAAAAGTCTGGCTCTAAGGGAAAATCTGCACCCCAGGGAAAAAAATGTCCAGCACAATCCTCTGGTTGATCGAAGAAAAATTCTTCTGCCCCTTTACACATCAAACTGGGACTTGTGAAGAACTTTGTTAAAGGGATGAGCCAGGATGGAGAAGCTTTCAAGTACTCAAGAGGACAATTTCCACTGTTGAGTGATGCTAAGGTTAAGGAAGGAATCTTTCTTGGTCCGCAAATTCATGAACTTTTAAAGGATGAAAACTTTGAGTGAGTCATCCAGGGTAATGAGAACGCAGCTTGAGAAGCCTTTAAAAGTGTTGTGCGTGACTTCCTGGGGAAACCGAAGAGCTGGAAACTATGTTGAGACTGTGAACAACCTTCTAGAAAAGTATCATCAATTAGGCTGCAACATGTCACTGAAAATCTACTTTCTTGACTCTCATCTGGACTTCTTCCCTGACAAATGTGGTGCAATGAGTGATTCCACCAAGACGTTTCAGCAATGGAAAGATATGAGGGTAGGTGGAACACTTCTATGCTTGCTGACTACTGTTGGACAGTAACAAGAGATGGCCCGAAAGTGGAATACAAGCAAAAGGAAGGCACTGTCATGAATAGGTCACATTTTGAGAAAGTACTTTCAGTTCCTGTGCAGTTTTCTTGTGTTCTTATTTTTTTACATTTTAATTAAAAACAACTGTGATTTATATTGTATCAAGGAAATGTAAATATGACATTGTTTTAATGACTTTTCACTCCAACTACTACTGAAATTACTGTATTCTTAGATAATAGCAAAAGTACTGTATCTCAAAAACTAGAGCTAATAAAAAATTTCTGAAGTCATATTTGTTTTTCTCGACCCAAAATTAGTAAAATTTGCCTATTTTAAGAAAGGAAACAAATTCAAAGAATTTTTTTGTTGAACGGTATTAGTTTGTGTCCTCGAGGAAGGGGGGCTTAGCTTAGGTAGGGTGTTTATCCCTCCATCCGCTGTTTTAAAATGGGAAAACGAATTCCCGATTTAAAAACAGTGGCAAATGTGGGGAAAAACACCCTAGGCATATCAACATAGGAGGACAATGGGCGGGGAAAGCAGTGGCATCTACCAATCACTGCTTTGTTCCTGTCCGTTTGTCAAAATATGGGAGTCACAACTTCTCAATCACTGCTTTCCACTGTTTTACTTGCGCCATGTTGGAGTGTGTACACACCGTTCTGTAATTTTACCGTGATATTTATTCGACCTTGAGAATGCTGTGCACTACTAATGAACAGGTAAATAATTACAGTTCATTTCCTGATTAGATATCGACCAGCAC
This sequence comes from Mastigoproctus giganteus, assembly GCF_048544385.1. Taxonomy (NCBI): domain Eukaryota; kingdom Metazoa; phylum Arthropoda; class Arachnida; order Uropygi; family Thelyphonidae; genus Mastigoproctus; species Mastigoproctus giganteus. Next base: position 103,210,956 of record NC_143587.1, on the reverse strand, counting down.
ATTTCAATAGGTGTCTTTTATGTAGAAAAGATTTGATATATTATTTCCTCTTTCTGTATAAGATTTGACTTATACAGAAAGAGGTATTCCGTATACCTCTACATTTTACGTATAAAAGCTTGCTCAGGGGTGGGTGAGCAAAGCAAGCAGGGGGAAAAATCCCCTAGTATAAACTAAGAAAATATTGCACAAGGATGATGCTGAAATGGATGAATATGCAGGCTGGATTGGCTAATATAGAAGAAAAAGATAGCATGGAAAAGTTACAGAGTGATGAAAGCCAACAACAGCTAAAAGTTGATCTGTAAAAGTACAAATAACGTAGAGAGGCCAAGGCTGTATATGAGAAAACACTAGGTAACAGAACCAAGAATGGGGACGAGGAGTTTTTCAGGTATGTGAATACAAAGAAGAATACAACAGGTCACTGTTGAACAAAAGCCGAGAATTAGGGTTGAATTTGAAAGTGCCTGCAATTCTGCCCAGACACGATAGGAGGGAGTATATGATGAGAGCCTTGTCGATCAATTCGGCCCTGGAAAGATTGTGCAAGGCTCAAGGGGTAGAATTTTTTTCAGCCTGGACTGTACTGGTTAACAGGAGAGATTGCTTCTACAGGGATGGGATACACTTAAATAGAAAGGGTGCAAGAATATTTGCTGATGCTATCGAGGCAGTGTTAGGTGGGTCGGAAAACTGCTAGCTTGGGGGGAGATAGACCAATAGATTGACAGTAGCCACTGGCAGAGGTGAAAGGGATTCTTGCACTGCTTCTATTAGAATGAGCAGAAGCCTGAAAAACAAGATGCATGATATTTCAGAGACTGCTGGGAGCCATTGCGGTACAAGTAAACACATGGGTTGTGTAAGGGTAGCTAACAATAGAAACAGGTGCAGGTATACTTGCGTGTACACCAATGCTAGGAGTTTAGTAAATAAATTTGATGAATTTGAGGTATTGCTCAAAACATTAAAGGCAGATATTGTTGGGATATCAGAGACGTGGTGTCACACAGATATAAGGGATGCAGAACTGCAATTTGGGGAGTACAACGTCTACAGAAAGGATAGTCAGGATAGGAAGGGGAGAGGGGTTATGCTATTAGTTAAGAAACACATAAAAACCAAGGAAGTGAAGCCAGTCGACATCGCTGGACAGTGCAGTGTTGAGTCAGTTTGGTGTGACATAAGCATTGGGAGATCAAAATTGAGAGTAGGAGTGTGCTATAGGCCTAATGACTCTGATGAGTATAATAAGAAACTGTACAGGGAAATAGAGTGGGCCAGTAAATCAGAGAGTCTTATAATGGGAGATTTTAATTCCCTAGATATTGACTGGAATTTGGGGGCTGGTCACTCACACACTAGCAGGGCTTTTGTGGATTTATTGGATGATTGTTTTCTACATCAGCATGTTCGGGAGGCAACTAGAGGGAGTAATACTCTTGATTTGATTATCAGCAGTGATTCTTCATGCATTAAGAATGTGCAGATAAATGAACCACTAGGTGGCAGTGATCACAGTGGGCTGAAGTGGGATTTACTCAAAGAGGTAACTACCATTAGGGGTAAAGGGAAGGGTTATTGCTTCCGTAAAGGCGACTACGATGGACTGAGACAGTATTTAAATTCTATACAGTGGAACCAACTGATGATGTTACCAACAGCAAATTCAAAATGGGAAGCATTCAAAGAACTTATCTTGGAAGCTACTAGGCTTTACATACCAACTAAGAAATATTGTTCAAGGTTTAGGCCAAAATGGATGTCAGATGAACTAATGAGGCATATGGCAGAGAAGAAAAATGCATGGGATACTTACAAATTAACACATGACACAGAAGCCTATGATAGATACAAGTTGATATGCAACCAAGTTACAAAGGAGGTTAGGCAGGCGAAGGCAGATTACGAGAAATCCTTGGCAAGGGATGCAAAGAAAAACAGCAAAGAGTTCTTTACTTATGTAACCTCTAGAAGGAAGGGGATGAATCAGATTGGTCCACTTGATATTGATGGGTCAACTGTTGATGATCCTGCTCAGGTAGCTAACAAACTAAATGAATATTTTGCATCGACATTCACACATGAGGAGTTATTCAGCGAGGGGAATGCCAGAGGTGTATTCAACTCTAGCAGTAAGCTACAGAATCTTGAAATAACTGGGAGTAAAGTGGAGGAGAAACTGTTGAAGATAAACACAAGAAAGGCACCCGGGATGGATGGGATCTATCCAGTTATATTAAAGGAGGCAGCAAAGGAAGTAAGCAAACCCTTAGCCATAATTATGAGAGCTTCCTTGGACTCAGGGGAGGTACCCATAGACTGGAAATGTGCAAATGTGACCCCAATTCACAAAGGAGGATCAAAGGCTGACACAAGTAATTATAGACCTGTGAGCTTAACTTCTGTTCCAAGAAAATTAATGGAGGCACTGGTTAAAGAAGCACTGCAGGATCATTTAGACAAGACTTCAGTTATAGCTCAGACACAGCATGGTTTTGTTAAGGGGAAGTCTTGCCTGACCAATTTGATTGGATACTATGATGCAGTCACAAAAGAACTGGATGCAGGGAATAGCTTTGATATTATATACTTGGATCTTAGAAAGGCTTTTGATACTGTTGCTCATGGAAGACTGCTACACAAATTGGAGCAGTGTGACATTGGAGGCAAATTGCTGCTATGGATAAAGGGGTGGTTGAGGGGGAGAAGACAGAGAGTGGTAATCAATGGACACTGCCCATCGTGGACTAATGTTATTAGTGGAGTCACTCAGGGCTCAGTGTTGGGTCCATTATTGTTTTCTGTATTTATAAATGATATTGATGATGGGATATCAAGCTTAATGTCCAAGTTTGCAGACGATACAAAGGTTGGCAGGGTTGTCAAGGACACTACTGACACTATGCTACTGCAACAGGATCTGGAAAGGTTGAGCAGATGGGCTGAGAGGTGGCAAATGAAGTTTAACATTGACAAATGTAAAGTACTACACATGGGAAACAGCAACGCCAGAGCAACGTATCAACTCTGTGGTACTACACTGACAGTGGTAGAGAATGAAAGGGACTTGGGGGTGGTTGTGCAGGCAGATATGAAGTTCTCTGAGCAGTGCAGACGGGCTGCAAGAGTAGCTCATGGAGTATTGTCAATGATATACAGGAATTTTTCCAGCAGGGATAAGGAAGTGATTATTCCCTTGTATAAGGCAATGGTCAGGCCACACCTAGAGTACTGTATACAGGTCTGGAGGCCTCATTTCAAGAAGGATGTAGAGCTGCTGGAACGAGTACAGAGAAGGGCAACAAGATTAGTGAATGGAACAAAGGGGTGCTCTTACGAAGAAAGGCTTAAGTTTTGCAAATTACAATGTCTGGAGACTAGGCACCAGCGAGGTGATCTGATAGAGGTGTATAAAGCCTTGAATGGTTTGAGCATGCTCAATGCTGATGGGATTCTTCCTCTAGCTCAGAAAAATCACCTGAGAGGGCATAAATTCAAATTGAGGAAAGACAGATGTAGGATAGACGTGCGGAAATTTGCCTTTAGCCAGCGGGTGGTTGGTTGGTGGAACAGACTTCTATCCCTTGTAGTGGAGGTTGATAGCCTAAATAAGTTTAAGGCTCAGCTGGACAGGTATTTTGAACGAACAGAGGGGTGAAGTGGAAGTGGGGTTTTTTTTTTGGCTGATGCTGCATAAGCGTGCTTTCTTGCATCAAATGCCTCTACTAATGCTAATGCTAATAAAACAAATCAGATTAGATCCTTGTGTACTGGGTGTGGGAAGATCTTAGATAACCCAGCTGATGTATACATACATCAGCAACATCAGATACATATAAAGACAGATACGTACCATCTGTCTTTACTGAAGAAAGACCCTTTATGCTGAGGAGAAGCTATGCGAGTGAGGCTGAGTCTTGTGAAATTAGTGATTATGAAATTACAGATGACTGTTTATTAGAAAAACTTTCAAGCCTAAAGGTAACTAAGGCTCCTGGAGTTGATGGCATATACCCAATAATTTTGAGGTAGGCATCCAGGAAGTGTATCGAGCCATTGAAGTTAATTACATGGGCATTTTTGGACCTGGGTGAGATTCCTTTGGATTGCAAAAGTGCCAACATATTGCCAATACATTAAGTCAGCAACTACAGACTGGTAGTATGACTTGAGTGGTAGGGAAAATCTTTGAGGCAATGATTAAGAGTGTAATCCAGAGACATTTGGAAAGAAATGGCATTCTGAATGTTTTGTTAAGGGAAAATAATGTTTACCTAACCTAGTAAGCTATTTTGTCACAGACAGTCATGAGCTGGATGTAAGGAACAATTTTAACATAGTTTATTTCGATTTTAGCAAGGCATTTGACTCACTCATGAGAGGTTACTGTATAAGCTAAAATATGTTGGGATTACTGGAGAGGTTCTAAGATGGATTGCAGGGTGGCTGAAGGGCAGAAGGTAGAGGGTTGTGATCAATGGATATTTTTCAGAATATAATATCAGAAGTGGAGTCCCCCTGGGATCGGTTCTTAGGACCCTTTGTTTCTGATTTTCATAATGACATAGATGGGGGGGGGGATAAAGGGCATGATGCCAAAATTTGCAGATGACAAATAAAGATTGGGAGAGTCATCAATAATCAGTGCCAAGCAATCTTCGGGATGACTTGAACAGGCTTCAAGAATGGGAAAAAAAGTGGCAGCTATGTTTTAATGCAACAAAAAGCAAAGCTTTACATTTGGGGAATAGAACCCCAAAATAAATTATACACTTGGTGGGGCTGAATCAAAAAACAGTAGAGGAAGAAAGGAATTTGGGAATTATGATATAGGCAGATGAAGTTTCCTGAGCAGTGAAGGCGCCTCCGTAGCCAGCTGGGCAGGAGCAGCAGTGCGTAGCACATACTTCTTGATTCGACCGGGGTTCAAGCCTGTGACCACCAAATACAGAGGATGCAGAAAGGTCAGGGAATGAACCACCGCATATTCCCCGAGCAATATGGCCTTAGTTGCTAATGCTCCTAAAAACCAAAGAACAAAAGAATCTGAGCAGTGAAAACGTGCATTTGACTCAGTCAAATGCACGTTTTCACTGCTCAGGAAACTTCATATCTCTCTCTCTAGTCCACATAATCAGAGTCTTTCCTTGTACAGTTGCCCTTTTGCTGATCTCACCAATGTGAGTTGTCCATCTCTGGACCCTTTCAAGAAGCTCAATGTCTCTTTTTTTTTCCGACAAGGTCTCCATACTTGGCCAGTATTCCAAATGCACTCTTACAATTGCCTTATACAGTGGGATTATGACCTCTCTATCCCTACAGGATATTGTTTATTTAATTATCGATAGGACACCATAAGCTTTCTTAGCTGCACTAGCATTTGACTGAGTCAAATGCACGTTTTCACTGCTCAGGAAACTTCATATCTGCCTATATCATAATTCCCAAATCCCTTCCTTCCTCTACTGTTTTTTAATTCAACCCCAGTAAGTGTATAATTTATTTTGTGGTTCTATTCCCCAAATGTAAAGCTTTGCATTTTGTTGCATTAAAACATAGATGCCACTTTTTTGACCATTCTTGAAGCCTGTTCAAGTCATCCTGAAGAGTACTGCTTGGCACTGATTATTGATGACTCTCCCAATCTTTATTGTCATCTGCAAATTTTGGCATCATGCCCTTTATCCTCCCCCCCCCGCCATCTATGTCATTATGAAAATCATAATGGACCCAATATAGGCAGATATGAAGTTTCCTGAGCAGTGAATATAGGCAGATATGAAGTTTCCTGAGCAGTGAATATAGGCAGATATGAAGTTTCCTGAGCAGTGAAAATGTGCATTTCACTCAGTCAAATGCTAGTGCAGCCAAGAAAGCCTATTGTGTCCTATCTATGATTAAATAAACAATATCCTGTAGGGATAGAGAGGTCATAATTCCACTGTATAAGGCAATTGTAAGAGTGCATTTGGAATACTGGCCAAGTACGGGGACCTTGTCTGAAAAAAAAAAAAGAAGAAGACATTGAGCTTCTTGAAAGGGTCCAGAGATCGGCAACTCACATGGTGAGATCAGCAAAAGGGCAACTGTACAAGGAATGACTCTGATTATGTGGACTAGAGAGAGATATTGACAACCAGTTACCTTAGAGGGGACCTGATTGAGGTTTATAAGGCTCTGAGAGGCATTAGTAAAAAGAACGAGTGCAGAATTTTCACTATTATATAGAATTCCGGAACTAGGTGCCATAAAATTTGAAATTACAGGATTTAGACTAGATTGTAGGAAACTTTCTTTTAGCCAGAGAGTCATTGATTACTGGATCGGGTTCCTTCTACAGGTAGTTGAGGCTAATAGTTTGAAGGCACTGAAGGGTTAACTGGATAGTTCCCTGCATGAGGAGGCAAGTGCATAATTTGAATTTTCTTATCTGCTTTTTATTTATTTTACTTTTATTTTATTTTTTTTTGGCCAGTGCAGCAAAGTCCTGTGGCTTCCTAGAACTATATGGCTAATTTAATACCTTTATTATAAAAAATTGATGTTGATGGCACCCTGAATTACTTGGTACCCAGGGCAGTCACTCCTGTTGCTCCACCCGAAATCCATCACAGTGGTCTTGTGCAATCAGTACTAGCATCTAGACAAGACTTCAGTTATAGCACTGACACAGCATGGGTTTGTTAAGGGGAAGTCTTCTCTGACCAATTTGATTGGATACTATAATGTGGTCACAAAGGAACTGGATGCAAAGAATAATTTTGATATCATATATTTGGATCTTAGGGAGGCTTTTGATACTATTGCACATGGAAGACTGCTGCACAAATTGGAGCAGTGTGGCATTGAAGGCAAATTGCTACTATGGATAAAGGGATGGTTGAGTGGGAGAAGACTGAGAGTGGTAATCAATGGACACTGCTCTTCGTGGACTAATGTTATTAGTGGAGTTCTCCAGGGTTCAGTGTTGGGTCCATTGTTGTTTTCTGTATTCATTAATGATATTGATGATGGTATATCAGGCTTAATGTCCAAGTTTGCAGATGATACAAAGGTCAGCAGGGTTGTTAATGACAGTATGCAGCTGCAATGGGATCTAGAAAAGTTAAGCAGTTGGGCCGAGAGGTGGCAACTGAAGTTTAACATTGACAAATGTAAAGTACTACATATGAGAAGCAGTAATCCCAGAGTAATGTATCAACAGTGTGGTACTACACGGACAGTGGTAGAGAATGAAAAAGACCTGGGGGTAATTGTGCAGGCAGATATGAAGTTTTCTGAGCAGTGCAGATGGTCTGCAAGAGTAGCTCATGATGTCTTGTCAGTGATATACAGGAATTTTTCCAGCAGGGATAAGGAGGTGATTATCCTCTTGTATAAGGCAGTGGTCAAGCCACCCCTTGAGTACTGTATACAGGTCTGGAGGCCTCATTTTAAGAAGTATGTAGAGCTGCTGGAATGAGTACAGAGAAGGGCAACAAGATTAGTGAATGGAACAAAGGGTTGCTTTTACGAAGAAAGGCTTAAGTTTTGCAGATTACAGTGTCTGGAGACTAGGCACCTGCAAGGTGATCTGATTGAGTTATATAAAACCTTGAATGGTGTGAGCATGCTCAATGCTGATGGGATTCTTACTCTTGCTCAGAATAATGGCCTGAGAAGGCATAAATTCAAATTGAGGGAAGACTGTTGTAGGATAGATGTGCGGAAGTTTACCTTTAGCCAGCAGGTGGTTGCTTGCTGAAACAAACTTCCATTTGTCATTGTAGAAGTTGATAGCTTAAATAGATTGAAGGCAGAACTAAAGAAACATTTGGAGTGAGTGGATGGGTGAAATGAGAAGGGTTTTTTTTTTTTTTTTTGGCTGATGCTATATAAGCTTGCTTTCTTGCATCATGTGCCTTTACTAATGCTAATGCTAAAAGGTGGTTACTTGCAATAAGTTTCTTTTTCCCAGAAACTGTTAAAAACACTAATAGAATTAAATATTAAAAACACTAATTCCATATAATTTCAGAATGTTAAAAATCACTGCTAAAAATATAACAGTTATTGAGAAATATATATAATAAATAGTCAATACAGTAATATTTTTAACCAAAATGTTTTTCAGTTTATTTCCTTAGATTTTTTTTTTGTGGTGGTAGTTCATTTCTGTATCATTTTATACTCTGGTAATTTTGATTCAGAGCTGTTAAAGAGTAGGGACAGCTATAACCCACAAAAAAAAAAAATTATTTGAATAATAATGCACTTTCAGTAATAAAAGGGTACATATAAAAGGAATGTATTCTAATCGTGTCTGTAGATATGAGCACTGCTTTACAGAAGAGCTGTAGTGTTCTTCCCTTCAGGATCCAGTCACATCTGGTAATATGAGAGATTGTTTCCATTAAATGTTTAACTTTTTTCAGCATATATTTGATGTAGAGGAAGATGACAATTTATTGTCCAAGTAGATTCCTGAGTATTTTACGACCCTGTGATTCTTCAGGAATTGCTACTCAGAGTGGATGGCAGGAGAGCAGTAGCCTTTTGGCATAAGTATGCTGCTTTTATTAGTTGATACCGTAAGTTTTTGCATTTTGGTTCAGATGCAAGATGAAATAGTATGTGGTTGGCTTTGACTTCTATTGATGATCCCTCCACAATGGCAACTAAATCATAGGTATAGGAAAGCAAAATAGCATTTTTAAAGTCCTGAAAATGATATTCATCAAGGACTACATCTTGAGATCCACTCTACGTTAGAGCTTAGGGTGGATCCCTGAGGATACTTTTAGTGATGGGTCTACATTTCTATTGGTATTTGGTTTTAACAATGATTTTTTCTATTTGAGAAATAGCTAATGATGCATTGGCAAATTTTCTTTGAGCAGTCTGACTACTGGATTCCTGAGTTTATATCCTGGAAATGTTTGATGACACCAGTCCACTAGATAGTTGAATTTTCCCTTAAAAATCAATAAGATGACCATCAGATACTTGGATTCTCTCACTGTGGTTAGGATTTTGTGAAAGGCATCAATAGCAGAGCATCCTTACTTGAAGCCATATTGATTTTTAGATGAAAAGCCTTGTTGATTCTAGTAATATGACAGGAATCTGTTAATTTAGCATTCAAAGACCTTGCAAAGTACAGACAGAAGTAAAATTAACCAGTCTGATCTCAGTTGGGATATTGGTTGATCCAGGTTTTTGGGAATCACTTTGAAGTTGGCTGTCTTCCAATCTTCTGGGAATATTCCTGATTTGAGACAAGTATTATATAGTTTCATAGTATTATATGTCCTTGAGGCTGTCACAAACAGATATCCCAAGCACGGATTGCCACCTGGGAGTCTAAAATGCCGATGGAACTGATATTCGGGTAACAACAAATCAAGTGGACCTAATTTCAACAAAATACCTTACTGCTACAGTTTGTATGGCAGTCTTTTATGGGCAACAGTATCAAAATCTAAGTATACAATGTCAAAATTATTTTTTGCATCCACTTCCTTTGTCACTGTAGTAGTAGTGGCATGTGATGCAAGAAAGCAAGTTTATGAGCTTAGGCAGCATCAGCTAAAAAAAAAAATTTACAAAACAATTCCCTCTAAATGTTTGTCCAGTTCCTCCTTAAATTTATTTAACCTATCAACATCCACAAAGACAGATGGAAGTTTTTTCCAGCAATTAACCACCTGCTGACTAAAGGCAAATTTCCACACATCTATTCTACATCTATCTTTTCTCAATTTGAATTTATGCCCCCTTAGGTTCGTAATCTGAACAAGTGGAAGAACCCCATCAGATAGACCCCGGGGGCTCACATCTGGTGAGTATGGGCTTGGCAAACCCAGGGTCCTGAGCTGGATATCATCATTCTTCACTTTCTTGGTGATTCCTTTCTACTTCAATCTCTCAGGGTAACTCGGGGAATTTTTTTTTTTGGCTGGTGCAGCATAAGCCTCAGGCTTCCTTGTACCATATGGCTAATAATAATTCAGCGTGTTCAACCTTTCAAGGACTTATACACTTCAGTCAGATCACCTCGCAGGTGCCTAATCTCCAGCTGCTGCATTTTTTTTTTTTTTTTTTAATGAAAACCCCAAACACAAGAGGTATTAGAACCTATAGTACTTAGTACCATGCTTGGGTTGGAGGTTGAGACGACGAAAGAAGATATTTGTTGACATTAGACTTGAACTTCTGTACACTGTAATTTTCAGGAAATACGTGTGAAAGAACGTTGTTCCAAAAAACGGCAGTTGAATGAATAAATGAGGAAAATGAAAAGTTGGTTCTGTGAGTTTGAAGTTGGACAATAAATGGATGTTGTCTGATTGCAGCACGTGTTCAGACTGTTTTGAAAGAGAGAGCGGGAATTATAGAAGCCACTTCAGAAGAACAGTGCCCATGGAAGTATCTGTAGAAAAGGCATGCAGCAGAAACAGTATGTCTATGAGACAGAGTGCAGAGACTATTAGAGAGGAGTCATTAATTAACCTAACTGCCCTCCTCTGAATGGAATCCAGAAGCCTGAGAGTTGTTTGGGGGCACCGCCCCAGATGTGGGAACAATCTTCCATGGTAGGGCAGATTTACGATTTGTACAGAATGAACAGCTGTTTGGAAGAAAAGTAACACCAAGAGCGAGAGAGAAACCAAGTTTCTCTTTCGCTCTTGATGCAGAGGAAGCAATATTTGTAATGTGCTTGTGCCAAGAGAGATTAGAAGTCAGGGTATTCCCCAAAAGAGATATATCATTTTGCTTAGAAATCGGAGCACCAAAGATAAGCATGGGAGCACAAGAATCTTTTTTGCCAGATATAAGACAAGACTGAGTTTTAGAAGAATTGAAACCAACTAAGTTGTCTTTTGCTTAGAAATCGGAGCACCAAAGATAAGCATGGGAGCACAAGAATCTTTTTTGCCAGATATAAGACAAGACTGAGTTTTAGAAGAATTGAAACCAACTAAGTTGTCTTTGTCCCACTGGAGAATTACCTGGAGATCGGTATTTTAAGGAATTGGTAGCGGATATTCGAGAAGTTGAAGCTGATTGAGCAGGACAAGGTTTTTAAAAATGGAAAGCGGAATGCAATGTGCTATCATCAGCAAAACTATGGATAGGATTTCCAGTCAATGGAAGAAGGTCATTAATATACAAGAGGAAAAGAGTGGGGAAAAGAACTGAACCTAGGGGGACAACAGCAATAGTGCAGAAGTTAGAAGACAGCCATCTACCATCACCCTCAGTGAGCGATCAGAGAGAAAACTGGATAACCAATTACAAAAAAACAGTTGTCAAACCATAAGATGGAAGCTTGTTTAGAAGACCTTTATGCCAAACACGATCAAAAGCCTTTGAGATGTCAAGAGCAACTGCTTGTGTTGCACCAAACTTTTCCATTGAATTTGTCCATATATGGATAACATAAGCCAGAATATCATTGGATCGACACTGACAGAATCCATACTGGTGATCGTTGATCAGATGGAAGGTTTCTAGGTAGTTTAAGAGTTGGCGATTAGTTGATTTCTCCATTGCTTTAGAAAGAGTAGAAGTAATTGCAATGGGACAATAATTGGATGGGAGGCACTTGTCACCCTTTTTTAGGAACTGGCTGGATATGAGAAAATTTCCAATCAGAAGGAAAAACACCTTTGGAATAAGAAAGGGAAAAAGGTGGCAAAGGATAGGATTAAGTTCAGGAGCACAGGTTTTGAGAAAAAGTGAAGAAATACCCTCAGGACCTGGAGCTTTCTTAGCATTAGCATTAGTAGAGGCATATGATGCAAGAAAGCAAGCTTATTCAGCATCAGCCAAAAAAAAAAAAAAAAAACACACACCACTCCCATTTCACCCCTCCGTTCGCTCGAAATACCTGTCCAGTTGAGCCTTAAATTTGTTTAGGCTATCAACTTCAACAACAAGGGATGGAAGTCGGTTCCACCAACCAACCACCCGCTGGCCAAAGGCAAATTTCCGCACATCTATCCGACATCCGTCCTTCCTCAATTTGAATTTATGCCCTCTGAGCTGATTATTCTGAGCAAGATGAAGAATCCCATTGGCATTGAGCATGCTAAAACCATTCAAAGCCTTATAGCATCGAGGTTCGTCAGAATCCTTCTGACATCCTTTTGACGGAAGACCGCAGGAGGCATTGGGCATTGAATGGAGTGTGTTGGGAATGGTGGAAGTGATTTACCAAGATCATTAATACATGAGTTGGAAATAAAATGGGATGCTAGCAGGTCCGCTTTATCCTTGGCTGAAGTGACAACAGAACCAACTGGTTTTGACAGAGGTGGGAGTAGAGATGGTCAAAAGTTGCAGCCAATAGCTTTGGCAAGAGAGTAGAATTCTCGGCTACCATTAGGGCAAGAAGAAAGTCTTCTACTCTTAGCCTGTTCAAAATCTAGTTTGGACTGATTAATGACCGCTTTACAATTGTTGCAAGCTTTCGTGTAGGCAGAAAATGAAAGTGAAGAATTGGAAAAAAGCCAATTACGATATGCAACATTCTTCTCTTGAACAGCCTTAGCACATTTATTGGAAAACCAAGGTTTAGATAAAGGACGAGATTTTAAAGTGGAGTGTGGATATAGGATTCCATTCCTACAAGAATAATTTCACTGACACAATCTGAGCAAACGTTAACATCAGAAGTTTTGAAACAGTAATCCAAACAAGGAAAAGAAGAAAAGAAATCTCGCAGGTCATCCCATTTTGCATTCTTGTAAGGCCAAACAATACAAGGTTGGGAATAACCATGAGATAAAGGCTCCATTGGAGAAGAGACAATCACCAAGTTTTGATCGGAGGTACCTAAAGGACCACTCACTTCGACCGTGTACAGTTTTTTGTGAAAAAAAGATCAAGCGTGTTGGCTGTATGACTGGGATTGTCCGGTATTCTTGTAGGTAAATGAACAATCTGTGCAAGGTCACTAGAAATTGCAAAAGCCTCAGCATCTCGACCAGTTGGGTCGGAGTGACTAGAAAATGGAAGGCAGCTGGAGTTGTGAACATTAAAATCACCAAGGAAAATTACCTCACTGTTAGGAAAGTTGGACTGGAGAAAGTCAAGTTGCAAAGAGAGAAAGTCAAAGAGCTCCAAGTGATTAGTGGAGTTTTGAGAACGGTAGAGACAACAGATGAATTTGACACAATGAGGTAGAGAGATTTTAAGCCAGAGAAGTTGGAAAAGAGGAGGTTCGAAATTACCAAGTCTCTGACAGGGAATATCAGAACGGACATATATGCCCAAGTACCACCTTTGAGAATGAAAGGAATCATACAGCGAATAATTTGGGCAACTGAGTTGAGCAGTACTTGAATCAACTGATAACTGAGATTCTGTCAGAAAAAGTACTTGGAGTTTAGCAGACTGCAAGTGGAAATGGACATCGTTGAGATTAGAACTGAGACGACGTATATTTGTGAAATGAACTAGGAAGTGTTTGGGAGGTTTAGATCTTTTCTCAGATAAGCTTACTCTATTAGTTTGACAATTCATGGTGTATTCAATAGTAAAGAAATGTGGGGAGGACATGCTGTATGAAGTAACGAAATTTTTGACATAGCGTGGCCCAGATCCTTGATATAGCGTGGCCTCGACAATGTTCCCCGCATACACACTACTCGGACTCCCTCCAGTTACTATCTGGCAGAGTAGAGGTAGTAAGATTATACACTAGCTAATCCAGAAGCTTCCTAAAGAGTTAACAATATGTTCTGTCCGGTGTACTAACTAGCGGCTGGCCTGCGAACACCGTTTTAGAGCTGTACCCTCGAAATGTATGGAAGATTGGATCTTGCCATGATGTTCATCATAACCTCAAAAGTAATCAGTCATACTGCATGAGGGAAGAGATGGGGAAGGGTTGACCAGAACTTAGCTCTGGAGACTAATCATTGGTTCCACCACTTCAAGCCTCCAATAAGCAAAGTGGTGGTATTGCACTAGTTGATGAGAGCCATTTGCAGAACTTAAGCCTCTCTTGGTAAGAGGATCTCTTCATTCCCCTCACCAATCTTGTTTCCCTTCTCTGTAGATCATCATCATCATCAGCCATTTTCAATCCACTGCAGGATGAAGACCTCTCCAGCAACTTTCCCGTTCCTTCTGTTTTGAGCACTGGCCATCCATTTACTACCCACAAAATCATGAATTTCATCTATCCATCTCCGCCTTTGTCTTCCAGGTTTTCTTCTAGCTCCTCTTGGATACCATTCTGTTATTTTCTTAGTCTATCTATCATCATGTCTTCGAGCTATGTGTCCTGCCCAAGACCATTTTAGTTCTTTAGTTTTGATAAGAATGTCCTTTACTTGAGTTTGCTGCCTAATCCATGTGTTTCTCTTCTTATCTAACAGCCTGATTGCCAATATAATTTGTTGCATTCTTCGCTGTGTAGTTCTCAGCTTCTCTTCCATTCTTTTGGTGAGTGCCCAAGTTTCACTTCCATAAGTCATGATGGGGAGTATACATTGGTTCATTATTTTACGTTTCAGACAAACTGGGGATATTGCTCTTCAGTATGTGACTATATTTCCTGAATGCTATCCATCCAAAATTTATTCTTCTCTTGACTTCCAGCTATTTATCATTATTACAGCTAATAACTTGTCCCAGATAAGTATATGACTCCACCTTTTCAATTACTGCTCCTTCAATCATTATTTTCCTTTCTGTGGTATACTTGTTCATCATTACTTTTGTTTTAGTCATATTCATCTTTAGTCCAAAATCCTTACTAACTGTGCATAACTGATTAAGATTTTCCTCTAATTTTTTTGGATCGTGGCTTATGACCAAAATGTCATCTGCAAATCGTAAATGGTTTAGGTACTCTCCATTCACATTGACTCCTTTCTGCGACCAGTCTAATCTTCTGAAAGCTTCCTCAAGGGCAGCAGTAAACAGATTCAGAGATATTTTGTCTCCTTGTCGAACTCCTTCTCGATTTTAAATTTCCTACTGTCTTTGTCTAGTCTAATAAAGGAGGTAGCACTCTCATATATTTTCTTCAAAATCATAATATATGGGGTATCTATGCCTTGTCTTTCCAGTGCCCGAAACATTGCCTTATGCTGTATGGAGTCAAATGCCTTTTCATAATCCACAAATGCCAGGCATAATGGTGTTTTATATTCATTTGCTTTCTCCATTAGCTGTGATATTATGTGAAGGTGATCCATAGTTGAGAATCCTGTCCTAAAGCCAGCTTGCTCTTTCGGTTGATTCTCATCAAGTATTCTTTCTAATCTGTTAGTAATGACCCTTGTGAACAACTTGTAGATGTGGGATAACGAGCTAATTGGTCTATAATTTCCAATTTCTGATTTATCTCCTTTCTTATGCAGCAAAACTATGATTGCATTATTCCACTGCTTAGGCGTCGCACCTTTTCTAATGCACTTTGTGAAGAGCCTTGCCAGTTTTTGTGTTATGTCTCTTCCTCCCAATTTTAACAACTCTACAGTAACTTCATCTTCCCCCGGGGCTTTCTGATTCTTCATTTTCTTCAATGCATGTTCTACCTCATCAGGAAGAATATCAGGTATTTTGTATGTGTTGCTATTTTGCAATCCATCTTCCCCACTGATGGCATCATTCCCCTGCTCCTTGTATAATTCTCTATAGTAGTCTTCTGCTATTTGAATTATGCTTTCTCTGCTGTTTATAAGTACACCATCGCTATTCTTCAGTTTCAGTATCATTTGTCTTTCTGTATTACTGCTCATGGCTGCTAATTTAAATCCTTTGTTTTCCCTTAATTCTTGTTCTACTTTTCTTGTGTTAAATCTTCTTATGTCCTCTCTGAGTCTCTTTCTAATGGCTTTGCAAAACTCAGTATACTCAATTTTCTCCCTGCCAGTGTTTTTCTTGCTCTTCATTTGTCGTCTTCGGTTCATCATGACAAGTGTTTCTTGACTAATTTTTTCTTCTTTGGATTTCTTTTTCCCTATAGGTTTTTTGGGCTTTATCACTTTCAGAAAGTTGTAATATTCCTTGTCGATATCTTGGTCCTGAGCAGTCTGCAGAAGCTCAAACCTGTTCTTAAGTTCCAGTACATACTGCTTTTTCTCCTCTTCTGTTATCTCAAAGACCTTTGTATTATTTACTCGAGTCAGTTTTTTCCTTTCCTTTCCTACATCTATATCAAGTGTACATCTTACCATTCTGTGACCACTTCCAACATTTACCTTATTTAGGATGGTAACATCATTCACAATATATCTTCTGTTAGTGAGGATGAAATCGATTTCATTAGTAGTTAATCCATTTGGACTCTTCCATGTCCACTTTCTGTTCACCCTTTTCTTGAAAAAAGTGTTCATTACTGACAGTCCTTGAGATTCTGCAAATTCCACAAGTCTTTCACGTCTTTCACCAATTCCAAAATTTCCTATAGTTCCCCTTTCTGCGCTGTTTTGTCTTTTTCCAACCTTATCATTGAAGTCCCCCATAATAATAGTGTAGTGGGTTTTCTGCTCATCTAGAAGACTCAATTTTGGTGTACATTTCTTCAACCTCTTCATCATTATGGCTCGATGTTGGTGCATAAATCATTATAATCTTTAGATTGTACCTCTTGGAAATCTTGAGTATTAGTCTTGACACCCTTGGTGATGTACTTTTGAATTCCAAAATGTTGTTTTTAAAATCTTTATGGACCAGAAACCCAACTCCACCTTCACTCCTTTCACTGTTTCCATTGGTGTACAGCAGATTTCCACTTGATAAACTTATAAGTGATTCGTTTCTTCTTCTTGTTTCAGCCAAACCGATGATATTCCAATTCACATTTTCTAATTCCTTTTCCAGCTCTAATATCCTGTCTTCACCGATGAGTGATCTTACGTTATAACAGGCCAAGTTCAGTTTCCGTGCATGGCAGCCTGGTCATACCCAGAGATTCTTAGCACCCTCTGCTTCCACTCTGATCCTCTCGCTGCCGTAAGAGGGAGAGTGAAAGCTGCTGGGGACTGAGGGCCATTTGTTTTCTCATGCTGTCATATGCTGGAGAGTTTGGTCTTTTCCTCTTCACTCTGACCAGGCGTCTTGAAGAGAACCACTCTACACGTTCGTTGCCACCTAAGTGACGTAACAGGGCTTACCGTCGAGAAGGTGTGCATGAGTGGATTTTAGGGAGGCAGGCCAACCGGACTTCTCCTAAATCTTCTGTAATAGAGAGATATTGGATCTATCAGTGTTTTAGGCTGAGTGTCTGATAACACACAAGATACCGTTCCCCTCTAAACCCCTTCTTTGTTCTGTTCCCTTCTCTATACACGCTCAAGCAAATCTTTGTCCTTCCTAAAATGAGGCCTTCAGACCTGTATGCAGTACTCAAGGCGTGCCTGACCATTGCCTGTTACAGAGGGACAATCACCTCCTTTTCCCTGCTAGCAAAATTCCTGTATATCATTGGCAAAACCCCATAATCTGCCCTGGCAGCCTGTCTGCATTTCTCAGGATACTTCATATCTGACTGCACAATTACTCCCAGGTCTTTTTCCTTTTCTACCACCTTAAGTGTAGTACCACACATTTGGTACGTTTCTCTGGGGTTACTTCTACCAATATTCAGTACTTTGCGTTTGTCAATGTTAAACTTCAGTTGCCACTTCTCGGCCCATCTGCCCAAATTTTCTAGATCCTGTTGCAGTAGCACAATGCCATTACTGTGATTAACAACCCTTCCAACTTTTGTATCATCTGCAAACTTTGACACTAAGCCTTCGTTATACCTTCGTCAATATCATTGATAAATATACAAAACAACAGTGGACCCAACACCGAGCCCCGTGGGACTCCACTAATAACATTAGTCTATGAAGAGCAGCACCCATTGATTACCACCCTCTGTTCATAGTATCCAATCAGATTTTTCAGATAAGACTGTCCCTTAACAAATTCATGCTGTGACTGCAGTATAAATGCATTCTATTCATGTCTTGTGGCAACAATTCTTGTACAGGTATATTGTGAAATTCATACAATTGCTATTCATGTAATTTTCTCCCATGCTCTTTGTAGATTGAAACTTTTACATGACCTGACAACCCCATTTGGTATTTGTGATAGGAAATGCTTGAGCAGCACAAAGTATTTACTCTTCAACATTTGCAGTTTGTCAAAATCCCCCTGTTGTTTGTTTGTTTGTTATTTGATTTTTAGGAACATTAGCAACTAAGGCCATATTGCTCCAGGATATGCGGTGATCATTCCCTGACCTTTCCGCATCCTCCGTATTTGGTGGTGACGGGCTCGAACCCCAGTCTAATCAAGAAGTGTGTGCTATGCACTGCTGCTCCTTCCCACCTGGCTACGGAGGTGCCAAAATCCCCCTGTACCAGCATTTATATGTAATTGAACCCTCCAGGGCAGCAAATGTTTTAAAATTTGTCACTTGAGTTGGAAATTTTTTGGGATACTTGCAAACAGTAACTATGGAATTCTTGTGAATCTTACCATATATTAAAATCATATATAGTTCACTTGGCTGAAGTAAACAGATTTGTAGTGTGTGCCATAATATCAGTTTAACAAATGCCACACTATAAATAACAATGTAGGTAGTTGTGGAAACAGAAACCAAGTAATAGACATATTGACACTGCTTGTATGTACTCTGGTTATTTGCAAATGAATAAATGGTATGATTCACGTTGTAGAAGAACATTAATCGTGTTGATGTTGAAATGTTTTTACTGGTTAGAGTCTGTTTTATACAGTCATATTTTTATGACATGCATTTGAACATAAAAAAATGTTTTGCTATTTTACATGGTTTTGTAATTTATGATTAATACATTGGAAATAAAGACTTTCAAGATAAATGTTTATAGAGCTTGTTTTCGTATTTTTAGCTCTAGAATATGTTCTTATATTTTTTTTGTGCAATTTTGAAACACCATGTCTATTTGGAATAAACAGTTTAGAGATGTTATTCAGGTGGTTAAAAGAAAGCACTCACACAGTCCTAATACTCCTCACTATGCAAATTAGGTGACTACCTTGGGTGCTAAAATCTGAGGGAACCCCAAATTCTGAGCAATTAGTTAAAATTGCCTAAACAAAGTAAAAATGTGAAAATATAATTAAGAAGTTGAAGGGAGGAATGGATAGGACCACAGAATTTACAAAGCTATATATGGCACAATATGGTGTAAGTTGCTGATGCACTGAAAACATCAAACAATGATTGAAGTGAAAACAATAAAGTTTTATTTCATTAGTTTATCTATTTATAATTAAATGGTAACAAGATACTTGAATAACTTTTCACTTCTGTTATTTACATGTAAAAATTCAATTTCATGTAAAAAAATTCATTATATGTAAAAATTCAAGGATTGAATTTTGTAAAGCACTCTGTACATTAACCAACTTTTAGTTTCAATAATTTCTCTTCCACTTCCTCTCAGTTATCACAAAATCAGTTAGTTAAAATTAGGTATATGTCTGCTATCACCAACTCTAAAAACTTCATGTGGGGAATGTAAATACAAAATAGTTATTTAGTTTGTTAACGACCTACCTCCAGACATCAATATTTATGCTATCCATATCTAGTTGACCAATGTGGTTCATCCTTTTCCTTCTAGTGGACATAACAGCAAATTGAATTATTTTATACTTTTCTTTATGTTTTTAGCCAAAAACTTTTTGGCTAAAAACATATTTGCCTTATTTCACTCTCAGGAAATTTATTGCAAAATAATTTATACTTATTGAAGTCTTCCATATCCTCTTATAATTTACATTCATCCATGCATTTTTCTGCTGTCACTAATATCTTCAGTTTATATAACATCCATTTAGGTCTAAACCTTCAATAATATTCCTTATTTGGTATAAAAAGCTAAGAAACTTTACAATTCTTCCATGAATACTTCCTGTTTAGAATCTGCAGTTGGTAACATCATTGGTTGATCCGAATGAAAAGAATATAAAAATTGTCTAAGACCATTATGGTCACTTTGGGGGGAAAAAAATCCCTCCCTTTATTTTTGACAGTAGTGGTATCTTTAAATAAATCCCACATCAATATACATTATGTATTATGATCACTGCCACCCAGTAATTCCTTTATCTGGAGATTCTTAATGCATGAAGAGTCACTGCCGATAATTATATAATCAGATCAAGGATATTGCTTTCTCTCATTGCCTCCCTAATATGGTGATGTAAAAAATAGTCATCAATAAATCGAGAAAAGTACTTCTACTGTGCCAGTGACCAACCCACAAATTTCAGTCATTATCTGAGAAGTTAAATCCCTATTATAAAATGTTCTGATTTACTGTCCCATTCTATTTGCATAGTTATCTGTATAGTTTTCATTATATTCGTCATTTGGCGTACCACATATTTTTGCTTTCCTCTTTTGTTTCCTAATGGTTACATCACACCAAACTGACAACATTACACTGGCAACCCAGGTGCATTTCCAAGTGCACCTGGGTTGCCAGTGAACTGCCAGTGTAACCTAGCAGTTAATGTTACTGCCATTACTAACATTATTATTAACTTAATATTACTTAACATTACTAATTGCCAGGTGCACCTGGCAGTTCCTTATTTGGTATAAAAAGCTAAGCAACTTTACAATTCTTCCATGAATACTTCTCATTTAGAATCTGCAGTTGGTAACATCATTGGTTGATCCCAATGAAAAGAATTTAAAAATTGTCTAAGACCATTATGGTTACTTTGGGGGGGGGGAAAGATTAGAACCTATAGTACTTAGCACGATGCACATGGGTTGAAGGTTGAAAAAAAAAAGATACTTGTTGACATTAGACTTGAATTTCTGTTGATTGTAATTTTCAGGAAATACATGTAAAAGGAGGTTGTTCCAGAAAACAGAAGTTGAAGGAATAAATGAGGGAGAAGAAAAGTTGGTTCTATGAGTTTGAAGTCAGACAGAAAAGGGATGCTGACTGTTAGTGGCATGTGTTTGGACTGTTTTTGAAGCAAAAGGTGAAATTGTAGAAGCCAATTCAAAATAACAGTGCCCATGGAAGTATCTGTACGAAAGGTATGTAACAGAAACAAAACATCTATGAGACAGAATGGAGAAACTTTGTAAGAAATGGATCATTAATTAACCTAACTGTCCTGTTTTGAATGGAGTCAAGAAGCCTGAGAGAGATTATGGGGGGGCACTGCCACAGATGTGGGGACAATATTCCATGGTAAGGTACATTCGAAATTTCTACCATGAGTAGTTGTTCAGTGCTGGACCAAGGTATTTCCATGCCCCTGGAAGAAATAATTTTTGAGCCCTTTACTAAGGATATATGTATGTTTTTGCCTCATTGGTCTTCTGTTTTTGGCACTCCTTAAAGAAAGGTTCCCCTTGCAAGAGCCCTGCTAGCGCATACCTTAATCCATCACTGTAGTTGTTTAGAAGTAAAGTCCTGCTGAGAGCAAAAGAGAAAACCCATATTTTCAGAGAAAACCCATATTTTCAGAGAAAACCCATATTTTCTAAACAAGAAAACCCATATTTTCTTGTTTAGAAATCAGAGTGTCATTGAAGATAACCATAACAGCAGTAGGCTCTCGTTTTTGAGATATAAGACAGGACTGAGTTTTTGAAATATTGAAATTAACTAAGTTATCTTTGCCCCACTGGAGAATTATTTGGATATCGGCATTTAAAAAATTGCTAGTGATATACGAGAAGTTGAAGACGTTTGTGGAGAGCAAAGTATCTCAAATTGGAGGGTAGAATATAATGCGCTATCATCTGGAAAACTATGATTAGGATTTCCAGTCAGTGAAAGAAGGTCATTAATATACAAGAGGAAAAGAGTGGGAGAAAGAACTGAACCTTGGGGAACACCAACATTAGTGGAGAAGGCAAACCATAAGATGGAAGCTTATGGTTGATGGCACCAAATACTGTATTTGTCAGCTTATAAGATGCTGCGGGTGGAAGATGCACCCTAATTTTGGAATGTAAATTTAAGAAAAAAAAAACTTTTGAAAAAAAATTTATTGTTAATACAATGGAAATTTAAAATTCAATAAAAATGAAACCCAAAAGCCAATAAAGAGAGGTATAGGATTATTACTCTTATTATTTTAGTATTATTCAACTTCAGATTCATTACTGAATCTGAAGTTGAATGTAAATTTAAGAAAAAAAAACTTTTGAAAAAAAATTTATTGTTAATACAATGGAAATTTAAAATTCAATAAAAATGAAACCCAAAAGCCAATAAAGAGAGGTATAGGATTATTACTCTTATTATTTTAGTATTATTCAACTTCAGATTCATTACTGACTTGATCATCATTAACCTCAACATCATCATCATTCTCTTCACTAGTATCACTGTCACTCTCATACAATAAACGATCTTCAGTTCCATCCATTGCATTACTTATACCACATTTTTTAAAGGACTTGACCACAATTTCAGTCTTAACATTATGCCATGATTTCAGCACCCATTCACACACTTGTACTATTGATGGAGATGGACCTTTCGTCCTTCCCGTAGGCATCCTATAATGGTTCCCCTCTATCATCCATTTATTCTGTTGCTCCCGCATGTTATTCTTGAATGGCCTATTGATGCTGACAGCTAACAGCTATAATTGGGATGTTTTCACCCGCAATTACCACGAATTCTGTGTTCATCATTTCTGCCAATTGTTTGATGTTTTCAGTCCTATGTGCTCTAAACTGATCCCATACTAGTGGTGCATTTTTATACTGTAGTCCACCAGGACACTTGGACCAAACTTTTACAAACCAATCCGTGATACATTCTTCGTCCATCCTTAATAAAACTTCCTGCTTCCTCCATTATCGATTCATCTTCTCAGTAGGTGGTGGTCCAAAATTTCATTCTGCTGCTCTGTTCCAATGTTCTTTGGCATATTGTACTACTTTTAGCTTAAATCCAATAGTATAATTTTGCCTTCTTAATGTGCCTGCCATTGATTAGGGCTTAATGTATAATTGGAATTCACTTGTTACTCCAACGACAGCCTGGTAATTACTGAAAAGTGTACTAACGTATAGTAGTAAACTATCTGTTAACTGCTATATGTTAACTCTATATGTTGATGAATTT
The DNA here is from genome assembly GCF_048544385.1 of Mastigoproctus giganteus. Taxonomy (NCBI): domain Eukaryota; kingdom Metazoa; phylum Arthropoda; class Arachnida; order Uropygi; family Thelyphonidae; genus Mastigoproctus; species Mastigoproctus giganteus. The sequence goes on along the minus strand of NC_143587.1, from coordinate 103,187,851 downwards.
GAGGTATTACTCAAAGCATCAAAGGCAGATATTGTTGGGATATCAGAGACGTGGTGTCACACAGATGTAAGGAATGCAGAACTGGAATTTGGGGAGTACAACGTCTACAGAAAGGATAGACAGGATAGGAAGGGAGGAGGGGTTATGCTATTAGTTAAGAAACACATAAAATCCAAGGAAGTGAAGCCAGTCGACATCGCTGGACAGTGCAATGTCCAGTCAGTTTGGTGTGACATAAGCACTGGGAGATCAAAATTGAGAGTAGGAGTGTGCTATAGGCCTAATGATGCTGATGAGTATAATAAGAAACTGTACAGGGAAATAGTGGGCCAGTAAATCAGAGAATCTTATAATGGGGGATTTTAATTTTCCAGATATTGACTGGAATTTGTGGGTTGGTCACTTACACACTAGCAAGGCTTTTGTGGATTTATTGGATGATTGTTTTCTACATCAGCATGTTCGGGAGGCAACTAGAGGGAGGAATACTCTTGATTTGATTATCAGCAGTGATTCTTCATGCATTAAGAATTTGCAAATAGGGGAACCACTAGGTGGCAGTGATCACAGTGTGCTGAAGTGGGATTTACCCAAAGAGGTAACTACCATCTGTGGTAAAGGGAAGGGTTATTGCTTTCGTAAAGGCGACTATGATGGTCTCAGACAGTATTTAAATTCTATACAGTGGGACCAACTGATGATGTTACCAACAGCAAATTCAAAATGGGAAGCATTCAAAGAACTTATCTTGGAAGCTACTAGGCTTTACATACCAACTAAGAAATATTGTTCAAGGTTTAGGCCTAAATGGATGTCAGATGAACTAATGAGACATATGACAGAGAATTTCTTCTTTCTTTTTCTTTGGTAGTTGTTGGCGCATCGGCTTCTGTGACCATAGTGCACCTCCCAAGGTTTTTCGCAGTACTTTGATCCAAGCCCGAGGCCGGATTCAAACCCGCGACCTTTGGGTTGCCGGGCAGGCACCACTTTACCCACCCGGCTAGCCCAGTCAGCCATATGACAGAGAAGAAAAATGCTTGGGATACATATAAATTAACACATGACACAGAAACCTATGATAGATATAAGTTGATCTGTAACCAAGTTACAAAGGAAGTTAGGCAGGCGAAGGCAGATTACGAGAAATCTTTGGCAAAGGATGCAAAGAAAAACAGCAAAGAGTTCTTTACTTATGTAAACTCTAGAAGGAAGGGGATGAATCAGATTGGTCCACTTGATATCGATGGGTCAACTGTTGATGATCCTGCTCAGGTAGCTAACAAACTAAATGAATATTTTGCATCGACATTCACACATGAGGAGTTATTTATCGAGGGGAATGCCAGAGGTGTATTCAACTCTGGCAGTAAGCTAGAGAATCTTGTAATAACTGAGAGTAAAGTGGAGGAGAAATTGTTGAAGATAAACACAAGAAAGGCACCTGGGGTGGATGGGATCTATCCAGTTATATTAAAGGAGGCAGCAAAGGAAGTAAGCAAACCCTTAGCCATAATTATGAGAGCTTCCTTGGACTCAGGGGAGGTACCCATAGACTGGAGATGTGCAAATGTGACCCCAATTCACAAAAGACGATCAAAGGCTGACACAAGTAATTATAGACCTGTTACGTTTAACTTCTGTTTCAGGAAAATTAATGGAAGCACTGGTTAAAGAAGCACTGCAGGATCATCTAGACAAGACTTCAGTTATAGCTCGGACACAGCATGGTTTTGTTAAGGGGAAGTCTTGCCTGACCAATTTGATTGGATGCTATGATGCAGTTACAAAAGAACTGGGTGCAGGGAATAACTTTGATATTATTTACTTGAATCTTCGAAAGGCTTTTGATACTGTTGCACATGGAAGACTGCTGCACAAATTGGAGCGACCGCAGGTCACCATGAGGCTCACAACGAAGACATAGGGAAGTGCACCGATATAACGTGGCTGCCATGCTGAACTCTGGATCTTGACTGGGGTGCTTCTGAACTGTTAGTAACCTTGGACCAAGTCAGAGTCCCATTTTTTGCCGATTTAAGTGCAAAACTGCCAAGTAATGATGATGTTTGTTTCCACCCCCATCATAAACTTTCCATTGTGTTATGCAAACTTTTCCCCAGTGTACAATACAGCATATTAGATGTCACCATCATTTCTTGCCAACCCTAGAAACATCACAGGAAATTTTAGCTGTTGGCTGTTTCCCTTCCCCCCAATCTGAACACAATGGGGGTCAGCTCAAATTTTCGCTAACGGACTGTGCAGACCCTATTTCACTTAGAAATACGCGACAGGTGCAATCTCCACCGACCTACGGGCTCTATAACAGGAGACCCACGAAACCTCAGTAATCCAGACAGTCTCGAAAATCCGGATTTACTCAATGTGGAGGGAAAGTCTGAAAACACCCAGGACATGACATACCTGAATCCCAACGATGACCCCATCATCATAGAAAACCAATATGAAGTGGGGGACCCCCGTACCGAATCCCCACAGACTGGCAAGAGGAAATATAGAAAGCCAACAGTGCTCAAGTTGGAGTGGGAGAAGCGCTTGAGGATGGCGCCACTCCCGAGAAGGCGATGTTCCTCACGGTCAGTGAGGAACATCGCGAGGAACATTAAAGAAACAGACCAACAGGGTAACTACAGCTCTCAGAGAGCAAATTGTCAACCTCTGGAACAAGGTAGACACACTGTTAACCAAACCGTACATTGAGAGGGAAAGAGCAATAGCCAAACTCCAGGCATATATTGAATGTGGGGCGAAACAAATGCAACAACGTGCACCCACATATGCAGAAACGCTGAGGATTTCATCCAACATACCCGACAATATGCAAACCAAAAACCAACCTGTCAAAAGAAAAACTCTTCTGCCAATTCCCAATATTGTTGCGCTCAGATCACTCACCCCTGACGACACCACCTCCAGTGAAAGTATAAAGACCCACTTTAAACAAGAACTAGAACTATCTGATGACCTGAAATCGACAAGAATAAAAACAATCAGAAAAACGAGGAGTCCAGGAATCATAGAGATAGAAACCATCGCAGAAGCCAGCCAGATTATGACTAACCCCAAGATAACAACTATAGGATTGAATGCGGAATTACCGAAGAAAAAAGGACCCTCCATCAAAATCTACGACCTGAATAGCAACATTACGCCACAAGAAGTGACCTCTGAGATATACTTCAGAAACCTGCAGAGGTCCCTCCAAAATACCAAAATGAAAGAATTGGTCACACCGAGATATGCGATTAAATCCATGACAGGAAACTCCAAGAGCTGGGGCGTGGAACTTAGCCCCGTGGCATGGCAAGTCCTTGCCGAGCAAACAAGGATCTTTGTAAACTGGAGCAGCCACAGATTTCACGAACACATTGTGGTCTCCAAATGTTATAGGTGCTGCAAGTTTGGCCACACCACCCATACTTGCAGCCAACAATCCACCAGACGTGGCCACTGTGCTGAAAAAGGCCACGACTACAAGGACTGCCCCAAGAAAGAGGAACAACCAATATGCGCCAACTGCAAAGGACAA